>NC_058080.1:365559303-365885211 GCF_014858855.1 Bufo gargarizans
GCGGGCTTCCCCCAACTGCTCGTTACCACCCGTCTTGCAAGGGGGCAGAGGGCCGCACTGTGTAACGAAGAACTGCTCGTGGTGAAATGGAGAGACAAGCGTGACGTTTACATGCTCTCCTCCATTCACGCAGACACGACAATACAAATTGAGCGAGCAACCCGTGTCATTGAAAAGCCCCTCTCAGTCCACGACTATAACCTCCACATGGGAGGGGTGGACTTCAATGACCAGATGTTGTCTCCGTATTTAGTTTCCCGACGCACCAGACGCTGGTATAAGAAGGTGTCTGTATATTTAATTCAATTGGCTCTGTACAATAGTTTTGTTCTCTACAGTAAGGCTGGGAGAACTGGATCCTTCCTCAAATTTCAGGAAGAGATCATCGAGAACCTCCTGTATCCAGGAGGTTCCGTGGCCCCAACCACCAGTGTAGTTAGCCGTCTACACGAGCGACATTTCCCCAATGTCGTTCCTGGTACCTCAACCCAACAGTCACCCCGAAAAAGATGTCGTGTCTGTAGCAGGAGTGGAATAAGGCGTGACACCCGCTATTTCTGTCCTGACTGTCCAGACCACCCTGCCCTATGCTTTGGAGAGTGTTTCCGGAAGTACCACTCACAGGTACACTATTAGCATAGGGATCATCTCACCAGGACAGGCACACAGGGCTATTAGGGCCCATTCACTCACTGCTGCTGCAAACGTCTCCTTTCACATGGGACAAAGTGCATAACGCACTTCGCCACATCTTTGGGCGATTTGCGCTTTGCACATTGACCCATGGGGAAGGAGAGGTTTGTTCTATAAAGGTAAAAAAAAAAAAAAAAAACACACCAGTAAGCAAACACGTTAATGTTCAGTTAAAAAAGTTAAAGTTTATATGTTCTGTTGCAAAGTTAATAAAATTATTGCGTTGCGGCCTGGTTTTTTCTTTTTTTTTTTTTTTTTCTTTTTTTACCTTCCAGGTGGACCAACCGATCTACTAGCTGCAGCACCGATGTGGATTCTGACAGAAGCATTGCGCTGCTGTCAGATTACACGCAAGTCGGTGTATGCGGCGCTGCAAGACGGGATTTTCTCCTCTGCAGTGACAGATACGTTTGCCAAGGCATACGAGCTGAGGAGGAGGCGGCATTCCTATGCTTTGGCAAACACTTTGTATATATATATAAAAAAAAAAAATAATAATCCCGGCAATGATTTATTCATCCACATCGATTGATGTGAATGGAGAAATCTGGTTTGCCAGGGCATACAAGCTAAGTGGGTATGGATGTAGGGCAGAGCTCCTATGTCCTGGCAGACGCCTTTCCCCTCCATTTTTTTTTTTTGGCAGAGATTTTTTCATCCACATTGATCGATGCGAATGAAGAAATCTGTGCCGTTAATTTTTTTCTTTCAGCCCAGAGGCTGAACGGAAAAAAAAATCTCATTACCTGTATGCTCAATATAAGGAGAATAGCAGAAACTCCTAATGCTGGCCATACATGTAATGATTGCGGAGACCCTCAAATGCCAGGGCAGTACAAACACCCCACAACTGACCCCATTTTGGAAAGAAGACACCCCAAGGTATTTGCTGAGGGGCATATTGAGTCCATGAAAGATTTAAATTTTTGTCCTAAGTTAGCGGAAAGTGAGACTTTGTGAGAAAAAAAAATAAAAAATCAATTTCCGCTAACTTATGCAAAAAAAAAAAAAATTCTATGAACTTGCCAGGCCCCTCATTGGATACCTTGGGGTGTCTTCTTTCCAAAGTGGGGTCACATGTGGGGTATTTATACTGCCCTGGCTTTTTAGGGGCCCTAAAGCATGAGAAGAAGTCTGGGATCCAAATGTCTAAAAATGCCCTCCTAAAAGGAATTTGGGCCCCTTTGCGCATCTAGGCTGCAAAAAAGTGTCACACATCTGGTATCGCCGTACTCAGGAGAAGTTGGGCAATGTGTTTTGGGGTGTCATTTTACATATACCCATGCTGGGTGAGATAAACATCTTGATCAAATGCCAACTTTGTATAAAAAAATTGGAAAAGTTGTCTTTTGCCAGGATATTTCTCTCACCCAGCATGGGTATATGTAAAATGACACCCCAAAACACATTCCCCAACTTCTCCTGAGTACGGCGATACCAGATGTGTCACACTTTTTTGCAGACAAGGTGGGCAAAGGGGCACATATTCCAAAGTGCACCTTTCGGATTTCGCAGGCCATTTTTTACACATTTTGATTGCAAGGTACTTCTCACACATTTGGGCCCCTAAATTTCCAGGGCAGTATAACTACCCCACAAGTGACCCCATTTTGGAAAGAAGACACCCCAAGGTATTCCGTGAGGGGCATGGCGAGTTCCTGGAATTTTTTATTTTTTGTCGCAAGTTAGTGGAATATGAGACTTTGTAAGGAAAAAAGAGAAAAAAAAAAATCATCATTTTCCGCTAACTTGTGACAAAAAAATAATAATTCTAGGAACTCGCAGTGCCCCTCACGGAATACCTTGGGGTGTCTTCTTTCCAAAATGGGGTCACTTGTGGCGTAATGGCCTGCAAAATCCGAAAGGTGCACTTTGGAATATGTGCCCCTTTGCCCACCTTGGCAGCAAAAAAGTGCGACACATCTGGTATCGCCGTACTCAGGAGAAGTTGGGGAATGTGTTTCGGGGTGTCATTTTACATATACCCATGCTGGGTGAGAAAAATATCTTGGTCAAATGCCAACTTTGTATAAAAAAATGGGAAAAGTTGTCTTTTGCCAAGATATTTCTCTCACCCAGCATGGGTATATGTAAAATGACACCCCAAAACACATTCCCCAACTTCTCCTGAGTACGGCGATACCAGATGTGTGACACTTTTTTGATGCCAAGGTGGGCAAAGGGGCACATATTCCAAAGTGCACCTTTCGGATTTCACCGGTCATTTTTTACAGATTTTGATTGCAAACTACTTCTCACACATATGGGCCCCTAAATTGCCAGGGCAGTATAACTACGCCACAAGTGACCCCATTTTGGAAAGAAGACACCCCAAGGTATTCCGTGAGGGGCATGGCGAGTTCCTAGAATTTTTTATTTTTTGTCGCAAGTTAGTGGAATATGAGACTTTGTAAGGAAAAAAGAGAAAAAAAAAATAATCATCATTTTCCGCTAACTTGTGACAAAAAATAAAAAATTCTAGGAACTCGCCATGCCCCTCACGGAATACCTTGGGGTGTCTTCTTTCCAAAATGAGGTCACTTGTGGCGTAGTTATACTGCCCTGGCAATTTAGGGGCCCAAATGTGTGAGAAGTACCTTGCAATCAAAATGTGTAAAAAATGGCCTGCAAAATCTGAAAGGTGCACTTTGGAATATGTGCCCCTTTGCCCACCTTGGCAGCAAAAAAGTGTGACACATCTGGTATCGCCGTACTCAGGAGAAGTTGGGGAACGTGTTTTGGGGTGTCATTTTACATATACCCATGCTGGATGAGAGAAATATCTTGGCAAAAGACAACTTTTCCCATTTTTTTATACAAAGTTGGCATTTGACCAAGATATTTTTCTCACCCAGCATGGGTATATGTAAAATGACACCCCAAAACACATTCCCCAACTTCTCCTGAGTACGGCGATACCAGATGTGTCACACTTTTTTGCTGCCAAGGTGGGCAAAGGGGCACATATTCCAAAGTGCACCTTTTGGATTTCACCGGTCATTTTTTACACATTTTGATTGCAAAGTTCTTCTCACACATTTGGGCCCCTAAATTGCCAGGGCAGTATAACTACCCCACAAGTGACCCCATTTTGGAAAGAAGACACCCCAAGGTATTCTGTGAGGGGCATGGTGAGTTCCTAGAATTTTTTATTTTTTGTCGCAAGTTAGTGGAATATGAGACTTTGTAAGAAAAAATAAAAAAAATAAAATCATCATCATTTTCCGCTAACTTGTGACAAAAAATAAAAAGTTCTATGAACTCACTATGCCCATCAGCGAATACCTTAGGGTGTCTACTTTCCGAAATGGGGTCATTTGTGGGGGTTTTCTACTGTTTGGGCATTGTAGAACCTCAGGAATCATGACAGGTGCTCAGAAAGTCAGAGCTGTTTCAAAAAGCGGAAATTCACATTTTTGTACCATAGTTTGTAAATGCTATAACTTTTACCCAAACCATTTTTTTTTTTGCCCAAACATTTTTTTTTTATCAAAGACATGTAGAACAATAAATTTGGCGAAAAATTTATATATGGATGTCGTTTTTTTTGCAAAATTTTACAGCTGAAAGTGAAAAATTTCATTTTTTTGCAAAAAAATCGTTACATTTTGATTAATAACAAAAAAAGTAAAAATGCCAGCAGCAATGAAATACCACCAAATGAAAGCTCTATTAGTGAGAAGAAAAGGAGGTAAAATTCATTTGTATGGTAAGTTGCATGACCGAGCGATAAAAGGTGAAAGTAGTGTAGTGCCGAAGTGTAAAAAGTGCTCTGGTCATGAAGGGGGTTTCACCTAGCGGGGCTGAAGTGGTTAAAGAGCACACCAAATGCTTGAAATAACGTCTTTATTAACTTCAACTTTTCTTTATATATAACACTGCCGCCTCCACAGCAGATAGTCCATGTACATAACACGTGTTGAATAGAGTTTCAAAAATGGTGGTATGAATAAGATGGTGGTCCAACTGTTCAATCTTGTCATTCAACATAAAATGGTGGATATATTTATCTCTTGAGTATCTGTACTCTCACTTTAAGTTATTTAAGCACTTTATTTAAACACTTTATGATCTCTCTGAGAGGTACAGTCATGTGAAAAAATTAGGACACCCTTTGAAAGCATGTGGTTTTTTGTAACATTTTTAATAAAAGGTTATTTCATCTCCGTTTCAACAATACAGAGAGATTAAAGTAATCCAACTAAACAAAGAAAACTGAAGAAAAGTCTTTTCAAGATCTTCTGTAAATGTCATTCTACAAAAATGCCTATTCTAACTGAGGAAAAAGATAGGACACCCTCACATGTATTCCCTCTTAAATTGGCTCAGATCTCACACAGGTATATCACACCAGGTGCACATAATTAGTAGATCGTTACTCTGCATGTTGAATGAGGCTTGCCCTATTTAAACCTCAGACATTTAGTTTGGTGTGCTCCTGACTGTTGAAGTGAGAGTGAGCACCATGGTGAGAGCAAAAGAGCTGTCAGAGGACTTCAGAAAAAAGATTGTAGCAGCCTATGAGTCTGGGAAGGGATTTAAAAAGATCTCAAAAGATTTTGAAATCAGCCATTCCACTGTCCGGAAGATAGTCTACAAGTGGAGGGCTTTCAAAACAACTGCCAACATGCCCAGGACTGGTCGCCCCAGCAAGTTCACCCCAAGAGCAGACCACAAGATGCTAAAAGAGGTCTCCAAAAACCCTAAAGTGTCATCTCGAGAACTACAGCAGGCTCTGGCTACTGTTGATGTAGAAGTACATGCCTCTACAATCAGAAAGAGACTGTACAAGTTTAACTTGCATGGGAGGTGTGCAAGGAGGAAACCTTTGCTTTCCAAGAGAAACATCGAGGCCAGACTGACATTTGCCAGAGATAAAGTTGACAAAGACCAGGACTTCTGGAATAATGTTCTTTGGACAGATGAGTCCAAAATTGAATTATTTGGACACAACAGCAGAGGACATGTTTGGCGTAAACCAAACACAGCATTCCAAGAAAAGAACCTCATACCAACTGTGAAGCATGGAGGTGGAAGTGTCATGGTTTGGGGCTGCTTTGCTGCAGCAGGACCTGGTCAGCTCACCATCATAGAATCCACGATGAATTCTACTGTGTATCAGAAGGTGCTTGAAGAACATGTGAGACCATCAGTTAGAAAATTAAAGCTGAAGCGGAACTGGACCATGCAACATGACAATGACCCAAAACATACTAGTAAATCAACCAAAGATTGGCTGAAAAAGAAGAAATGGAGAGTCCTGGAATGGCCAAGTCAAAGTCCAGATTTGAATCCCATTGAGATGCTGTGGGGTGACTTGAAAAGGGCTGTACGTGCAAGAAACCCCTCAAACATCTCACAGCTGAAAAAGTTCTGCATTGAGGAGTGGGGTAAAATTTCCTCAGACCGATGTCGAAGACTGGTAGATGGCTACAAGAACCGTCTCACTGCAGTTATTTCAGCCAAAGGAGGTAACACTCGCTATTAGGGGCAAGGGTGTCCTATCTTTTTCCTCAGTTAGAATAGGCATTTTTGTAGAATGACATTTACAGAAGATCTTGAAAAGACTTTTCTTCAGTTTTCTTTGTTTAGTTGGATTACTTTAATCTCTCTGTATTGTTGAAACGGAGATGAAATAACCTTTTATTAAAAATGTTACAAAAAACCACATGCTTTCAAAGGGTGTCCTAATTTTTTCACATGACTGTATATCTGAGGTCTAACTAATAGTTCACTTGCTGAATTTGGTTGCAATTTGCAGTATGCAGTTTGCAGTAACTATTTGCAGATTGGTTGAGTATGATCTGGTATGGTTGTATGCAATTTGGTTTGCAATATGGAATTTGAATTTGGATTGTGAACTTTGTAGTTTGCAAGTGGTGGAACTGTAAGTAAACACACATATAACTGGTTCAATATACAGTTATAATCACTATATTAACAGTAGGAACATTATATAACTGTTTTAAATACCTATTTTGGCCTCTCTGCTTCGATAAAACACAGCTCTTAGTGGAGTGAATGTCTGTTTAGCTTCTCTCCTCTGGTGTAATGATTCTAGCAGCTCCTGCTAGGGGGATTTCCAGCCTCCAGACTGTCTGTGAGGCTGGCTGTGATTGGTCAAAACTCTTGCTGTGTGTGAGGCTGGCTGTGATTGGTCCTGCCCAGCAACAACAGTTTAACTCTATACTTTCTGTTGTTTCTGCTGTGTCATTGAGCTTACCTCACATCCATATAATGAATTTTAAAGACACATTATCTTTTCTGCTTCTGTGAATACAATATACACTCACCTAAAGAATTATTAGGAACACCTGTTCTATTTCTCATTAATGCGATTATCTAGTCAACCAATCTTATGGCAGTTGCTTCAATGCATGTAGGGTTGTGGTCCTGGTCAAGACAATCTCCTGAACTCCAAACTGAATGTCAGAATGGGAAAGAAAGGTGATTTAAGCAATTTTGAGTGTGGCATGGTTGTTGGTGCCAGACGGGCTGGTCTGAGAATTTCACAATCTGCTCAGTTACTGGGATTTTCACGCAGAACCATTTCTAGGGTTTACAAAGAATGGTGTGAAAAGGGAAAAACATCCAGTATGCGGCAGTCCTGTGGGCGAAAATGCCTTGTTGATGCTAGAGGTCAGAGGAGAATGGGCCGACTGATTCAAGCTGATAGAAGAGCAACATTGACTGAAATAACCACTCGTTACAACCGAGGTATGCAGCAAAGCATTTGTGAAGCCACAACACGCACAACCTTGAGGCGGATGGGCTACAACAGCAGAAGAACCCACCGGGTACCACTCATCTCCACTACAAATAGGAAAAAGAGGCTACAATTTGCACAAACTCACCAAAATTGGACTGGTGAAGACTGGAAAATGTTGCCTGGTCTGATGAGTCTCGATTTCTGTTGAGACATTCAAATGGTAGAGTCCGAATTTGGCGTAAACAGAATGAGAACATGTATCCATCATGCCTTGTTACCACTGTGCAGGTTGGTGGTGGTGGTGTAATGGTGTGGGGGATGTTTTCTGGGCACACTTTAGGCCCCTTTAGTGCCAATTGGCCATCGTTTAAATGCCACGGGCTACCTGAGCATTGTTTCTGACCATGTCCATCACTTCATGACCACCATGTACCCATCCTCTGATGGCTACTTCCAGCAGGATAATGCACTATGTCACAAAGCTCAAATCATTTCAAATTGGTTTCTTGAATATGACAATGAGTTCACTGTACTAAAATGGCCCCCACAGTCACCAGATCTCAACCCAATAGAGCATCTTTGTTCGTCCCTCAAATCTCCAACTGCAAGATGCTATCCTATCAATATGGGCCAACATTTCTAAAGAATGCTATCAGCACCTTGTTGAATCAATCGCACGTAGAATTAAGGCAGTTCTGAAGGCAAAGGGGGGTCCAACACCGTATTAGTATGGTGTTCCTAATAATTCTTTAGATGAGTGTATAACAGTTATATGACATCAAAATACGAAGTCACTGTAAATAACTCTGCTGTATTAAGGTTATTGGCAGGTCTAGCTGTATAAATAAACATATAAGCTGTATTATCAACCTAGGACATGTCTAAGGCTGGCCAGCTACACTCTCACCAAAATTACCTATAATTCTATGTTCTTAGTGTAAGACTTGAACTTGAATTTGAGGCAATATGTCTTTGAAGGTTCTCATTTATCCAGGTCATGGTATATCTGTAAAGAATAAATTAAGGCAACTGGACGTACTGTAGATTTCTTGAAAACGTTTCACTCGTTCTTCCAACAAGCTTTCTCAATTCTGAGTGACTGTGCAAGAATTTTCTGGGAATAAATATGTAACTGAATCAACATCTGGTAATTATACCCAGCATGGGGTCAGAGGTCATTATACCCAGCATGGGGTCAAAGGTATTGATTCTATTATCCTAATTGGAGTCAGTAGGTGATAAAGACTTCCCAGAAAAAGGTGTCAAGACAGCATTGTATGTGGCAGACAATAGATGTCTAACCCCCCCGCCTCTATTCAAACTTGGCTTCTCCATTTTTACATAGATGGCCTCCTTCACACCTCAATTGTACCAATTCGCCGATATACAGTTCCTGTACAGTATATCAGGAACTGAAGAATATGGTTATCCCATATGTAGCTGGGGTGTCTGAGAAACTCAAAAGGATTTTTTAATAAACATCACATCCCTGTCTGCTTTAAACTCAGCAACACACTGAGGTAACAACTGGTTCACCCCAAAGACCCAACACCTAAACACAAGATGGACAACATTGTGTACGCAGTCCAGTGCAATGAGGAATGCTCAGAACTGTATATCGGTGAAACAAAACAACAACTACATCAGCGTATGGCTCAGCATAGAAGAGCCAAAACCTCTGGTCAAGATTCAGCCGTGTACCTACATCTAAAAGAAACAGGTCACATCTTTGAAGACAGTCAAGTACGTGTTTTGGATAAGGAGGCCGATTGGTACAAACGAGGTGTGAAGGAGGCCATCTACGTAAAAATGGAGAAGCCAAGCTTGAATAGAGGCGGGGGGGGTTAGACATCTATTGTCTGCCACATACAATGCTGTCTTGACACCTTTTTCTGGGAAGTCTATCACCTACTGACTCCAATTAGGATAATAGAATCAACACCTTTGACCCCATGCTGGGTATAATGACCTCTGACCCCATGCTGGGTATAATTACCAGATTCAGTTATATATTTATTCCCAGAGAATACTTGTACAGTCACTCAGAATTGAGAAAGCTCGTTGGAAGAACGAGTGAAAAGTTTTCAAGAAATCTACAGTACGTCAGGTTGCCTTGATTTATTCTTTACAGATATGAATTTGAGGAACTTTCCATCAGGTTCTCAAATTCCAAGTGTCTTTTATCACTCTTAAGTAGAACAACTAACTTCTGTATAGGACGTTCAAATTTGAGTGAAGTAGTGAGACGTTTTCCTTTTTTGTCAAGTTTTGAGTCTTCTATTTGTAACAACACTCTTCTTACTAATTTGTCTTCATCCTTTTGAACTTCTAGAACTTTGGCCAATTTCCATTGACTTCTAGGTAAATCTTCTTTCACTAACACTATGTCACCAACTTGGACATTTCTTCTAGGTGTTTTCCATTTACTTCTTAGCATCATATTGGCTAAGTACTCTTTCCTCCATCTATTCTAAAACTGTTCTGATATATATTGAACTCTTCGATATCTCCTTTTGGAATGTAAATCCTCTTTGATGAACTTGCCAGGTGGTGGCTGTATGTAATCAGACTTAAAGGGAACCTGTCACCAGTTTTATGGTGTCCTAACTAAGGGCAACATAAATAAGTGACTGATTTATTTAGCAAAATGCTAGGTCACTTTCTTTAATTGACCCAGTCAATCTGCCAACATCTTGTATTGAAAAGCTCCAGCTGATAATGACGAGTCCTGAATATTCATGATCTTCTGACTCTCCCCGCCCACCTGCTGCTGAATGACAGTTATCTTCCATTTGAATCAGCAGCAGGTGGGCAGGAGAGTGGCTATAGCTCTGAATTAAATATACGCTGGACTCAATTACATCACGCTGGACTCAAATCAGCTCATTAGCATGCAGCATGCGGCATCCTTGTGTGTATATTATGAGGTAACCATCTGTCACACAGTAAGTGAATACATCTAAGGTACTTTTTAGTAGTTAATGATTGTATATAATTAGTTAGATTATAATCAATTAATATCCACATGACAGGTTCCCTTTAAGGTGAAGTAGATGGTTGGGAGTTAAAGGGCCAAAACTTGTTGGATCGTTGATGTTATCAACTGTAAATGGACGACAGTTAACAATAGACATTACTTCATAGAATAGGGTCCTAAGTGAAGCATCATCTATTCTTCTGGCATTCTTTTTTAACACTGAACTTAACACATTTCTTACAGTTCTAATTTGTCTTTCCCAAACTCGTCCTGTATGGCTTGCATGTGGAGCATTCATATGAAAATCACACTGTTTCTCTAACAAATACTTTTTTTTAATCAATCTCTTTTAGAGCTTTCTTCAAATCATTCTTCGCTCCGACAAGATTAGATACTAGGTTAGATCTAAGCTCTCTGACAGTACCTCTAATCAGGGCCGGCGTACAGAACCCGGCAAACCCGGGCAAGTGCCGGGGCCCACTGTAAGTTAGGGGGCCCACTCGTCTCCGCGGCGGCCCCTTTAAAATGTTTGTCAGAAATATTTGCGCAGCGCAGCGCAGCACAGCGCAGCGCCTGCTCGCCGTCCGAGCCATAATTATTCATGTTGCGCAGCGCAGCGCCCGCCCCCTCTCTCACGTGATCCTCTTCTCTTCTGATTCCGAGTCCAGGCACCGCACGCCGCACAGATCAACGAATCCAGCGATGATCCTCATTTGAGTCTGACTCACTGTAAGCCCGCCCCCAGCAGGCCTGATAGCCGAGCCCAGAGGAAACCTGGCGCCCAGCCCAGAGGAAACCTGGAGGAGCTGAATGCTGCTGCTGGACTCGTTTTACATTTAGAATTAAGGTGAACTAGTAACAGTCACATACCAAGACCAGTTCATGAATTTTTGCCAATAAACTGTATAATTGATTTCATGTGTTCTGGTATTTTCTTATAGGAGTTTATATTGTGTTTTAGGCCGAATGCACACGTCCGCATTCCACGGCTGTGAGCGGTCCGTGGTATCCCGGTCTGGCATCCTGCTGAGAGCAGGAGCGCACGGCGTCATTGGTTTCTGCTATGACGCAGTGCGCTTCATGCCGCCGCTGCACTACAGTAATACACTCATATAGATCATACGAGTGTATTACTGTAGTGCAGCGGCGGCATGAAGCGCACGGCGTCATAGCAGAAACCAATGACGCCGTGCGCTCCTGCTCTCAGCAGGATGCCAGGCCGGGATACCACGGACCGCTCACAGCCGTGGAACGCGGACGTGTGCATTCGGCCTAAAACACAATATAAACTCCTATAAGAAAATACCAGAACACATGAAATCAATTATACAGTTTATTGGCAAAACTTCATAAGAGGAAATTTTCCCCTTATGAATTTTTGACAATAAAGTGTATTATTGATTATCATTTTCTTATAGGAGTTTGTTTTAAGCCTCATTCACACGGCCGTTGTGTGCCCATGGCTGTATTGCGGCCCGCATACAGCAGGTCCGCAACGCAATACACGGGCACCGGCCCATGTGCACTCCGCATCACAGATGCGGACCCATTCACTTGAATGGGTCCGCAATCACAGAGATGCAGAACGAACGCATGGATTGGAACCCCATGGAAGCACTATGGAGTGCTTCCGTGGTATTTCTGGCCGTGCCTCCGCACCCCAATAAAATAGAACTTATTCAATTTTTTTGCGGGGGGCGGACGGTTAACGGACCCATTCAAGTTGAATGGGTCCGGATTCGTCCCGGCCACTGCATGGACGTTGCCCGTGCATTGGGGACCGCAACGGATGCACAACAGCCGTGTGCATGAGGCCTAAGGGCTCTTTCATACGAGCGGATGCCGTGCGGGTAATCTGCTGCGTGAAAGAGTGCCAAGCCTCGTCCAGGACAGCAGAGACACGGAGCAGTAACATGATTGATAATGCTCTTTGCCTCTCTCTGACATTTTTACTACAAAATGACAGTGAGATACAGTTGTCACTGTGATTTTGTAGTAAAATTATCACAGAGAGGCAAAGAGCATTATCAATCATGTTACTGCTCCGTGTCTCTGCTGTCCTGGACGGGGCTTGGCACTCTTTCACGCAGCGGATTACCCGCACGGCATCCGCTCGTATGAAAGAGCCCTTATGCCCCTTGCAGACTAGCGTTCCTCCCGCAGCAAGTCCACATCGCAGCACCCGGCCCAACCTCCCAGCGCTGCCGGAGGTCACATAGCATTATATTGATTGATCTAACCCTTAAAGTTCTGGAATGTATTGGAGAACTGGCATAATGCTGTTAGTGTCATCTAATACATTCCAGGACTATAAGGGTTACATAGCATCATAAATCAATATAATGCTATGTGAATCCCATCAGTGCTGGGAGGTCAGGCCGGGTGCTGCGATGCGGACTCGCTGCGGGAGGAACGCTTGTCTGCAAGGGGCCTTAGCACAGGGGGGCCCACTGAGGCTTTATCGCCCAAGGGCCCACATGAACCTGGAGCCGGCCCTGCCTCTAATGGCTATGAAACATCTCAAGGCGTTGATGAATGCGTCAGTTGACATATCCTTTAACATTTCCAGGTGAATTGCTCTTGAGCTTAGACATGTAAATATTAGTCCATATCTTTTGTACTCCTTGCGGTTCTGTTTGGTGATGAATGTGTCATGGTCTTACCTTCTCACTGTTCTCCTTCGTTTGACATGTGCTGGCGGCCATCTTGGTTTCTGGGTTTCTTGTAGCCTCCCACCCTGCGGCTCCTCCTTCCCACTGGGAGGAGCTGGATGCCTAGCTTATATATATAGAAGGTCTGTGGCTTCAGTTCCTTGCTTGGTCCTCCTGTGTGCACATGCTTCAAAGACTGCTGCTGCTTCTGGTTCCTGATCCTGGCCTCGTCTGACTACCCCGTTGGTTTCCGATCCTGGCTTCGTCTGACTACCCCGTTGGTTCCTGATCCTGGCTATGTCTGACTACCCTCCTGGTTCCTGACCTCCGTCTACGCAAGACCCTGCTTCAGTTTAGCCATCCGTTTGGACTTTAGCTACGGCTTGATTTTCAATAAAGCCTTCTTATTCCACCTATCTCTGTTGTACGTCTGGTTCATGGTTCCATGACATTAGGACCAAGCCCTGAATTCTGACGGTACAGGGCCATCCTCGCTACCTACGCTGGTTGCCAGACTTGATCAGCAGGATCACCTGTTGGGTCGGTTCGCTGTGGCGTTACAAACCCTGCTTGAACGCACGGCTCATTTAGCTTCCGTTGCCGATGGGTCGGTTGTCGCTCCTGGGCCCGCTCCTACTGCCGCTCCGGTTGTTGCGCCAGAGTCTACCCCGACACCTGTTGCTGCACCTGCGGTGTTTCGGGGTATGACCGGTTCTGCCCCCCTTCCACAGCGCTTTGGGGGAGAGCCAACTCAGTGCCGAGGTTTCCTTAACCAGGTGGCCATTTATTTCGAGTTGCTGCCACATGCCTTTCCTACTGAGAGATCAAAGGTGGGCTTCTTGATCTCGCTGCTCTCGGACAAGGCCTTGGCCTGGGCCAGCCCTTTATGGGAGAACAACAATCCGGTGGTTGCCGAGTTTTCCGGTTTTGTTGCTTCTCTTCGGAAGGTATTCGATGTGCCGGCTCGTGCTGCCTCTGCTGCGAAGCTCCTTATGTCCATCAGACAGGGTTCACGATCCGTAGCTGAATACGCCATTGAGTTTCGTACCCTGGCAGCAGAGGTGGGCTGGAATAATGAGGCTCTGGTCGCTGCTTTCTCTCATGGTCTCTCGGATGCCTTGAAGGATGAGATTGCAGCCAAGGACCTACCAGTGGAGCTCGAGTCCCTTATTTCTTTCCTGATTTTGATTGACACCAGACTCAGGGAGAGACCTTCCTTTAAGGAGAGCCTGCGGAGGCCTTCTAACAGATTGGCGCCTACGTTTGCTGTCCCACCCGTGCCTCCCTCTCCTCCCACGCCTCCTGGGGATGACTGGTCTGGGGGTCAACCCATGCAGCTGGGGGTTGCTCGCCTGTCCGAGGGGGAGAGGGTACTCCGGAGACGCGAGGGCCGATGCATGTACTGTGGTCTCGGTGGGCATTTTCGGTTGGCATGCCCGAACCGTCCGGGAAACGCTCGCACCTGAGATCCTGTCGGGGGCAGATCTTGGGTGGAGTCTCCTCGTCCCCGGTTTCCCGTGTTGACAAACCACTGATTACTGTTGTCCTCTCCTGGGTCGGGGGCTCGGTGACGACCCAGGCGTTGGTGGACTCTGGTGCTGGTGGCTTGTTCATTGATAGTGTGTTCGCCGCCGCCAATTCCATTCCTCTGCAGCCTCGAGGTTCCCCACTGGCTCTTGAGGCGATAGACGGCAGACCCCTTCTGCCGCCACACGTGACTCAGGAGACCCTTCCAGTGGGGATGGCCATTGGTGCCGTTCACAGAGAGTCGGTCTGTCTCCAGGTTATTTCGTCTCCACACTACTCGGTGGTCTTGGGGTACCCCTGGCTCCAGAAGCATAATCCGACTTTCGATTGGAGATCGGCCGAGATCCTCTCGTGGTCACCGCAGTGTGGGGCTAGTTGCATCCATGGGCCTGTCAAGTTGCTGTGTACTTCCTCGGACTCTCTGTTGCCTCCTGAATACGAGGAGTACCGGGATGTATTCGATAAGGTGCGTGCGGTTGCCCTACCTCCGCACCGCCCATACGATTGTGCCATAGAGTTACAATCTGGTGCCGTTCCTCCTCGTGGCAAAGTCTATCCACTGTCGGTAGCGGAGAATGAGGCCATGGAGGAGTACGTGAGGGAGGCGCTTTCACGCGGACACATTCGCAAATCCTCGTCCCCGGCAGGGGCTGGATTTTTCTTTGTGAAAAAGAAGGGCGGTGAGTTGAGGCCTTGCATCGACTACAGGGGTCTCAATCGCATCACGATCAAGAACGCTTACCCGATACCCTTGATTTCCGAGCTGTTCGATCGCCTCAAAGGGGCCACGGTCTTTACCAAACTCGACCTGAGGGCGGCATATAACCTGGTAAGGATCAAGGCGGGCGATGAGTGGAAGACCGCGTTTAACACCAGGACCGGTCATTATGAATCCTTGGTTATGCCCTTTGGGTTGTGCAATGCGCCCGCAGTCTTCCAGGAATTCATCAACGATGTTTTCCGTGACCTGTTGCAGCAGTGTGTGGTGGTCTATTTGGATGACATCTTGGTATATTCTGCATCCATGGAGGCCCACATTCTGGATGTCAGACGAGTGTTGCAACGCTTACGAGAGAACAAGCTGTTCGGTAAGCTTGAGAAATGCGAATTTCACCGATCCCAGGTAACCTTCTTAGGTTACATCATTTCCGCTGAGGGGTTCTCCATGGATCCTGAGAAGGTTTCGGCTGTCTTACAGTGGCCCCAGCCCAGTGGGCTTCGTGCCCTGCAGCGCTTTTTGGGCTTCGCCAATTATTATCGGAAGTTCATCAGGGACTTTTCCATGCTAGCCAAGCCTCTCACGGATCTGACCAGGAAGGGCAGTAATCCTCAGGTCTGGCCGCTCGAGGCCATCCGAGCTTTTGAGGCTCTAAAGTCCGCCTTTGTGTCGGCTCCGATTCTGTCGCATCCCAACCCTGGGTTGCCTTTTGTCCTCGAGGTGGACGCGTCTGAGACGGGAGTAGGCGCCCTCCTGTCTCAGCGTAGAACACCAGAGGGTCCTCTGCTTCCTTGTGGGTTTTACTCCCGGAAACTGTCTTCCGCGGAGTGCAACTATCAGATTGGTGACAGGGAGTTATTGGCCATCGTGCAGGCCCTTAAAGAATGGAGGCACTTGCTCGAGGGCTCGGTGGTTCCGGTTCTCATCCTGACGGACCACAAGAATCTGACCTACCTCTCTGAGGCCAAGAGATTGACACCACGTCAGGCCAGATGGGCTCTGTTCTTGTCACGTTTTAATTACGTGGTCTCCTACCTACCCGGCTCCAAGAACATCAGAGCGGATGCCTTATCACGGCAGTACTCCGAGCTGTCCGGGGAGGAGTCGATTCCGACTACGGTCATACCCCCGAATCAGATCCTGGCTGCTATTCGCACCAGCCTGACCTCTCCTCTGGGTGAGCAGATTTTGGCGGCTCAATCTGGTGCTCCCTCTGGGAGACCCAACGGCAGATGTTTTGTGCCTGAGGAGTTGCGCACTCGGTTGTTGCGAACCTACCATAACTCCAAGGCCGCGGGGCACCCTGGAAAGAATCAGCTGTCCTGGGCGGTTTCACGTCTGTTCTGGTGGCCTTCTCTACGTTCCGACATCGCCGCATATGTAGCGGCATGCTCCGTTTGTGCCCAGAGTAAGTCCCCTCGGCACCTTCCGTTGGGCCTTTTGCAACCCATAGCCACCGGGGAGCGTCCATGGTCACACCTGGGGATGGATTTCATTGTGGACCTTCCTGCATCCCGAGGCCATACGGTCATTCTCATGATTGTGGATCGGTTTTCCAAAATGTGCCACTGTGTTCCTCTCAAGAAGTTACCCTCTGCACAAGAGTTGGCCTCGATTTTTGCCAGGGAGGTCTTCCGGTTGCACGGTTTGCCCAAGGAGATTGTGTCGGATCGGGGGAGTCAGTTTGTGTCCAGGTTCTGGCGCGCCTTTTGCTCCCAGTTGGGGATTCATCTCTCTTTCTCCTCGGCCTACCACCCTCAGTCCAATGGGGCCGCAGAACGATCCAATCAGGCCTTGGAGCAATTCCTTCGTTGCTATGTCTCCGATCACCAAGACAATTGGGTTGACCTCCTGCCTTGGGCTGAGTTTGCCAGGAACACGGCGGTGAACTCTTCCTCTGGGACGTCTCCCTTCATGGCCAATTATGGGTTCCAACCTGCCGTGTTACCGGAGGTATTCTCTCCCCAGGATACTCCGGCTGTGGAGGATCACCTTTCCGTCCTACGTACTTCTTGGGTACAGATCCAGAGGTGCCTTGAGGTCTCTGCGCAACGCCAGAGACTCCAGGCTAATCGCAGACGAGCGCCCGCTCCTTCCTACCAGGTCGGAGACCGTGTATGGTTGTCCACCCGCAACCTCAACCTTCGAGTGCCCACTCCCAAGCTGGCGCCTCGCTTTGTTGGTCCCTTCCGAGTGCTTCACAGGGTAAACCCGGTAGCCTATGCCCTTGCGCTTCCTCCTGGCATGCGGATCTCCAACGTGTTTCATGTCTCCCTGTTGAAGCCATTGGTGTGTAATCGTTTCACTTCCTCGGTTCCTCTGCCCCGTCCGGTCCAAGTGGGCAATCGTGAGGAATATGAGGTGAGCAATATCCTGGACTCACGCCTGG
This sequence comes from Bufo gargarizans, assembly GCF_014858855.1. Taxonomy (NCBI): domain Eukaryota; kingdom Metazoa; phylum Chordata; class Amphibia; order Anura; family Bufonidae; genus Bufo; species Bufo gargarizans. Next base: position 365,576,968 of record NC_058080.1, read on the forward strand.
TCCGCGGTCGGTTGCAGTTTTTGGTCCATTGGCGTGGTTATGGTCCAGAGGAGCGTTCCTGGGTTCCCTCCACAGATGTCCATGCTCCTGCGTTGCTCCGAGCCTTCCACGCACGCTTCCCTCTGAAACCGTTCCTTACTCCGCGGAGGAGGGGCCCTTGAGGGGGAGGTACTGTCATGGTCTTACCTTCTCACTGTTCTCCTTCGTTTGACATGTGCTGGCGGCCATCTTGGTTTCTGGGTTTCTTGTAGCCTCCCACCCTGCGGCTCCTCCTTCCCACTGGGAGGAGCTGGATGCCTAGCTTATATATATAGAAGGTCTGTGGCTTCAGTTCCTTGCTTGGTCCTCCTGTGTGCACATGCTTCAAAGACTGCTGCTGCTTCTGGTTCCTGATCCTGGCCTCGTCTGACTACCCCGTTGGTTTCCGATCCTGGCTTCGTCTGACTACCCCGTTGGTTCCTGATCCTGGCTATGTCTGACTACCCTCCTGGTTCCTGACCTCCGTCTACGCAAGACCCTGCTTCAGTTTAGCCATCCGTTTGGACTTTAGCTACGGCTTGATTTTCAATAAAGCCTTCTTATTCCACCTATCTCTGTTGTACGTCTGGTTCATGGTTCCATGACAGAATGGGACAAAACAATCCATTCCGCTATAAAGAAATGGTGGTGATGGGTTTACACGATCTGCCGGTAAATCTGCCATTCTTTGTTCTTCTGTAGATCTAAGTGCCTTTCTGCAGACTACACATTTACTTATATACTTTGCTATAACTTTGCTTCCTTTGACTATCCAGTAGCCACCTTCTCTCAAACAGCTTTGGGTAAAGCTGCTTACTAGATGCAAGGATTTGTTGTGCTAGTGATCAATAATCAATCTTGTGAAGGTAGAGTTTTTGGGTAGAATTGCTGGATGCTTCACTTTGCTAGGTAACGATGCATTTTCCAGTCTCCCTCCCACCTTCAGTATACCCTCCTGCAAAACAAGATTAAGCTTGAACAATGGGTGGTTGTTTGGACGCCTTTTAGGTTCTTGACTAAGTCTCCTCAACTCTTCACTGTAGAATCTCTGTTGAATGAGTCTTATGGCTGTTTCTTCAGCTTTCATTCTTTCTTCTACATTTAACAATTCCTTCTTTCTGATTCCCTTTGCCAAACATTGAATTCGAGCTACTACGTTTATTACCGTATTCCATTTTAAACATCTGGCTAGTCTTTCAAGTATGTCATCTTTACACTTGGCAGCAGTGCTCAATGTTTGTACAACTTTTACTTCTGGATCACCCATAGACAATTCTGTGTAACCTTTACTGGGCGTGATTTCCCAAAGGAACTCTGGGCCGGAGAACCAGTTTAAATTTTTCAATTCTGTTACATTCAGGCCTCTTGAAGCATGATCTGCTGTTTTATGCTTTGTAAAATCAAAATAGGTAGCACTACTGTGTCTAGGTAGCACTACGGTTCCTCGGATGGGTGCTCTCAGCCAACAGATTCACCCAATCTATAAATGCTAAAATATATCAAAAAGAGGCTGGGCACTCGCTATATCTGGAGTAAGTGGTACTTTATTTAGTAACTATAAAACCATAAAGATTTTGGGCAATAAATACATATGTGAGGATGAGTCTGGCCAGACTGAAAAGTGATATAAATGAATAATAAATAATATAAATATACAATACAATTGTAGAATTAAAATTGTGTAGCTTCTCCAGTAGAACCCGATCTGTGAGAAATTAATATGTTCTTACTGCAATATTACTATTTGATCGAAAGTTATATTGCAGTAAGAACGTAAATTCCTCACAGATTGGGTTATGCTTTGTGTCAGTGTGATGCCAATGTTCTGGATTTGTTATTTCTCGAATTTTCTCAACTCGGTTGGCGACAAAGATATGGAATCTTCGAGCTTTGTTGTTTATGTATCCTAGGACAACTTGTGAGCCTGTCCAAAAATATTTTTAATCTATTTTCAATTACAATTCTTCTCTCAGAGGGTTGCTTACTGATGCTGAAACAGCTGCTGACCATAACCGTAGCTACTGGCATCTGAAAAATGATGAAGTTCTATTTTCTTGTACTTTCCGAAATCATGAGGTACAAAACATCTGGGTATCCGAACTTCTCTTAAGTTTTGCAAGTCTCTTATCCAACTAACCCACCTTGGCCTCAAATTTTCAGGTATGGACTCGGCCCATCCCAACTTCTGTCTGCATAATTCTTGTAGTATTTCTTTTGCTCTGAGGATTACTGGGACCAAGAATCCCAATGTATCATATATAGAAGCCACTGCAGAAAGAATGGTGCGTCTAGTTGCAACTTTCTCTTCAATAGATACTTCAAAGAAGAACTTTTCATTCTCTACATTCCATCCCAATCCAAGTACGTTTTGAACTGGAAGATGATCATAATTGAGATCTATAAGCAGTATATAAAAGACTGGGCACACCTCAGAATATTGGGCCACTACGTTTATTAACCACCTCCGGACCGCCTAACGCGCCGATGCGTCCGGAAGGTGGTTGCTTTTCTCCTCCTGGACGCATCGGCGCGTCATCTCGCGAGACGCGAGATTTCCTGTGAACGCGCGCACACAGGCGCGCGCGCTCACAGGAACGGAAGGTAAGCGAGTGGATCTCCAGCCTGCCAGCGGCGATCGCTCGCTGGCAGGCTGGAGATCCGAATTTTTTAACCCCTAACAGGTATATTAGACGCTGTTTTCATAACAGCGTCTAATATACCTCCTACCTGGTCCTCTGGTGGTCCCTTTTGTTAGGATCGACCACCAGAGGACTCAGGTAGGTCAGTACAGTCCCACCAAACACCACACCACACTACACTACACTACACCCCCCCCCCCCGGTCACTTATTAACCCCTTATAAACCCCTGATCACCCCATATAAACTCCCTGATCACCCCCCTGTCATTGATCACCGCCCTGTCATTGATCACCCCCCTGTCAGGCTCCGTTCAGACGTCCGCATGATTTTTACGGATCCGATCCATGTATCCATGGATCCGTAAAAATCATGCGGACGTCTGAATGGAGCCTTACAGGGGGGGTGATCAGTGACAGGGGGGTGATCACCCTGATTACCCTGATCACCCCCTGTCATTGATAACCCCCCTGTAAGGCTCCATTCAGACGTCCGCATGCGTTCTGTGGATCCGATCCATGTATCCATGGATCCGTAAAAAATCATGCGGACGTCTGAATGGAGCCTTACAGGGGGGGTGATTACCCTGATCACCCCCTGTCATTGATAACCCCCCTGTAAGGCTCCATTCAGACGTCCGCATGCGTTCTGTGGATCCGATCCATGTATCCATGGATCCGTAAAAAATCATGCGGATGTCTGAATGGAGCCTTACAGGGGGGTGATCAGTGACAGGGGGGTGATCACCCTGATTACCCTGATCACCCCCTGTCATTGATAACCCCCCTGTAAGGCTCCATTCAGACGTCCGCATGCGTTTTGTGGATCCGATCCATGTATCCATGGATCCGCATGCGTTTTGTGGATCCGATCCATGTATCCATGGATCCGTAAAAAATCATGCGGATGTCTGAATGGAGCCTTACAGGGGGGGTGATCAGTGACAGGGGGGTGATCACCCTGATTACCCTGATCACCCCCGGTCATTGATAACCCCCCTGTAAGGCTCCATTCAGACGTCTGCATGCGTTCTGTGGATCCGATCCATGTATCCATGGATCCGTAAAAATCATGCGGACGTCTGAATGGAGCCTTACAGGGGGGGTGATCAGTGACAGGGGGGTGATTACCCTGATCACCCCCTGTCATTGATAACCCCCCTGTAAGGCTCCATTCAGACGTCCGCATGCGTTTTGTGGATCCGATCCATGTATCCATGGATCCGTAAAAAATCATGCGGATGTCTGAATGGAGCCTTACAGGGGGGGTGATCAGTGACAGGGGGGTGATCACCCTGATTACCCTGATCACCCCCTGTCATTGATAACCCCCCTGTAAGGCTCCATTCAGACGTCCGCATGCGTTCTGTGGATCCGATCCATGTATCCATGGATCCGTAAAAATCATGCGGACGTCTGAATGGAGCCTTACAGGGGGGGTGATCAGTGACAGGGGGGTGATTACCCTGATCACCCCCTGTCATTGATAACCCCCCTGTAAGGCTCCATTCAGACGTCCGCATGCGTTTTGTGGATCCGATCCATGTATCCATGGATCCGTAAAAAATCATGCGGATGTCTGAATGGAGCCTTACAGGGGGGGTGATCAGTGACAGGGGGGTGATCACCCTGATTACCCTGATCACCCCCTGTCATTGATAACCCCCCTGTAAGGCTCCATTCAGACGTCCGCATGCGTTTTGTGGATCCGATCCATGTATCCATGGATCCGTAAAAAATCATGCGGATGTCTGAATGGAGCCTTACAGGGGGGGTGATCAGTGACAGGGGGGTGATCACCCTGATTACCCTGATCACCCCCTGTCATTGATAACCCCCCTGTAAGGCTCCATTCAGACGTCCGCATGCGTTCTGTGGATCCGATCCATGTATCCATGGATCCGTAAAAATCATGCGGACGTCTGAATGGAGCCTTACAGGGGGGGTGATCAGTGACAGGGGGGTGATTACCCTGATCACCCCCTGTCATTGATAACCCCCCTGTAAGGCTCCATTCAGACGTCCGCATGCGTTTTGTGGATCCGATCCATGTATCCATGGATCCGTAAAAAATCATGCGGATGTCTGAATGGAGCCTTACAGGGGGGGTGATCAGTGACAGGGGGGTGATCACCCTGATTACCCTGATCACCCCCTGTCATTGATAACCCCCCTGTAAGGCTCCATTCAGACGTCCGCATGCGTTCTGTGGATCCGATCCATGTATCCATGGATCCGTAAAAATCATGCGGACGTCTGAATGGAGCCTTACAGGGGGGGTGATCAGTGACAGGGGGGTGATTACCCTGATCACCCCCTGTCATTGATAACCCCCCTGTAAGGCTCCATTCAGACGTCCGCATGCGTTCTGTGGATCCGATCCATGTATCCATGGATCCGTAAAAAATCATGCGGATGTCTGAATGGAGCCTTACAGGGGGGGTGATCAATGACAGGGGGGTGATCAGGGAGTCTATATGGGTGATCACCCCCCTGTCATTGATCACTCCCCCCCTGGTAAGGCTCCATTCAGCCATTTTTTTTGGCACAAGTTAGCGGAAATTTTTTGTTTGTTTTTGTTTTCGTTTTTTCTTACAAAGTCTCATATTCCACTAACTTGTGTCAAAAAATAAAATCTCACATGGACGCACCATACCCCTCACGGAATCCAAATGCGTAAACATTTTTAGACATTTATATTCCAGACTTCTTCTCACGCTTTAGGGCCCCTAAAAAGCCAGGGCAGTATAAATACCCCACATGTGACCCCATTTCGGAAAGAAGACACCCCAAGGTATTCCGTGAGGGGCATATTGAGTCCATGAAAGATTGAAATTTTTGTCCTAAGTTAGCGGAAAGTGAGACTTTGTGAGAAAAAAAACAAAAAAAATCAATATCCGCTAACTTATGCAAAAAAAAAAAAATTCTAGGAACTCGCCATGCCCCTCATTGAATACCTCGGGGTGTCTTCTTTCCAAAGTGGGGTCACATGTGGGGTATTTATACTGCCCTGGCTTTTTAGGGGCCCGAAAGTGTGAGAAGAAGTCTGGGATCCAAATGTCTAAAAATGCCCTCCTAAAAGGAATTTGGGCCCCTTTGCGCATCTAGGCTGCAAAAAAGTGTCACACATCTGGTATCGCCGTACTCAGGAGAAGTTGGGCAATGTGTTTTGGGGTGTCATTTTACATATACCCATGCTGGGTGAGAGAAATATCTTGGTCAAATGCCAACTTTGTATAAAAAAAATGGGAAAAGTTGTCTTTTGCCAAGATATTTCTCTCACCCAGCATGGGTATATGTAAAATGACACCCCAAAACACATTCCCCAACTTCTCCTGAGTACGGCGATACCAGATGTGTCACACTTTTTTGCAGCCAAGGTGGGCAAAGGGGCACCTTTCAGATTTCGCAGGCCATTTTTTACACATTTTGATTTCAAGGTACTTCTTACACATTTGGGCCCCTAAATTGCCAGGGCAGTATAACTACGCCACAAGTGACCCCATTTTGGAAAGAAGACACCCCAAGGTATTCCGTGGGGGGCACGGCGAGTTCCTAGAATTTTTTATTTTTTGTCACAATTTAGCGGAAAATGATGATTTTTCTTTTTTTTTTCTTTTTTCCTTACAAAGTCTCATATTCCACTAACTTGCGACAAAAAATAAAAAATTCTAGGAACTCGCCATGCCCCTCACGGAATACCTTGGGGTGTCTTCTTTCCAAAATGGGGTCACTTGTGGCGTAGTTATACTGCCCTGGCAATTTAGGGGCCCTAATGTGTGAGAAGAACTTTGCAATCAAAATGTGTAAAAAATGCCCTGCAAAATCCGAAAGGTGCACTTTGGAATATGTGCCCCTTTGCCCACCTTGGCAGCAAAAAAGTGTCACACATCTGGTATCGCCGTACTCAGGAGAAGTTGGGCAATGTGTTTTGGGGTGTCATTTTACATATACCCATGCTGGGTGAGAAAAATATCTTGGTCAAATGCCAACTTTGTATAAAAAAATTGGAAAAGTTGTCTTTTGCCAAGATATTTCTCTCACCCAGCATGGGTATATGTAAAATGACAGCCCAAAACACATTCCCCAACTTCTCCTGAGTACGGCGATACCAGATGTGTGACACTTTTTTGATGCCAAGGTGGGCAAAGGGGCACATATTCCAAAGTGCACCTTTCGGATTTCACCGGTCATTTTTTACACATTTTGATTGCAAAGTACTTCTCACACATTTGGGCCCCTAAATTGCCAGGGCAGTATAACTACGCCACAAGTGACCCCATTTTGGAAAGAAGACACCCCATGGTATTCCGTGAGGGGCATGGCGAGTTCCTAGAATTTTTTATTTTTTGTCGCAAGTTAGTGGAATATGAGACTTTGTAAGGAAAAAAGAGAAAAAAAAAAAAATCATCATTTTCCGCTAACTTGTGACAAAAAATAAAAAATTCTAGGAACTCGCCATGCCCCTCACGGAATACCTTAGGGTGTCTTCTTTCCAAAATGGGGTCACTTGTGGCGTAGTTATACTGCCCTGGCAATTTAGGGGCCCAAATGTGTGAGAAGTACCTTGCGATCAAAATGTGTAAAAAATGGCCTGCAAAATCCGAAAGGTGCACTTTGGAATATGTGCCCCTTTGCCCACCTTGGCAGCAAAAAAGTGTGACACATCTGGTATCGCCGTACTCAGGAGAAGTTGGGCAATGTGTTTTGGGGTGTCATTTTACATATACCCATGCTGGGTGAGAAAAATATCTTGGTCAAATGCCAACTTTGTATAAAAAAATGGGAAAAGTTGTCTTTTGCCAAGATATTTCTCTCACCCAGCATGGGTATATGTAAAATGACACCCCAAAACACATTCCCCAACTTCTCCTGAGTACGGCGATACCACATGTGTGACACTTTTTTGCTGCCAAGGTGGGCAAAGGGGCGCATATTCCAAAGTGCACCTTTCGGATTTCACCGGTCATTTCTTACACATTTTGATTGCAAAGTTCTTCTCACACATTTGGGCCCCTAAATTGCCAGGGCAGTATAACTACCCCACAAGTGACCCCATTTTGGAAAGAAGACACCCCAAGGTATTCTGTGAGGGGCATGGTGAGTTCCTAGAATTTTTTTTTTTTGTCGCAAGTTAGTGGAATATGAGACTTTGTAAGAAAAAATAAAAATAAAAAATCATCATCATTTTCCGCTAACTTGTGACAAAAAATAAAAAGTTCTATGAACTCACTATGCCCATCAGCGAATACCTTAGGGTGTCTACTTTCCGAAATGGGGTCATTTGCGGGGTTTTTCTACTGTTTGGGCATTGTAGAACCTCAGGAAACATGACAGGTGCTCAGAAAATCAGAGCCGTTTCAAAAAGCGGAAATTCACATTTTTGTACCATAGTTTGTAAATGCTATAACTTTTACCCAAACCATTTTTTTTTTGCCCAAACATTTTTTTTTTATCAAAGACATGTAGAACTATAAATTTAGCGAAAAATTTATATATGGATGTCGTTTTTTTTGCAAAATTTCACAGCTGAAAGTGAAAAATGTCATTTTTTTGCAAAAAAATCGTTACATTTTGATTAATAACAAAAAAAGTAAAAATGTCAGCAGCAATAAAATACCACCAAATGAAAGCTCCATTAGTGAGAAGAAAAGGAGGTAAAATTCATTTGGGTGGTAAGTTGCATGACCGAGCGATAAACGGTGAAAGTAGTGTAGTGCCGAAGTGTAAAAAGTGGCCTGGTCATGAAGGGGGTTTCACCTAGCGGGGCTGAAGTGGTTAAATACAATATTGAAACAAATTTGAACAAATTTAAAATCACATATAATCAGAGTGGTTCCTCTTGGGGTAGCAATCACGAATCGACGACTGTACAGTTTACAAATTTCTTTAAAAATAAATAATGAGTTAATATTGAGTTAATATAATGGCGCAATCACTCTAAAATACCAACATAAGCCTCTAATAACAATTGCAATCATAAATAGCAACAGTATGGTCAATAAAAGGCTGGATCATAAATAAGCGCAGCAGAGCAAATGCAATTGGATAGCTCAGTCCCAGTAACTGATAGTCACAACCGCAGATAAGAACTGGAGGGCCATAATTAGCAACAATGTTCTTTGGAAATAGCAGCAAAAATATCAATCATAGCAGCAGAGCAGAAAGCAACAGAATAACTTTAAATTCGTGGCACAGTTTCGATTGCCAACAGCTGACAAGGCGATTTTGTACCACCTATATAGTGCACACAGAGATACTGTTTCATTTGGAAACAGACAAGCTGATGTACAGCAGCGTCCCACTGTATATCTGACTCAGCGGTGTCCCGCTAACAGTGGCTGTGTAGCTTAAACTTAGTCACACCGAACTCAATGTCGGAACGGTCTTATCCGCACAGTGCAACCCCGGCCGTCCTGCAGTCTTCAATGGAGTTTTTCCTTTAACTCCAGCAGGATATTTGCTGCGTCGTGGATCTGCGCATGTGAGTCCGCCGGTTTGGCTCCGGACTCGATGTAGTGATGCTTTCCACGCGGACCTTTAAACAAATGTTCGGCACCGGTCCTGATCCTTTGTGTAGTGTACTACCTTTTGGAGAGATGGGGGGTCGCGTTTCGGGGTTGGAGTATCCCCTTCTTCAGTGGTAAAACTTACCACTGAAGAAGGGGATACTCCAACCCCGAAACCAGACGCGTTTCTGGGTTGGAGTATCCCCTTCTTCAGTGGTAAACGACCGCAGGTTGACATATGCTGCCATAAGCTCTGATTCAGATTCTTCTACCGTCTCTACCATATCACTCAAGTTCCCTTTTATACTTTCTAGCCTTAGTTTTCTACGAATGTCTTTAATTTCCCCTTGTCATACATTCTGGCAAACTTTTTTCCTTTCAGTGCTGCTTCTTGCTTCAAATTTTACAGCATCTTTAGGGTCGGTTTTCTGGCACGTGATGAACGTCTTAGTTCATCTGCTTGGGCTATATTTGTTTCAGGCAAGACTAATGCTGCAGCAGACTCTTCTACCTCAGACAGGTTCCTTTGCTCTTCAACTTCTACTCTATCTAGCTTTGCATCCTCTAACAGTGGCATGGTAATACTAGGCTCAGACATTTTACTTTCAATGCTAACACAATCAGTACAAATAATAAGATGCCTTTCACTTTAAATGCAATACTGACAAATGCAAAAATAAATGACTTTCACTTTAAATTCTTTAGAGTCCATATGCTACAAAACTATCCTTTGTTTTGTTTTAAAGTCTTTTATTCCTGAACACGAAAATGTCTCTTTATGCCAAAGCCTATATTCAATGATAAGTAATAAAAAGAAAACTCTGACATTAGTCTGAAGAGCAGGAACCAATGTCAGTCTTAAAGGAGACGTGTGTCTTCTTGATATGATACGATGCTCTGTGCAGACTTGCGATGTTCTGTGCAGACTTGCGATGCTTACGATGTGCTGGCTTGAATACGCTGCTTGCGATGTTTTGTGCTGACTTGCAATTCTTTGTGCTGACTTACGATGCGCTGGCTTGGATACCCTGCTGCAGGCTTTGGGCCTAGTGGTAGGAAACTAGCTGGCTGCAGTACATGGTCTCTCCGTGGATAGCGGTGCGGGCACTCTAGCTCTGGACTTTGGCCTCCCACCATTTGTCTCATTCTCTCTGTAGGGATCGCAGGAGGGTTGTTGCTCTTTCTCTGACTATTTTGCCTTTGCCGTTATGCCACTTTAAGAGTCGGCTGCAGTTTGACTAATGCACACGTTCTATGGCCTCTATGGTGGCTCCACTGAGGTGTCTTTGCTTGCTCACTCAGGGAACAGTTGCTACACGGCGGTATATGCTGGCGCTTCGCTGCTCTAATGCGCTCTTTTCTGTGCAAGTTGAGGAGCGCTATCGCTTCGCCCTCTGAGGGTACTAGTTCCAATGTGGCAGGCACAGCACTATGAAGTGCCTTTTGCGCTGTGGCATTAGAAGAATTTTAATATATCTCTGACTTTTTAGTCTAACCAGACTATAATTCCTCTAGTGCCATTCTATGGAAACAGTAGGTTTAAAGAGCACACCAAATGCTTTAAATAACTTATTTATTAACTTTTCTTCATATATAACACTGCCGCCTCCATAGCAGATAGTCCATGTACATAACACGTTTTGAATAGAGTATCACAAAATGGTGGTATGCATAAGATGGTGGTTCAACTGTTCAATCTTGTCATTCAACATAAAATGGTGGATATATTTCTCTCTTGAGTATCTGTACTCTCACTTTAAGTTATTTAAGCACTTTATCATTGTCACGGATGATCCGCGAGAATATTGAACTGTCCTCCCAATATTATCAATATTACTCTGCCTTATTGATCAGTAGGTCTATTACACAGTAATTATTTCCCTAGGCCCCAGAACCTACAATTTGATTATTCAGAGCGTCTCCTTCTGTCCTTCTGTTGTACCCAGAGAACAACATAGTCCTTTTGTTCAAGTCAGTCAATAGATGCCCAGCAGATAACGCAATTACAGCTGGCTTCCTCAGGTTGACAAAAGAACTTCCCTTTCTGAAGAGATATCACAGCTAGGTGTGAAGACTGCATCTGGGGGGAGCCGATTGGTGTCGCTGCCATAAGGGTCTGTAAGATAACTTGATTCAGACAGGCCGGCACCAAGGTTCCCAGATTGACACATGAATCTGAGATATGATTTTTACCTTTTTAAGAGAGACCATGCATCTTACGGACGTAAAAATTACATCATCGTGTCACTCAGAATTCACTGGACGTTTACATAGGACAAACATAACTCTAAGATGTGCCCAGGTAAAGTTATGGTGTTACCCCATCATAGAACCAGTTATAATAGTAATATTTTGTATCCCTGAACTCCATATTTTGTGGGGAATGTGAATATGTGCTTGTTACTTGTGTACAGCGGAGACATCCCACGATATGGCACATGCCATATTTCAGAACTGACATTCACCTCAGGAATACAGCCTGCCCAGCAGGCGGACTCTCAATTCCCCGCCTTGATTCGGGGACCCTTTATAACACTATATCCACTTTCAACAACACCTAAAGAGGGCCTCAGCCAGAGAACCTGTGGGCTGTAGGCATATTACACTGGACAAAGGCTTCTTGGACTTTACCCCTGCAACGGACTATTTCACCAACGGACATCTTTTCTGCGGAAACTAAGTATTTTCTTTCTTTTCTCTCTTTTTGTTTATTGGACTATACTTTCCTTGATTATTGTGTTAATAATTACTGTGCATCGTGATAATTTGTATTGTATATAGATATATAATAAATGACCTCCAAGTCATTTCTCTAGCCATATGCCTGTTTTCAAACACTGCAAAAACTTACCCTAGCCTCTCCGAAGAGAAAGCTACTCGGTTGTGTTATCTAGATAGTGGGTTCCTCGCTCCCATAATTTGTGAGGTGGTGGCAGTTAAACTACCCTGTGTGTAGTTCCGGTCGCAGTTCGTCGCACGCTTACTTGCGGTCGGTCGGAGGTCCACTCCCTGCGCTTTCAGCCTATCGACTGTACGGACTCAAGTTAGACTGTCGGTGTGCTGAAAGTGGCTGGGAGGCCTGTTTGCGGATTGACCACTAGGGGCGCTGTGACGGTTTCGTGACGTATTGTGGCCGCGGCGGTCGCAGTTCGTCACAATCATCTCTCTTAAAAGGTATATCTGAGGTCTAACTAATAGTTCTTGCAGTATGCAGTTAGCAGTAACTATTTGCAGATTGGTTGAGTATGATCTGGTATGGTTGTATGCAATTTGGATTGCAATATTGGATTTTAATTTGTATTGTGAACTTTGTAGTTTGCAATTGGTGGAACTGTAAGTAAACACACATATAACTGGTTCAGTATACAGTTCTAATCACTATATTAACAGTAGGAACATTATATAACTGTTTTAAATACCTATTTTGGCCTCTCTGCTTCCATAAAACACAGCTCTTAGTGGAGTGAATGTCTGTTCAGCTTCTCTCCTCTGGTGTAATGATTCTAGCAGCTCCTGCTAGGGGGATTTCCCACACGGACTGTGTGAGGCTATAGAAAATGAAAGGACGCTGGATCTGATAGGTCGAACGTATGGACAGCAAGAGGCGCACTTTCACAGCCGATTGTTTAGCAATTTTCTGTTTATTTGTAGACAATGCATTTCGGAGTGCTACTGACCCCTTTATCAAGTCTAAAAAATACCAATAATGAGTGCGATCACCACTCCTCTTCTATAGCAGTAGCGAGCACGCTCTGTGTAAGTCAGCATTCTCCACGTGCTGCCGCACACCAGCTGTGCTATCCGCTCTGCTGATCAGCTTCAGGTAGCCAAGATTCCCCTCCTTATTCACTGTTATCCATAGACTATATTTGAATTACACTAAGACTCTCTTATTCACTATTAACAGCAAATCAACTAATTCCCCTAATCTTATTTTTTATATTTTTGCTTTTATTGGACCATCATGAGTTTATGTCTCCTTGGGACATATACATACACAAGTGTGTTTTTATATATTTTATTATACTTTATACATTATATAAGATTTATTCAGATACATTTTTGGAACCAAATGAATTTTTATCTAAACAAAATAAGCTTTTATGATTGATTATATTAAACCCTTCCCCCCCCCCCATGTTTTTACATCATCAGACTTTTTATAACCTAGTCTTATTTGTATATGCTACATATTTTATTTATTTATATTCTTACACATACAGTGTTGTGTATTTTGCATATTTATTTTTATTATTATTATTGGTATATTTTAGACTTGATAAATGGGTCAGTAGCATCCAGAAATGCGTTGTCTACAAATAAACCGAAAATTCCTAAACAACCGGTTGTGAAAGTGCACCTTTTGCTGTCCATATGTTCGACCTATCAGGTCCAGCGTCCTTTCATTTTCTAAATGCCGTTTGTTTATTATTTCCTGCGAGCTACTGTTCTCCTTGAAACCCCGCACTTACTCCTCGGACTACGTCAAAGTATGGACAGCTACCTCCCTGCTCACGGGACCTTCACAGACCTGGGCCCATCAGCTCCTGCAAACTGATAGCCCAGTGCTGTCCTCTTGGGGCTCCTTTGTTTCCGCCATGCAGGCACTCTTTGACGACCCCCTGCGTGCTTCCACCTCTAGGGACACTCTCCGTTCCCTGCGACAAGGAAGGCGTCCAGTGGAGGACTACATTACGGAGTTCCGGGAGATCGCACCAGATACCGGACTCAATGAAGTGGCCCTTATCGACCAGTTCCGGATCGGACTGTCAGACCAATTAAAAGACGAACTCGCCCGTATCGGGGTCCCGGAGGTCCTGGAAGGGCTGATAAGCACAGTTACCCAACTGGACCGCCGTTTCCGGGAACGAAGGACAGAGAAACAGCATGCTTTGCCTCCTCCTGCACGGTGATCCAATCCTCTTCCTGTTTCAGTCCTTGGGCAATCCTCCACAGTGGGAGATCTCACCCCGGACGAACCAATGCAGGTCGGAGTAGTCAGGGGTCCACTCTCAGCAGTTGAGCGTTCCAGAAGGCGGACTCTCAATCTCTGCCTCTACTGTGCCAAATCCGGGCATATGTTGAGAGACTGTCCTGTCAAACCACCTACAGGTAGGACTGTCAGTTCCGCTGTGGTCTTTAACATACCTGTATACCACGGTTCTTTACATCTAACTGTATGTGTTTCTCTGCAGCTGAACGGAACTGGCCATGAACTCACGGCCTTAATCGATTCGGGCGTAAGCAGCTGTTTTTTTTATTCCAAACTTGCCACGCAGCTAGGAATACCCTTGCGCCCCAAGGAACACCCCTCCCGACTCCACATGGTGGACGGCAGTACATTAAAAACCGGACCTGTCTCTTTGGAATCACACCCTCTTACCCTTTCCATTGGTCGCCACCACCGTAAAGAGATCGTGTTATCTTGGGCATCCCATGGCTTAGAAAGCACAACCCCCAAATAGACTGGGCCCTCGGACGTGTCACATTTCAGTCCTCTTATTGCATCTCCCACTGCATCTCCTCCTCTCCTGGCTCTCTGCTGGTCCTGGCCTCATCTCCTCGGGTATTACCTGCTAAATACGAAGAATATGCGGATGTCTTTGAGAAAGCAGGGGCAGATACCTTACCTCCCCACAGACCTTATGACTGCCCCATTGATCTACTCCTTGGGGCCCCGCTGCCGTACGGACGGTTATACAACTTGTCTGAGCCCGAGACCCAGGCGCTGAGGGATTACATTGAGGAAAGCCTGGCGAAGGGCTTCATCCACTCGTCCACCTCCCCAGTCGGTGCAGGTATCTTTTTTGTGGGGATGAAGGACGGGGGTCTTCGGCCCTGTGTGAACTACCGGGGCCTTAACAACATCACCAGGAAAGATAAATACCCTCTCCCTTTCATCCCTGATCTCCTGGACCGAGTGAAGGATGCCAAAGTGTTCTCCAAGATCGACCTCCGGGGGGCCTATAATCTTGTGCGGATCCGTCAGGGCGATGAATGGAAGACTGCTTTTCGTTCCAGATTTGGCCATTATGAGTATCTGGTGATGCCCTTCAGGCTTTGCAACGCCCCAGCTACCTTCCAAAGCTTTATCAACGATGTCTTCCGCGACCTTCTGGACACATATGTGGTAGTGTATCTGGATGACATCCTTATTTTTTCCCACACACTCCAGCAGCATGAGAGACATGTGAAGGTAGTCCTCCAGCGCCTTCGGACACACCGACTCTATGGGAAGCTGGAGAAGAGCATCTTTGAGGTTCCTTCTGTTGAATTCTTGGGATACATACTGTCCCCCGGAAAAGTGGAGATGGACCCCAAGAAGGTTCATGCTGTCCTAGAATGGCCTATCCCACGAAACTGACGAATGGTCCAACAGTTCATCGGTTTCGCAAATTTCTACTGTCTCTTCATCCGGAATTTCTCGGCCATATGCGCTCCTATTACGGTCCTAACCAGGAACAACGTTCCATTTGTATGGACCCCTGCCACTCATAAGGCCTTCCAAACCCTCCAAAGGCTCTTCACGCAAGCTCCGGTACTGGCGCAGCCTGAGACTGCTCTCCCCTTTCCTACCCCCTTTTCCTCCCCTCTCCTACACCCAGTGGCGTTCTACTCCCGCAAGTTAACCAAGGCGGAACGAAACTACGATGTGGGCGAGAGGGAACTACTGGCCATAAAAAATGCGCTGGAGGAGTGGCGGCATCTGCTGGAGGGAGCCAAGCACCCGGTAACTGTCTATACTGATCACCGTAACCTAGAATACCTTTGTACTGCTAAGAGGTTACGGCCCTGGCAAGCCAGGTGGGCACTCTTCTTTTCCCACGTCACCCTCCAGATAACATATCGTCCTGGATCAAAGAACGGTAAGGCCGATACCCTCTCTCGTCTTCACGACACCGATGCCGTGTTTTCACCTCCAGAAACCATCCTTCCAAGCACCTACTTTTTGGCCACACAACATTCATTACTCAAAGAGATCCGACAAGCCAGCGTGACCGTACCGTCAGAAGCAGCATACCTCTACGGGACTCTCACCCTTTTATGCAAATTACGGGTACCATCCCTTGACGCTTCCAGACCTTCCGGTGGACATTCCCATACCTGAAGTGGCCCAGCGCCTCCGTCGTCTCCGGGGTTTGCTACGTACCCTAGTGCGGAAGCTCCGCACTACCCAGCAACAGCAAAAGACTCAGGCCGATCGGAGACACACCGAGAGCCCCAAGTACAGAAGTGGGGATAGGGTATGGTTATCTTCTCATCACCATCACCTCAATGGTCAACGATGTCGCGGCGAGACTAAACCTGCCCACTTCATTTAACATCCATCCGGTGTTTCATCTATCACTACTGAAACCCTACCGTGCCAACACCCTTGTGGGCAGAGTGCCGGTGCCACCCGCTCCCATTCAGGTGGATAACAATGATGAATATGAAGTCCAGGGGATCTTGGACTCCCGCAGACGCCGTGGAGTCTTGGAATACCTTGTCCACTGGAAGGGATATGGGCCAGAGGAGCTTTCCTGGGAACCAGCAGGTAACCTTCATGCAGACGCCAAGGTCCGCGCATTCCACAGGACTCATCCTGATCGGCCATCCCAGGTTCGCGTCCTGCAGCCGCTCCTTGGGGGGCTCTGTCAGGGAACCAGGGAGGCTGTTTCGCATCGGGTTCGCAGGCGCGGGCGGCAAGGGCGCAGATAGCTCCTCCTCTTCCTCCTGACAGGACACCTGACGTCAATGTGGCCAGTGCGCCTGCGCGAGTCGGACGCCGGGTGCGCGTACACGGTACACAAGCCGCGTGCGTGTGCGCGCGGATACGAGCGTAATGGACATGCTCCATTCCAGACCACAGGTGCTACTCAGGCTGGGGGAGGGCTTCAGCCTCCGTCACCGCCCTCAACCTTATGATTGGCTTCTGATTAAGGAAGCCTCCTGGTTGCCTGGCAACCAGGGGGGCGGTCCTGGGTTCACTGTGTACTTAAAGCCAGTCAGAGCCTTGACTCATTGCTGAGTTATTCAACCTTATGGTGAACACCCAGCTCCCTCCTGTGAACCTGTTGTTTAATCTGACTTCCCAGCTACCGACTCCTTGCCTGTTTCCTCGATTACGATTTCTGCTGCCCGCCACGACCCGGAACTGGAACCGACTACCCGATTGGATTGACCTTTTTTGTACTACGCTAATTTTTGGGATTATTTCGTCCCTGCCAAAGGATTCCATACCTGATCCACTATTCCAGTCCTGACAGCGCCTTTCTCTATCCTTTGGCCGCTATTTGCTGTGTGTGAGGCTGGCTGTGATTGGTCAAAATTCTTGCTGTGTGTGAGGCTGTCTGTGATTGGTCAAGACTCCTGCCCAGCAACAACAGTTTAACCCTATGCTTCCTGTTGTTTCTGCTGTGTCATTGAGCTTACCTCAAATCCATATAATGAATCTTAAAGACATATTATCTTTTCTGCTTCTGTGAATACAATATATAACATTATTATTATTATTATTAATATTATTATTATTATTATCATCTAGCTGTATAAATATATAAGCTGTATTAGCAACCTAGGAAAAGTTTTAGCTGGCTAGCTACAGTTCTAATGTGGTGTCTGTCTTTTTGAGAGGAAAATTAGTGCTGCATGCTGTGCTTAATCTCACAGTCAAATCTGAAGAAACTCCTGACAGAGGTTTAGAACAGAGCCTATTGCATCGGGTGAGAATAGCGGTGGGGAGAGGGGTTATAGGTTGTCAATCAGCTTTCCCAGCTCTTGAGGGGCATTATAGGTCTCAGAAAGGTGTTTTTGTTTTTTGTTTAAGGGGGGAGGGGTTCATTACAGCTTGTTACTCAGCTTTCTTAGTTTATTGGGTGGGGTGGGGGGGATTTATCATAGGTTGTCACATCGCTTTCCCAGTTCTTGAAGGGGAGCTCATATCTAGTTTTTGGGGCTTTATTTTGTGTTGGACCGTGGTATTTGCCTCTGTTGGAGTGGTATTATGTGCCACAATATAGTATTGTTATTTTACACAAATCTCCCTAACACGTGTTGGGACTTGGTTCAAATATTATTTACAATTGACCACTCGGACCATCAGTGTCCCTTGGTTTACACGTGTTACTAATTCTAAAAAATAACTTTTATTACTTCTCCTAAAATGTTTGCTTAGAACTCTATATTTTCCTATAATTAAAATTGTCAGCGTAGCCTGCCTGCCTGCCTATTAATGTGCTCACAGTATGATCAATGATTATCAAATTTGTCCACTAGGTGGCTCTGTGCATCTACAATAGCTTATTTCATGCATCCTTTATTATGCAGGCGTCTCTCTGCTTATATACTGCACGCTGTTATTCCCACAGTGTCTCACTACTGTGCCACCTTCTTGGACTAATCGCCTATCCTTGTATCTCTCTCATACATGAATTGAGGCTAGGCTACCGCTGGCTAAAACGCTAAGTTCACTAGCTGCCCCCCGACATGTTTCGCCAATCAGGCGTCTTCAGGGGTTTGGGCAGAGGGCCACTTGAAGTTTCCAGTCCACCCCTGCCAGCAGTGTATTACATTATTCTAATATAATTTAGATTGTGAGCCCTATTGGGGACAGTGAACGATGATAATGTCTATAAAGTGCTGCTGAATATGTCAGCGCTATATAAGTGAGTAAAATAAATAGTTAAAATGCAGGTGATGGTGTTTGATGTTCCCCATGTTGGCCATATTGCCTAGAAACTGCTCTGCATTTGACCAATAAACTTGACACACAGGCCAAGAGATTTTGATGGCCTATCCTAGGAATAAGTCATCACTATCAGATTAGCTTTTTGAAGCCGCCGCCTATACAGTAAATGGAGTCGGGAACACAATTTTCTGTCCATTGTGTAGTGGCCGTGTAGGGGTACTGCAGCTCATATTAATGAAGCCTCAGTACGTTAGTGCCGGAAACTACATAGTCCGTCCACTTCCTCCACTGTTTAGTTTCTGGCACCTGTGGCTGAGGTGTGAGGCAGGTGCGTAACTACCATAGCGGCAGACCATGCAACTGCTCTGGGGCCCAGAGCAATAGAGGGCCCAGTCTTAATTAGGATTATATCCTCTTCTACTGGGCGTGAAAACTTAGTCAGGACGTTACCCTCTAAAAGAAAAACTTTTAGCAAATGAAGCAGTGGAAAAATGGCCCAAGGGTCATTGAAAAAGGTTTAGGTGGAAACCCTTCTGTCCTTTGTGGGGGACCTGGTTTGATCCTTGCTATGGGGCCCTTACTTTATGTACACCACTGGTGTGAGGAAAGCCTTGAATAACTTTTGCCTTTCTAAGAGTAAATATTTCTAAGGCAACTGAAAATTCTATGAGCTTGTACAAATGAATTTGCATTGTGCAAGTTATAACGTGCAAATATTTGCAAGTTTGACAATTTATTTTGCATGAGTAAACTAACTCTTTCTAATGATTGCATACATCATTGTACAAGAGATACAGTAACCCTTTCTCAGCTGAAAGTTTTCTTGCTATACTTGCAAAAAATGTATTTCCATTTTTGCTATGTCAAGTTTAACCCTGGGTTCACACCTGAGCGTTTCTGAGACGCGCGTCTTACGCGCGTATTTGTCGCGCGTTTTTATGCGCGTTTTTTGCAATAGTAAACGCACATTTAACGCGCGTTTGTGTGATTGACTGCAGTGTTGTCCAATGAGTCTATGGGCCAAAACGCGAGACAAACGCCCCAAAAAAAGCTCAAGAACTTGTTTATGCGTCGGGCGTTTTACAGCGCGTTCAAACGCGCTGTAAAACGCTCAAGTGTGAACCAGGGCCATAGGGAAGCATTGGTTTTCACGTGTTGAGCGTTTTACAGCGCGTTTGAATGCACTGTAAAACGCTCAGGTGTGAACTTAGGGTAAGACACATTCTGAATGGTAAGGGCTCCAAACGCACATGAATTTGGTCTCCTGTGCTAAAAAGCCATGAAAAGCACATGCAGTTTTTCCCCCACACCTCCACAATGGCACCACCTGGAGGGTAACCCGCCTTCTTAGGGACAGGAAACAAGATCCGCCAATAAAAGGCCCCCTTTCTCTTACCTTCTCCAGTTGTTCCTGTCCCTTTGAAGGCAGTTTGTGGATCAACGTTGGAGTGCAGGACCTTTAGGTCTGTTCTCCCGCTTCGTCCGGAGGGCCGCTGCAGGAGGAGGGGTCACGGAGCAAGTTGGATCGCTCTTCCCTCCTGCGTGTGCTGGCTACCCCAGGCTTTGTTCCGTGTTGCCAGGAGGGGAACCGTATGGTGCAGTGGTTGGGGGCGTTCCCATGGGCCAAAGAACGCTTCCGCAGTCTCCGGAGCATCAAGGTGTGATGACTTCATGATGCAGGCGTCAGTGTCGTGGCGCTGACATCATCATGCCAATCCAGGAAGTAGAAATAAGAAGGGAGAACGCTGGGGCACATGCGTTCATCTTTTCTATGGTGAAATCAGCGTGCCTTCTTACCGGCAGTATGTCCTTACAGGCGGACAGCGAACCCATCCGCAAGGCCCTCCAGCCTAGTAAGCCTCTTCCCTGAGGATGATTTTGATCACCTTCACCCTTCCTTCTTTCTGTGCACAGTGGGTTTGGTTCCTAACTTCCTGGGTGACGGCTCTCTATTATGGCTGTATTTTTTCTAATTAGCTTCCTACATGCTTGTGTCTTCCTAGGGGAGAGAGAGAATTAAAGAGCAACTGTCCCATAAGAAGAAATGTTCCTTATGTAAAAAGGGGCTCTCTGCTTCTTCCAAAAAATCTCTGTGCCCACGATTAACTGAGTGATCTCCTTCCCTTGTTGAGAGCTTAAAAGTCCCTAATTAGAGATGGCCTTGCGGTTCGCACGGCAGTTGTTTCGCTGTGAACTTTGCTAGTTTGGCGATGTCCGCCGGCGCCATATTTCTTCTGTGATACTGCAGCTAGATAGAGGGACAAACGCTATTGGAATAACTCATTGCAACTGGTGTGATATACCTGTTGCCCCCCCCCCCCCAAAAAAACTGATTGAGGGGTGTGATATACCTATAATATGCCTTCTAACATAGAAAGAATATTATAGTGCACTTGTATGGTGCAGCAGTTGTGTGCGGTTCTGCTGAGATACCGCAGCTAGATAGAGGGACAAAAGCTATCGGAATAACTAATTGCAACTGGTGTGATATACCTGTTGCCCCCCCAAAAAAACTGATTAAGAGGTTTGATATACCTGCTTACACAAAATATTGATTGAGGGAATTGATATACCGGCTTCCACCAAATATTGATTGAGGACTGGGATACACCGCCTTCCACCAAATATTGATTAAGGGGTTTAATATACCAGCTTCCAGCAAATACTCATTAAAGGGGTTGTCTGAGTTATGAAAAAAAAATATATATATAGCACTGAAAATCTGATGGGCAGCAATATATAACTAATCTAGTTTTATGCAAAAAAAAAAAAAATATATATACAGTACAGACCAAAAGTTTGGACACACCTTCTCATTCAAAGAGTTTTCTTTATTTTCATGACTATGAAAATTGTAGATTCACACTGAATGCATCAAAACTATGAATTAACACATGTGGAATTATATACATAACAAAAAAGTGTGAAACAACTGAAAATATGTCATATTCTAGGTTCTTCAAAGTATCCACCTTTTGCTTTGATTACTGCTTTGCACACTGTCATGGAACCATGAACCAGACGTACAACAAGAGATAAGTGGGAATAAGAAGGCTTTATTGAAAATCAAGCTGTAAGCAAAAGTCCAAACGGATGGCTAAACCGAAGCAGGGTCTTGCGTAGCCAGAGGTCAGGAACCAGAAGGGTAGTCAGACGAAGCCAGGATCAGGAACCAGCGGGGTAGTCAGACGAAGCCAGGATCAGGAACCAGCGGGGTAGTCAGACGAGGCCAGGATCAGGAACCAGAAGCAGCAGCAGTCTTAGAAGCATGTGAACACAGGAGGACCAAGCAAGGAACTGAAGCCACAGACCTCCTATATATATGAGCTAGGCATCCAGCTCCTCCCAGTGGGAAGGAGAAGCCGCAGGGTGGGAGGCTACAAGAAACCCAGAAACCAAGATGGCCGCCAGCACATGTCAAACGAAGGAGAACAGCAAGAAGGTAAGACCATGACAGTACCTCCCCCTCAAGGGCCCCTCCTCCGCGGAGTAAGGAACGGTTTCTGAGGGAAGCGTGCGTGGAAGGCTCGGAGCAAAGCAGGAGCATGGACATCTGCGGAGGGAACCCAGGAACGCTCCTCTGGACCATAACCACGCCAATGGACCAAAAACTGCAACCGACCACGGACCAGGCGTGAGTCCAGGATATTGCTCACCTCATATTCCTCACGATTGCCCACTTGGACCGGACGGGGCCGAGGAACCGAGGAAGTGAAACGATTACACACCAATGGCTTCAACAGGGAGACATGAAACACGTTGGAGATCCGCATGCCAGGAGGAAGCGCAAGGGCATAGGCTACCGGGTTTACCCTGCGAAGCACTCGGAAGGGACCAACAAAGCGAGGCGCCAGCTTGGGAGTGGGCACTCGAAGGTTGAGGTTGCGGGTGGACAACCATACACGGTCTCCGACCTGGTAGGAAGGAGCGGGCGCTCGTCT
Organism: Bufo gargarizans; assembly: GCF_014858855.1. NCBI lineage: Eukaryota > Metazoa > Chordata > Amphibia > Anura > Bufonidae > Bufo > Bufo gargarizans. The sequence continues at coordinate 365,599,743 of NC_058080.1, forward strand.
GCGATCAGCCTGGAGTCTCTGGCGCTGCGCAGAGACCTCAAGGGACCTCTGGATCTGTACCCAAGAAGCACGTAGGACGGAAAGGTGATCCTCCACAGCCGGAATATCCTGGGGAGAGAATACCTCCGGTAACACGGCAGGTTGGAACCCATAATTGGCCATGAAGGGAGACGTCCCAGAGGAAGAGTTCACCGCCGTGTTCCTGGCAAACTCAGCCCAAGGCAGGAGGTCAACCCAATTGTCTTGGTGATCGGAGACATAGCAACGAAGGAATTGCTCCAAGGCCTGATTGGATCGTTCTGCGGCCCCATTGGACTGAGGGTGGTAGGCCGAGGAGAAAGAGAGATGAATCCCCAACTGGGAGCAAAAGGCGCGCCAGAACCTGGACACAAACTGACTCCCCCGATCCGACACAATCTCCTTGGGCAAACCGTGCAACCGGAAGACCTCCCTGGCGAAAATCGTGGCCAACTCTTGTGCAGAGGGTAACTTCTTGAGAGGAACACAGTGGCACATTTTGGAAAACCGATCCACAATCATGAGAATGACCGTATGGCCTCGGGATGCAGGGAGGTCCACAATGAAATCCATCCCCAGGTGTGACCATGGGCGCTCCCCGGTGGCTATGGGTTGCAAAAGGCCCAACGGAAGGTGCCGAGGGGACTTACTCTGGGCACAAACGGAGCATGCCGCTACATATGCGGCGATGTCGGAACGTAGAGAAGGCCACCAGAACAGACGTGAAACAGCCCAGGACAGCTGATTCTTTCCAGGATGCCCCGCGGCCTTGGAGTTATGGTAGGTTCGCAACAACCGAGTGCGCAACTCCTCAGGCACAAAACATCTGCCGTTGGGTCTCCCAGAGGGAGCACCAGATTGAGCCGCCAAAATCTGCTCACCCAGGGGAGAGGTCAGACTGGTGCGAATGGCGGCCAGGATCTGATTCGGAGGTATGACCGAAGTCGGAATCGACTCCTCCCCAGACAGCTCGGAGTACTGCCGTGATAAGGCATCCGCTCTGATGTTCTTGGAACCGGGTAGGTAGGAGACCACGTAATTAAAACGTGACAAGAACAGAGCCCATCTGGCCTGACGTGGTGTCAATCTCTTGGCCTCAGAAAGGTAGGTCAGATTCTTGTGGTCCGTCAGGATGAGAACCGGAACCACCGAACCCTCGAGCAAGTGCCTCCATTCTTTAAGGGCCTGCACGATGGCCAATAACTCCCTGTCACCAATCTGATAGTTGCACTCCGCGGAAGACAGTTTCCGGGAGTAAAACCCACAAGGAAGCAGAGGACCCTCTGGTGTTCTACGCTGAGACAGAAGGGCGCCTACTCCCGTCTCAGACGCGTCCACCTCGAGGACAAAGGGCAACCCAGGGTTGGGATGCGACAGAATCGGAGCCGACACAAAGGCGGACTTTAGAGCCTCAAAAGCTCGGATGGCCTCGAGCGGCCAGACCTGGAAATTACTGCCCTTCCTGGTCAGATCCGTGAGAGGCTTGGCTAGCATAGAAAAGTCCCTGATGAACTTCCGATAATAATTGGCGAAGCCCAAAAAGCGCTGCAGGGCACGGAGACCACTGGGCTGGGGCCACTGTAAGACAGCCGAAACCTTCTCAGGATCCATGGAGAACCCCTCAGCGGAAATGATGTAACCTAAGAAGGTTACCTGGGATCGGTGAAATTCGCATTTCTCAAGCTTACCGAACAGCCTGTTCTCTCGTAACCGTTGCAACACTCGTCTGACATCCATAATGTGGGCCTCCATGGATTCAGAATATACCAAGATGTCATCCAAATAGACCACCACACACTGCTGCAACAGGTCACGGAAAACATTGTTGATGAATTCCTGGAAGACTGCGGGCGCATTGCACAACCCAAAGGGCATAACCAAGGATTCATAATGACCGGTCCTGGTGTTAAACGCGGTCTTCCACTCATCGCCCGCCTTGATCCTTACCAGGTTATATGCCGCCCTCAGGTCGAGTTTGGTAAAGACCGTGGCCCCTTTGAGGCGATCGAACAGCTCGGAAATCAAGGGTATCGGGTAAGCGTTCTTGATCGTGATGCGATTGAGACCCCTGTAATCGATGCAAGGCCTCAACTCACCGCCCTTCTTTTTCACAAACAAAAATCCAGCCCCTGGCGGGGACGAGGATTTGCGAATGTGTCCGCGTGAAAGCGCCTCCCTCACGTACTCCTCCATGGCCTCATTCTCCGCTACCGACAGTGGATAGACTTTGCCACGAGGAGGAACGGCACCAGATTGTAACTCTATGGCACAATCATATGGGCGGTGCGGAGGTAGGGCAACCGCGCGCACCTTATCGAATACATCCCGGTACTCTTCGTATTCAGGAGGCAACAGAGAGTCCGAGGAAGTACACAGCAACTTGACAGGCCCATGGATGCAACTAGCCCCACACTGCGGTGACCACGAGAGGATCTCGGCCGATCTCCAATCAAAAGTCGGATTATGCTTCTGGAGCCAGGGGTACCCCAAGACCACCGAGTAGTGTGGAGACGAAATAACCTGGAGACAGACCGACTCTCTGTGAACGGCACCAATGGCTATCCCCACTGGAAGGGTCTCATGAGTCACGTGTGGCGGCAGAAGGGGTCTGCCGTCTATCGCCTCAAGAGCCAGTGGGGAACCTCGAGGCTGCAGAGGAATGGAATTGGCGGCAGCGAACACACTATCAATGAACAAACCACCAGCACCAGAGTCCACCAACGCCTGGGTCGTCACCGAGCCCCCGACCCAGGAGAGGACAACAGTGATCAGTGGTTTGTCAACACGGGAAACCGGGGACGAGGAGACTCCACCCAAGATCTGCCCCCGACAGGATCTCAGGTGCGAGCGTTTCCCGGACGGTTCGGAGATGCCAACCGAAAATGCCCACCGAGACCACAGTACATGCATCGGCCCTCGCGTCTCCGGAGTACCCTCTCCCCCTCGGACAGGCGAGCAAACCCCAGCTGCATGGGTTCACCCCCAGACAAGTCATCCCCAGGAGGCGTGGGAGGAGAGGGAGGCACGGGTGGGACAGCAAACATAGGCGCCAATCTGTTAGAAGGCCTCCGCAGGCTCTCCTTAAAGGAAGGTCTCTCCCTGAGTCTGGTGTCAATCAAAATCAGGAAAGAAATAAGAGACTCGAGCTCCACTGGTAGGTCCTTAGCTGCAACCTCATCCTTCAAGGCATCCGAGAGACCATGAGAGAAAGCAGCGACCAGAGCCTCATTATTCCAGCCCACCTCTGCTGCCAGGGTACGAAACTCAATGGCGTATTCAGCTACGGATCGTGAACCCTGTCTGATGGACATAAGAAGCTTCGCAGCAGAGGCAGCACGAGCCGGCACATCGAATACCTTCCGAAGAGAAGCAACAAAACCGGAAAACTCGGCAACCACCGGATTGTTGTTCTTCCATAAAGGGCTGGCCCAGGCCAAGGCCTTGTCCGAGAGCAGCGAGATCAAGAAGCCCACCTTTGATCTCTCAGTAGGAAAGGCATGTGGCAGCAACTCGAAATAAATGCCCACCTGGTTAAGGAAACCTCGGCACTGAGTTGGCTCTCCCCCAAAGCGCTGTGGAAGGGGGGCAGAACCGGTCATACCCCGAGACACCGCAGGCGCAGCAACAGGTGTCGGGGTAGACTCTGGCGCAACAACCGGAGCGGCAGTAGGAGCGGGCCCAGGAGCGACAACCGACCCATCGGCAACGGAAGCGAAATGAGCCGTGCGTTCAAGCAGGGTTTGCAATGCCACAGCGAACCGACCCAACAGGTGATCCTGCTGATCAAGTCTGGCAATCAGCGTAGGTAGCGAGGATGGCCCTGTACCGTCAGAATTCATGGCTTGGTCCTAATGTCATGGAACCACGAACCAGACGTACAACAAGAGATAAGTGGGAATAAGAAGGCTTTATTGAAAATCAAGCTGTAAGCAAAAGTCCAAACGGATGGCTAAACCGAAGCAGGGTCTTGCGTAGCCAGAGGTCAGGAACCAGAAGGGTAGTCAGACGAAGCCAGGATCAGGAACCAGCGGGGTAGTCAGACGAAGCCAGGATCAGGAACCAGCGGGGTAGTCAGACGAGGCCAGGATCAGGAACCAGAAGCAGCAGCAGTCTTAGAAGCATGTGAACACAGGAGGACCAAGCAAGGAACTGAAGCCACAGATCTCCTATATATATGAGCTAGGCATCCAGCTCCTCCCAGTGGGAAGGAGAAGCCGCAGGGTGGGAGGCTACAAGAAACCCAGAAACCAAGATGGCCGCCAGCACATGTCAAACGAAGGAGAACAGCAAGAAGGTAAGACCATGACACACACTCTTGGCATTCTCTTGATGAGCTTCAAGAGGTAGTCACCTGAAATGGTCTTCCAACAGTCTTGAAGGAGTTCCCAGAGATGCTTAGCACTTGTTGGCCCTTTTGCATTCACTCTGCGGTCCAGCTCACCCCAATGCATCTCGATTGGGTTCAGGTCCGGTGACTGTGGAGGCCAGGTCATCTGGCGCAGCACCCCATCACTCTCCTTCATGGTAAAATAGCCCTTACACAGCCTGGAGGTGTGTTTGAGGTCATTGTCCTGTTGAAAAATAAATGATGGTCCAACAAAACGCAAACCGGATGGAATAGCATGCCGCTGCAAGATGCTGTGGTAGCAATGCTGGTTCAGTATGCCTTCAATTTTGAATAAATCCCCAACAGTGTCACCAGCAAAGCACCCCCACACCATCACACCTCCTCCTCCATGCTTCACGGTGGGAACCAGGCATGTAGAGTCCATCCGTTCACCTTTTCTGCGTCGCACAAAGACACGGTGGTTGGAACCAAAGATCTCAAATTTGGACTCATCAGACCAAAGCACAGATTTCCACTAGTCTAATGTCCATTCCTTGTGTTCTTTAGCCCAAACAAGTCTCTTCTGCTTGTTGCCTATCCTTAGCAGTGGTTTCCTAGCAGATATTCTACCATGAAGGCCTGATTCACACAGTCTCCTCTTAACAGTTGTTAAAGGGACACTGACAGGCCCAATAACCATAATTAGCTGTACATATCCATGCACAGGTCTTCTAATGTGCATTTAAAACATATAAGTATCCCCCCTGTCCACATTATGAATACTGCAAACTCGTGTTTTATAACCTGAAGTAATCCCTGTTCTTTCTGCCCAAGGGGCGGGGTTTCCGCTTCTCTGGGCACAAGAGAAGCTGAAACCCCGCCCCTTGGGCAGAAAGAACAGGGATTACTTCAGGTTATAAAACACGAGTTTGCAGTATTCATAATGTGGACAGGGGGGATACTTATATGTTTTAAATGCACATTAGAAGACCTGTGCATGGATATGTACAGCTAATTATGGTTATTGGGCCTGTCAGTGTCCCTTTAAGCATGTATGGATATATATACTGGTTTTAGGGGGTATTGTTCAGCCACACTTGTCTGCATTTCCTTCAGAGTTTTAATATGTATTGTACTTTTTTGCATATATGTTTAATAAAATATTTTGTATAAACATCACCGCTGGCGTGTTGTGCATTTATAGGAGTTTGTGTTGTTCTTAACAGTTGTTCTAGAGATGTGTCTGCTGCTAGAACTCTGTGTGGCATTGACCTGGTCTCTAATCTGAGCTGCTGTTAACCTGCAATTTCTGAGGCTGGTGACTCGGATGAACTTATCCTCCACAGCAGAGGTGACTCTTGGTCTTCCTTTCCTAAGACGGTCCGCATGTGAGCCAGTTTCTTTGTAGCGCTTGATGGTTTTTGTGACTGCACTTGGGGACACTTTCAAGGTTTTCCCAATTTTTCGGACTGACTGACCTTTTTTTATTTAAGTAATGATGGCCACTCATTTTTCTTTACTTAGCTGCTTTTTTCTTGCCATAATACAAATTCTAACAGTCTATTCAGTAGGACTATCAGCTGTGTATCCACCTGACTTCTCCTCAACACAACTGATGATCCCAACCCCATTTATAAGGCAAGAAATCCCACTTATTAACCCTGACAGGGCACACCTGTGAAGTGAAAACCATTTCAGGTGACTACCTCTTGAAGCTCATTAAGAGAATGGCAAGAGTGTGCAAAGCAGTAATCAAAGCAAAAGGTGGCTACTTTGAAGAACCTAGATTATGACATATTTTCAGTTGTTTCACACTTTCTTGTTATGTATATAAATCCACATGTGTTAATTCATAGTTTTGATGCCTTCAGTGTGAATCTACAATTTTCATAGTCATGAAAATAAAGAAAACTCTTTGAATGAGAAGGTGTGTCCAAACTTTTGGTCTGTACTGTATATATTTCCTCATTTCCCTGGTTCTTTTCTGGCCCTTTGTTTACATGCAATAAAAACAATCTCTGCCCCTCCCCCTGCACTGCTAAGGGAGTGAATACAAGAGCTGCCCTGAGTGACATGTCTGCCTGCTGGGTCTGCAGAATGTATGTGTAGGACTACAAGTCTCAGCTGTACAATGACACTGCTAAGGGAGTGAATACAAGAGCTGCCCTGAGTGACATGTCTGCCTGCTGGGAGACTCTGCAGCATGTTGTATGTGTAGAACTACAAGTCCCACCTGTATAATGACATGGCTAATACACACAGGATCTTCCCCCTACCTTCTTGTGAAATGCTCTCTCTAGTCCTTCAGCTCCTGTGCCCAGAATTGTCACTGCTGCAGATACCCAGTGTGTGCAGCTGAAGGGGTTAAGGATCCTAGGAGAGAGAGAGCAGATGGCAGTGAAGGGGGGCGTGGCCAGCACAGTGACTTCTAGTTTACAGGCTTGTAAACAAAGTTTATCAGAGCAGGGAGAGAAGCTGACATCACAGGTCATGTGACCCTCAGTGAAATATGAGTAACCAGCCACCGGAGATAAAGTGAGTTAATTGGAAAGCTGTTATAATTGCCCAGTTTGGAACATAGAAAGAACAAAAAAATAACTCGGACAACCCCTTTAAGGGGTTCTATATACCTGTTTCCACAAAATACTGATTGAGGCCTGCGATACACTAGTTTCCACCAAATATTGATTAAGGGGTTTGATATACCAGCTTCTAGCAAATACTCATTAAGAGGTTCTATATACCTGTTTCCACAAAGTACTGATAGAGGGGATTGATATACCGGCTTCCACCAAATATAAATTGAGGCCTGTGATACACCGGCTTCCACCAAATATTGATTAAGGGATTTAATATACCAGCTTCCACCAAATATTGATTGAGGCCTGCGATATACTTGCATCCACAAATACTGCTCTTCTATAGGTACTTTGTCACAGGGTCATTTTTAAAATGACAGGCAGAGGAAGAGGCAGGCCATTCTGCAGGGGTGGTAGGGGTCTGGCAGGTGCACCAGGCCGGAGCCTAAGTGGGAAGTTGGAGAAGGTGCGTGCGATTACGTCAAAGTACGCACCAGAGTTGGCCGAGTGGCTCACTGAGCCTTCCGTTTCTGCACCCTCCTCACTTTCTGCTGTGTGCACCCCCAAAGATACCACCACCACCATAGCCCCTCTGACGACAGTACCCAGATTAGCCCAAGGACGGAGGTCCCCGCTGTTGCTGCCTACTCCGAGATCTCTAATGTCAGTGGTGGTGAAGGTGAGGATGATGACGTGTCAATGGACATCATGTGGGTGCCCACAAGAGAGGAAGATGAGGGGAGTTCAGAGGGAAAGACAGAGCAGCAGATAGGGGGTAGAAGGAGGAAAAGCAGACAGAACTCGCAGTGCACAGGAGGCAAAAAGCAGACTGCAAATGTATCTGGAGTGAGCCATCCACCATGCACCATCACATCTGGCGCTCCCAGGACGCGGCACAGGGCTCCGCAGTGTGGGCTTTTTTTAACGTGTCAGCTGCTGACAATAGTGTTGCCATCTACAGCCTGTGCTGTCAACGCATAAGTCTTGGTAAGCCCAACACTCACCTAGGGAGGACCACCTTAAGAAGGCACCTGGCCTCCCATCACTGAGTCCAGTGGGAGCAACACCGTCAGAACCCACAAAGCCACACTCCCGGTGCTCCACGTCCTGCCTCTTCTCCTTCTCCTCTCTCCTCCAATTTGTCCTACACTCCACCTTCCACCGCGCCGTCATTGCGTTCATCTGGCAAAAGGAAGGCTTCCGTGGCCCAAATGTTAAAATGTAAAAATTTGATGATGCGGGGTAACCCTCTTGCCCACAGGGTGAACTCTGGCTTGTCGGAACTGCTAGCCTGCCAACTATTGACATATAAACTGGTGGATTTGGAGGCCTTTAGAAAATTTGTGGCCATTGGCACACCGCAATACAGTAGAAGGTCCTGGAAGGAAATATTTGTCCCAGAAGGGCATCCCAGAGCTATATGGCCATGTTTAGCGGCAAGTGAATGTATCTCTGGCACACAGTGTCGATGCCAAGATACATCTGACCACAGACACGTAGTCTAGAAAACACGCTAGAAGGTACATAACTTTTACTGCCCACTGGGTGAACCTTCTGACGGCTGTCAAGCATGCAACCCGTGGCACCCATGTGGATTTGGTGTTACCGCCACGTATTGCATGCAGACCTGCCTCTTCTCTTCCTCCTCCTACTCCATCCTCCGTCTCCTCCACGGCTGACTCCTCCTTTTCCACTGCTAATGCCTCTTCCGCTGCAAACCCCAAGCTTCCCAGGTGTGACGTGCCAGGTGAGACATTGCCCTGCTGTGGTCCTGCACTGCATTCAGCTCTGCTGAATTTCTTACAATTTGACAGTTGCTGAAGTGATGTGCGACAATGGTGCCAATCCGCTAAGCGAGCTGAAGCAGGGCAGCGCTTTGTTGCCAAATACCCTGGGGTCCAGGACGTCTTGCTCACCTTGTATATGGTTGATAGGCTGCTCGACCAGCAAGGTGCCATTAACGACTACCTGTATGAACTCTGCAGCAGGATAGGTTCTGGGGAGCCACCGCGCCAGTGACTACTCTTGCGCAACGCATGCAGACTTCTGCGGCCATTTGATGAGTTCACCAAACTGGTCAGTCGCAGCCAGGGTGCCATCAATGACATCGTACCTTATGCCTTCTTTCTGGAGCGTGCATTGCATTGTGTCATTGATCAAGCCGACGAGGAGCAGGAGCTGGAAGATGAGGAAGTCGCAATGCTGAATGAATTCCCAGGGGGGCTACTCCATCTGAAACAAGTGAGTAGGATTCTGAAGAGGAGTCAGAGAAGGATGGTGGCTGGGGGAAGGAGGAGGAGCAAGAAAAGCAGGTTTTAAACTTTTTCGGGGATCCCTAGTGTTGTCCGTGGCTGGGGGGAGGGGACCGAGGATGGCATTCTCCTGGGTGATGAGCAGGAGCCAGGGTGCTCCACTGCTTCCAATTTAGTGCAAATGGGGGCCTTTATGCTCCAGTGTTTGGAGAGGGACCCCTGTATAAAAAGCATAAAGGGCAAGGACCAGCACTGGGTGCAGGGGCGTTGTTAGGGTCTGAAGACATCCAGTGCATGAGCCCCCGTGAAGCCACGCCGCCACCCCATGAAGCCACGCCCTAATCGCCACCGGGGTGGCCTTCGCAGTAGTTATTTACCCCTTTCAGCAGTCCCCCCTTCAGTGAATGGGGGACTGCTGAAAGGGGTTAATAACTACAGTGAAGGGCCTAGCCGTCTGGGAAACCCCACAGATCATCCTAACCTATGGTCAGCCTAATTTAAAATTAAGCAAACTCCCCAACTATAAATTAATCACAGATTGTGCTGCTGGGATGCCAGAATCTGTTGTAATCTGTGAAGGAACCCATCAACAAGGGTAGGAAGTGGGAACCCATCAACCCCCCTTGTACTTATTCTGCTACTTGCAGGCTGCGCGGGCATGCGTTCAGAACATTAGCCATTTCGGTCCGCAATTCTGTTCTACGGCATGTGATCCCATGAGACCCGTGACCTCCCGCGGTGGGGCTCACGGGATCACACGCCGCAGAACAGAATTGCAGACCGAAGTGACTGAAGTTCTGAACTCATGTCTGCGTGTAACATCCCAGAGTATGTTACTAAACTCTGTCTCCCTGCTACAACATGTCAGGTGTATATGTATTGTCATCTGGTGTAATCTAACACTGCATTCTCCATTATGTGCATTTTCTATACCTGTTTCATAAATTTGCTGTGATTTTCATGTTCACCAGCAGGTGGCAGCAATGTGTTTAGTTCAGTTTAGCATATCTAGACTGGAATAGTACATTCCAATCTAGCTCCCCCCCCCCCCTCTTTGAGGAGGTGTGGAATGTTCCCACTTCCTGCCTCATGGGGAGGAAAGAAAGTTCTAGTTAGTGTACCAGCCACCCCTGCTAGGGGCAGGCTGTGTTAGTAGGAGCTCTCAGTTACAGGGATCCCAACCTAGGATCCAGCCTCGGCTGAGGCCAAGGGTCCATCCTCCCAGTCTGAGCCCTTCAGCCTTAACTGTGGACAACTAAGCATCACCTCCAGAACTACAGATCTCCAGGAAGAATCAATCCCTGCGAGCAGTCCTATGAGTACTTATCCAGAGTCTAGGAGAAGCCAAATTCCTCCTCAGCTAGTCAGGCCCACACCAAGCAGAAGACAGACAGAGCAGAAGATAGATAACTGCCAGATTCACTAGGCATATGACAAGAAGCAGAATATATATAGATTCCTAAAGACTAAAGCTGTAACTCGTATGGATTTCTGTTGCCATTCAGTAAAGATAAGTTGGATTATATCTCCTGTCTGGATCTCAATCATTCCTCAATTACTCCTACTGACCACACTCGTTTTATTGCAAGTGAGCCAGGATCCAGGAGTCCAGCCGTACCCAGGTAGGAGACACCGTTTACACTACATAGAGACCTTATCCCCCTCTGGCGTTCCTCACCTGGTACGTGAGCTATAACATCTTAAAGGGCCCTGAGACTATAACCTGCGCACATTGCAATTGGCGTCACAAACTAAAAACTATTAATTTTGCGCCAGTGTGCATTAGTCACCAATCCAGCTTACTGAATGCGCAGCCTGCAAATAGCGGAACAAGTACAACGGGGGTTGGGGGATGATCTGTGGGATTGCCCAGGTGGCAAGGAATAGCCTAATAAAAAATATAAAAATCCCAACAGCATAAACAATCGGGGCACTGGACAAAACATTTGGGGCTCCAGCCCCGAATGTTTTGACCTAACGACGCTGACTGGGTAGCAACGTACTTAGACCCCCGGTATAAACACAAACACAAAATGGCGGACATGTTACCAGCATCACAGAGGGCTGTCAGAATGCAGAATTTCAAGGCCTTGCTGCGAGAGATGCTGTATTCTGCTGTTGCGGGCCCTGGCTGAGGAACTTCCACCCACAGAGAAAAAGGTGCGGGTACCAATCCTACCATGCCTGCATAAAGAGGGTGGTTTGAAGATGTGTTGGTCACTTCGTATATGAGATCATTCTTGCGGCCAACCCATCCACATCCGCCCTCCGGATCCAGCCTCAGAAAACGCCTAGACTGACAGGTGTCTGACTACATCATGTTAACGGCCGATGTGGACGCTCTGAGGGAAGTGAGGAACCCCTGAACTACTAGGTGTGCAGGCTTGACCTGTGACCAGAGCTGGCAAAATTTGCCATGGAACTCTTGGCTTGCCCCTCGTTGAGTGCCCTGTCAGAAAAGACGTTCAGCGCAGCAGGGGGGATCATGACCGATAAGCGCACTCGCCTAACTCACGACAGTGTGGACTACCTCACATTTCTAAAAATGAATGAGGCATGGATTTCGGAGGAATTCAACACCTGTGATGACCACATTTAAAGAGGACCTTTCACTAGAATAAAACAACTAAACTAACTATACAAACACGGAGAGCGGCGCCCAGGGATCTCCCTGCACTTACTGTTATACCTGGGCGCAGCTCCGTTCTCCCGGTATAGCCTCCGGTATCTTCATAGTTAGGCTCCACCCAGGGGAACCTGCCGGCGTCTCATTCTCCAGAGCTGTAGCGCTGGCCAATCGCAGCGCTCAGCTCATAGCCTGAGAGAAAAAAAAGCCTACAGCATGGGAGAATGAGACGCCGGCAGGTTCCCCTGGGTGGAGCCTAACTATGAAGGTACCGGAGGCTATACTGGGAGAACGGCGCCCAGGTATAACAGTAAGTGCAGGGAGATCCCTGGGCGCTGCTCTCCATGTCTGTATAGTTAGTTTAGATGTTTTATTCTAGTGAAAGGTCCTCTTTCAGTTTAATTTAATTTCCTCATGCCAGCCCACACATATCCGCCAGAACTCAGAACAAAGAATGGTCCCTGTCTTATGTAAATACAGCCTCATAGAAGGCCCTTTGTGTCTGGTGAATGCCTAATGTTTAGGGCCTGTACTCTACTGGCCTGCAGTAAAATTGTTATCCAATGACCGTCTAATATACCTCCATACACATAATCACTTGATCTTTTCTGTCCGGTGAATGCCTAATGTTTGGGGCCTGTACTCCACTGGCCTACAGTAAAATTGTTATCCAATGACCGTCTAATATACCTCCAGTCACATAATCACTTGATGTTTTCTGTACGGTGAATGCCTAATGTTTGGGGCCTGTACTCCACTGGCCTGCAGTAAAATTGTTATCCAATGACCGTCTAATATACCTCCAGCTACATAATTACTTGATCTTTTCTGTACAGTGAATGCCTAATGTTTGGAGCCTCGGAGAAATTCAACACCTGTGACGACCATGTGTTATCGAATTTCACCTATTATCATTAGGGGTTTATTCAAGAGGGTGGATTTCATTAGCCATGTTTTAAATCAAATTTTATATTTTTAGTTCTTTTAAACATGTATTTAACATGTATTTGTACTGGACTACAGTAAAATCGTTATCCCATGACCTTCTAATATACCTCCAGCCACATAATCACTTGATCTTTTCTGTAAGGTGAATGCATAATTTTTGGGGCCTATAATCTAACTGGCCAACAGTAAAATTGTTATACGGTGACCGCCTAATGTACCTCCAGCCACACAATCACTTGTTGTTTTCTGACTGGTGAATGCCTAATGTTTGGGGCCTGTACTCCACTGGCCTGCAGTAAAATTGTTATTCACTGACCGTCTAATATACCTCCAGCCACATAATCACTTGATCTTTTCTGTACGGTGAATGCATAATTTTTGGGGCCTATAATCTAACTGGCCAACAGTAAAATTGTTATACGGTGACCGCCTAATGTACCTCCAGCCACATACTCACTTGTTGTTTTCTGACCGGTGAATGCCTAATGTTTGGGGCCTGTACTCCACTGGCCTGCAGTAAAATTGATATCCAATGACTCCATAATGTACCTCGAGCCACATAATCACTTGTTCTTTTATGGCAGGTGAATGCCTAATTTTTAGGGTCCGTACTCCCATGGCCTAAAATAAAAATTTTCTAGGCTTCAGCAGTGCACATTTTTGATAATTTCCCTTTAAGACACATAAAAATAGCCTCTGAATAAAAAACATATTTTTTGTGGGAATCTTTTTTATGAGGAATCTGTGGATGACACTGTTATGGGGGGAATCTGTGGATGACACACTGTTATGAGGAATCTGTGGATGACTAACACTGTTATGGGGATCTGTGGATGACACTGTTACGGGGGATCTGTGGATGACACTGTTATGAGGGATCTGTGGATGACACTGTTATGGGGGATCTGTGGATGACACTGTTATGGGGGATCTGTGGATGGCACTGTTATGGGAGATCTGTGGATGACACACTGTTATGGGGGGTCTGTGAATGACACACTGTTACGGGGGATCTGTGGATGACACACTGTTATGGGGGATCTGTGGATGGCACTGTTATGGGAGATCTGTGGATGACACACTGTTATGGGGGATCTGTGGATGACACACTGTTACGGGGGATCTGTGGATGACACACTGTTATGGGGGATCTGTGGATGACACACTGTTATGGGGGATCTGTGGATGACACACTGTTATGGGGATCTGTGGATGACACTGTTATGGGGATCTGTGGATGACACACTGTTATGAGGAATCTGTGGATGACGAACACTGTTATGGGGATCTGTGGATGACACTGTTATGGGGATCTGTGGATGACACACTGTTATGAGGAATCTGTGGATGACGAACACTGTTATGGGGATCTGTGGATGACACTGTTATGGGGATCTGTGGATGACACTGTTATGGGGATCTGTGGATGACACTGTTATGGGGATCTGTGGATGACACTGTTATGGGGATCTGTGGAGGACACACTGTTATGAGGAATCTGTGGATGACGAACACTGTTATGGGGATCTGTGGATGACACTGTTATGGGGATCTGTGGATGACACACTGTTATGAGGAATCTGTGGATGACGAACACTGTTATGGGGATCTGTGGATGACACTGTTATGGGGATCTGTGGATGACACTGTTATGGGGATCTGTGGATGACACTGTTATGGGGATCTGTGGATGACACTGTTATGGGGATCTGTGGAGGACACACTGTTATGGAGGATCTGTGGATGACGAACACTGTTATGGGGGATCTGTGGATGACGAACACTGTTATGGGGGATCTGTGGATGACGAACACTGTTATGGGGGATCTGTGAATAACGAACACTGTTATGGGGGATCTGTGGATGACACACTGTTATGGGGGATCTGTGGATGACACACTGTTATGGGGATCTGTGAATAACGAACACTGTTATGGGGCATCTGTGAATAACGAACACTGTTATGGGGGATCTGTGAATAACGAACACTGTTATGGGGGATCTGTGGATGACACAATGTTATGGGGGATCTGTGGATGACACTTTTATGGGCGATCTGTGGATCAACCACTCTCAAACCCAACTGGTCAAACTTGTTAAATGGATCCCAAACACAATATGCACAATAATACCCCCCACCCCCTCCAACTCCTTCATGGCCTAAACATTTTTTTCAAAGCAGAACACAAAGCTAAATAGGGCTGGGTGGGCTGGCAAGGGAGGGGTTAATAACAACAAGTGATGGAGGATCCTGGCCCTGTAGACAACATAAGGATCAATATGAAAATAAATAATTTGGAGCCTTTGAAATAGCTCAGCGCAGTGTGCGGCACAGGCGACTGTCACACTGCTATTTCTGGGTCCGCCTGTGAGATCCGTTTCAGGGATCTCACAAGCGGCCCCAAACAGATCACTTTTGCACCAATGCATTCAGAATGGATAAGGATCCGTTCAGAATGCATCCGTTTGGCTCCGTTCCGCCTCCATTCCGCTCTGGAGGCGGACACCAAAACGCTGCTTGCAGTGGGATCTTTAGATTCTTTTAACCTGTGACTCATCCGATTCTTTCTCAGACTCCCTCCTGTACTGTGTGTGACTCAGACTCAGAGCTGCTAGTGCTTGCCTTGCCTCAGCTCTGATTGGTTGGTGGGCGGGGAGGGGAGGGGCTGGCAGAAGCAGCTTCCACTCTAGGATCAGATTACACTCCTCCCGAGCCCCTCCCCTCCCTGCTGCCAGCGGCTCTGCTATTGTGTGCTGGGTCAGACTGAGCGGCTTCACTCGGATCGGCTCTGTCAGAGGAATCGACTCCTCCGGTTCAGTGAACTGAATCGATTCAAATGAACGATTCGTTCATGAACCGGACATCACTAGCAAGGAATAATCAATTGCTCCCCTCTAGCGATGCAATAAAGTTCAACTCAAGTCACTGACAAATGGGAGGGGGCACTGGCTGGGCCCCTTACTGGGGTATTGGCTGTACCCCCCTGATGGCGGCCCTGCAGGTAAGTCCTTTCCTGTGCCTACGCCGCGAGCCGGTCTGAAACAAATGCGGTCATCGGGCAGGCAGTTCCGAGAACAGCGCGATGAAGGCCCCCAGCGGCTGTTCTCGGAACTGCCTGCTCCCGGTGACCACATTGTGCAACATTTCACAAATTAAGGTAACACTGACTCCTGCAGAACTGACTTAAAAAATTCCCCTTATGATAAATCTCTCCCCATAGTGTTATTTAGGGTCCGTATAAGAACCTTTTACAGGAAATCTGGTTAGACAAGTGGCTTAATGTATGAAAATGAATGTTAATAGATGAGAAAGAAGTGGTTTTAAAGGTACCTTTAGGGTACTTTTACACTAGCGTTTGTTTTCCAGTATCGAGTTCCGTCACAGGAGCTTAATACCGGAAAGAACTGATCAGTTTTATCCTAATGCATTCTGAATGGAGAGCAATCCGTTCAGAAGGCATCAGTTCAGTGCCTCTTAAGTTTTTTGGGATGGAGAAAATACCGAAGCATGCTGCAGTTTTCTCTCCGGCCAAAAATACTGATCACTTGCCGGAATGCCGGATCCGGCATTAATTTACATTGAAGTGTATTAGTGCGGGATCCGTTCACTTGATATGACCCTACATGCCCTAACGAACAATGCATCCGCCCCGGAAAAGAGCAACCCCTCTGCAATGTCCCAACACATTTGCCCCTGAAAACGGGTTGATCGAGACTAACAATGGGGGGAAAAAGAGAAAAACAGCCAATATCAAAATAAATGCAAAATGGCCAGATAATAACGAATGCCAGTATCGATGAAGGACAGTGGCAGCAATCACCAGGCTCACAATGAAGCCACTTACTCCAACCTCATGCCTATTTTGATGAGGAGAACGCTTCTTGTCATTAACATAGGGCCAAGGTTGGAGTAAGTGATTTAACAGGGTGCATTAGAGTATGATTTCTGAACGGGGTCACCCTTTTCTGCTCGGGTACTCTGTGTGTTAGGACATCTAGGGATATATCTAGAAATAGCAATCCACTACCCTTAGTTCCTTTGCGCCTATTACACCTGTTGGTTGTTTATCCTTATTCATCACTGCATGTGATTTTGTATATTCTATATATGTGGTGAATGAGCCCCTTTCTTTGATATTTAACGTTTTAAAATAGTTTTTTATCCTATTAACATTACAGGTTATGGTTTTTGTACCATGCTTTCAGTGATACAGCTCTCTGTTGGCCTTACACATTATATTTTTGTCGGGCCACCCACCTGAGTACTGCAGTTTCGGCTGGTACACTAATGTGTGTGGGTAGCTTGCAACTCTCCCCCAACAGATGATCTTGGGGAAGACACGTGCAGAGAGCCCCTGAGGAGCCATTGCAGAGGATGGGAGTGGCAGTGGTCCTAATGAGGTGTTGTGTCATGGTGTACTTCCTCCGGCCGTTGCTCCCTTCCGATCAGTGCAGTAGAAGGGTGGTTTGAAGAATCAGGCCAGAAGTAAAAGTGTAACAGTTTTTCTTTACTATAAAAATTGCTAAATAGAAATAGAAACATCATTATAAACATCATTATATCCCAATAAAGTGTTTTCAGCTCTCAGTTTTCAACTCTCTAAGTTTTTATATTTTTTTAAGAATTTTTGTAAATTGTATTTTTTATTTTCCATGTCAATATACAGTATGTAAAAAAAATAATAATTCCTAAATCCTGCAGTTTTCACACTGTCCACTAAGCCTAATCATAGGCACCACTTTTGATCATTTTCATCTCAGGCAGGATAACAATGGCAGATAGCACCTCCAATATATACATAACACAGAATCCACCATTCACAATAGGTGATGTCACAGCTTATCTGTTCTTTCCTTGTACAATGATTTTTGCACAGATCAAAATGAATGCCTAGAAAACTCTCCCCTAAGAAGGTAATGGGGCTCACTTATCACACTGTAGACTGGACTTGATAGCCCTCTATGTTACAAGAGGATGCATTTAATTTATAACGAGGCACATGCGTCATCATAAATTAGGAACGTCCTCCGGCTGTCCATGCTCCTAGATTTAATCCTAGTCTACACCAGCTTGTAGCTGCCATACATTTCAATAATCATTTACACCAGAAAACACCACACCCTATTACAACCACCTTTTGTAAAGTGGTATGGGTGGCATATAAATGCCACTTGTGCCAAAATTTAGGCACAATGGTGTTTAAACCTGTAACTTTTTTACACCAGTTTCTGGCATAAAGGCTCACAATGAATGACCTCCAATGAGTCTTCTCCAGACTGTTGTGTTTGTGGCCCATGGTGGCTGCTGTAAAGCATACCTTTGAATGCTGTTAAAGGGTTCCTGTCACGTTGAACATGTACAGTACCCCAGAACTGTACAGTAACCCCAGTACGCCATTTAATCTGTTCATGCTTTGCATTAAACATTGTATGTATTCCTAAAAGCTGTCTGTAGGTGGCAGTGTTTAGTTAATTTTGCCCTGACTCAGTAGAGGGAATTAGCTTTCCCCTCTGAGGGAGGAGCTTTATTTTGACTATTGCATCAGCCGCATGGAGTTCACTAGAGCTTCACAGTTTGCCACTGAATTTCTCTTCCACACTTCCATGACAACATTACAGAGCTGATGGATGTTATAGACCTTGCGCTCCTCAACCTTCCATTTGAGGATGCCTCACAGATGCTCAATACGGTTTGGGTCTGGAGACATGCTTGGCCAGTCCAGCAGCTTTACCCTAAGTTCACACCTAAGCGTTTTACAGCGCGTTCAAACGCGCTGTAAAACGCTCCACACGTGAAAACCAATGCTTCCCTATGGCCCTGGTTCACACTTGAGCGTTTTACAGTGCGTTTCAACGCATAAACAAGTTCGTGAGCTTTTTTTGGGCGTTTGTCGCGCGTTTTGGCCCATAGACTCATTGGACAACACTGCAGTCAATCACACAAACGCGCGTCAAACGCGTGTTTACTATTGCAAAAAACGTGCATAAAAACGCGCAACAAATACGCACGTAAAACGCGCGTCTCAGCAATGCCCAGGTGTGAACCCAGGGTTACCCTCAGTTTCTTTAGCAAGGCAGTGGTCGTCTTGGAAGTGTGTTTAGAGTCGTTATCATGTTGGAATACTGCTCTGTGGCCCAGTTTCCAAAGGGAGGGGATCATGCTCTGCTTCAGTATGTCACAGTACATGTTGGCATTAATGGTTACCTCAATGAACTATAGCTCCCCACAGCCGGCAGCAATCATGCAGCCCTAAACCATGACACTCCCACAACCATGCTTGACTGTAGGCAAGACACACTTGTCTTTGTACTCCTCAGCTGGTTACCGCCACACACGCTTAACACCATCTGAACCAAATACGTTTATCTTGGTCTCATCAGACCACCGGACATTGTTCCAGTAATCCATGTCCTTAGTCTTCTTGCCCTCAGCAAACTGTTTGTGGGTTTTCTTGTGCATCATCTTTAGAAGAGGCGTCCTTCTGGGATGACACCCATGCAGAGCAATTTGATGCAGAGAGCGGTGTATGGTCTGAGCACTGACAGGCTGACTCCTAACCCTTTTAACCTCTGCAGCAATCCTGACAGCATTAATACGTCTATTTTCAAAAGATAACCTCTGTATATGAAGCTGAGCACATGCACTCAACTTCTTTGGTCGACCATGGTGAGGCCTGTTCTGAGTGGAAAGTCCTCCATGCTGCAGCTCAGTTTCAGGGTGTTGGCAATCTTCTTATGTAGAGCAGCAATTTTTTTTTCAGATCCTCAGAGCGTTCTTTGCATGAGGTGCCATGTTGAACTTCCAGTGAGAAGTATGAGAGATTGAGAGAGCGATAACACCATTCACACCTGAGACCTTTTAACACTAACGAGTCACGTGACACCGGGGAGGTAAAATCGCTAATTGGGCACAATTTGGCCATTTTGACTTAGGGGTGTACTCACTTTTTTTTTGCCAGAGGTTTAGACATTAATGACTAGGTGTTGAGTTATTTTGAGGGCACACCAAATTTACATTGTTATACAAGTGGTACACTGACTACTGTACATTGTATCAAAGTGTCATATCTACAGTGTTGTCCCACAGAAAGATACAATAAAATATTATTTACAAAATGTGAGGGGTGTACTCACTTTTGTGAGGTACTGTAACAACATCTTTCACATGGATACAAAAGTTTAGCTGACCGTTTGATTATCTGCATCCCTCAGTCCGAGAATTGAAGAGCTGATTGTGATACTTTTTGTATGTGAATGGTTTGTAGTCTCTTGTGCCTACCATACTTTCTCGCTATGAGTGTAGATGGTTTGTAGTCTGGGATGCTCTTCTGTATGCCTGTGATCATCTTGGAAAGGTTGAAAAGTGTTTACAAGGGGATCAGGGACTACTACTCCTATTATCATCATTATTTTAATCATTTTCAAGCAAGGGTTAACAGCCAAATAAAACTCAATATTTATTGCCCTGATTCTGTAGTTTACAGAAACACCCCATATGTGGTCGTAAACTGCTCTATGGCCATGCGGCAGGGCGCAGAAGAAAAGGAGCGCCATGTGGTTTTTGGAAGGCAGATTTAGCTGGACTGGTTTTTTGACAATGTTCATCTGACAGGTTAAATGATGTGCTATTTTTTTTAGAGCAGGTTGTTATGGACGCGACAAAACCAAATATTAATTTTTGGGGTGGTTTATTTAAGTTTTCCGTAATAAAGAATTTTTGCAAAATTTTTTTTTAGTGTTTCCACATTCTGATAGAAATAGTTTGTTTTGTTTTTTAGGCGACTGTCTTATGTAGGGTCTCTTTTTTTTTTCGGTATGAGATGACGGTTTGATTGGTACTATATTGGGGTGCATATGACTTTTTGATCACTTGCTATTACACTTTTTGTGATGTAAGGTGGTAAAAAATTGTTTTTATTTTCTTTTTTTTTCCGTTGTTCACCTGAGAGGTTAGGTCATGTGAAATTTTTATAGACCAGGTTCCTACAGATGCGGCGACACCTAATATGTATACTTTTTTATTTACTTAAGTTTTACACAATAACAGCATTTTTTAAACAAAAAAATAATAATTTTAGCCATAGTCTTTTATTTTTTTTGGGGCGATTGTCTTACCTAGGGGCTGTTAGATTGGTACTATTTTGGGGGGTATACGCCTTTTTGATTGCTTGATGTTGCACTTTTAGTGATGTAAGGTGACTAAAAAAGTAAGGGGGTTTTAGCACAGGTTTGGTGTTTACCTGAGGGGTTAGGTAATGTTATATTTTTATAGAGCCGGTCGATACGGACGTGGCAATACCTAATATGTTACCTATAAGTTTTACATAATAATATCATTTTTTTAACAAAAAAAAAATCATGTTTTACCCTGCTTTCACACCTGAGCGTTTCTCAAACGCGCGTTTTACTCGCGTTTTTGTCGCGCGTTTTTTGTAATAGTAAACGCGCGTTTGACGCGCGTTTGTGTGATTGACTGCAGTGTCCTATGGCCACAAACGCGCGTCAAAACGCCCCAAAGAAGCTCAAGTACTTGATTATGCGTCGGGCGTTTTACAGCGCGATCGTACGCGCTGTAAAACGCCCAGGTGAGAACCATTCCCATAGGGAAGCATTGGTTTTCATGTGTTGAGCGTTTTACAGAGCGTTTGAACGCGCTGTAAAACGCTCAGGTGTGAACTTAGGGTTAGTGTCTCCATAGTCTGAGAGTCTGTTTTTTGTGGCACTGTTTCTATTTTTTTTTTTTATGGCGTTCACCTAAGGGGTTGGGTCATGTGATATTTTTATAAAGCTGGTT
The DNA here is from genome assembly GCF_014858855.1 of Bufo gargarizans. Lineage (NCBI taxonomy): Eukaryota > Metazoa > Chordata > Amphibia > Anura > Bufonidae > Bufo > Bufo gargarizans. The sequence continues at coordinate 365,621,287 of NC_058080.1, forward strand.
GTATACGCGGCGATAACTAATATGTCTACTTTTTTTTTTTTTCACTTTAACACAATAATATTTTTTTAAACAAAAAATGATGTTTTAATGTCTCCATGTTCTGAGAGCTATAGTTTTTATTTATTTTTTGAGCGATTTTCTTATCTAGGGGCTTATTTTTTGCAGAATGAGGTGACTGTTTTATTGGTACCATTTTGTGGGACACACACCTTTTTGATCACTTGGTGTTGCACTTTTTGTCATTTAATGTGACAAAAATGGCTTTTTTGATACAGTTTTTATTTTTTATGGTGTTTATCGGACAGGGTGGATCATGTGTTATATTTATAGACCCGGCCGTCACGGACGCGACAATACCAAATATGTCTATTTTATTTATTTTCTCCTATTTTTTATATATTTTTACTTAATATATAATTACTTAATTGGGGAATAGTTTTTTTTACATGTGAAACCTTTATTTCTTTTATTATTATTTTTACATGTTGTGTCCCCCATAAGGTCATACAAGACCTCTGGGGGACATTTGACTTTTTTTTTCACTATTGATTTCTCCTGTAACTGGGGCTGACAAAGTAGCCCCAGTTACAGGGAAAATACACCCCCCAGAGAGGTTTGCGAAAGACCCGACAGCTCCTGAACTCTCCCGGCCCCGGTGGTCACATGACCACCGGGCCAGGACAGGAAGCGCATAGCACTTCCTGCTCTGTATACACAGCGTTTGGTGAGCGCTTTGTATGCAGCTATCTAGAAGGTAGGGACACCTGGGAACTGTCCCTGCCTTCTCCCTGGGGTGCTCTGCTGTCACTGACATGTGAAGTGGTTAAATGCGGTTTCTAATTTTGTTGATGTGGATTTTCTACTTGTTAGAGTTGTCATTGTGCTCTTTAACCACTAGAGGCCACTTTTCCTTCACACAGTTAAGTTTTGCTAAGTATTAGTGGGAGGAGCAGGCGCGTGACGTCAGTGAGTGAGCGCCGCCCGCCCGCACTGCCTGCTGTTACCGGAGCTGAAAGACAGAGTAATGTATCCAGTTAAGAGATCACCAATGAATAAAGTTAAAGTTACTGATTTGTTTATAAATGTACTCCTGTGAGCGTCGGGTGTGGGGGGGATCTGTTGATGGCACTATTTAGGGGAGGGGGATCTGTTGATGGCACTATTTAGGGAAGGGGGATCTGTGGATGGCACTATTTAGGGGGGAGATCTGTGGATGGCACTGTTTAGGGGAGGGGGATCTGTTGATGCCACTATTTAGGGAAGGGGGATCTGTGGATGGCACTGTTTAGGGGAGGGGGATCTGTGGATGGCACTGTTTAGGGGAGGGGGATCTGTGGATGGCACTGTTTAGGGGAGGGGGATCTGTGGATGGCACTGTTTAGGGGAGGGGGATCTGTGGATGGTACTATTTAGGGGAGGGGATCTGTGGATGGCACTGTTTAGGGGAGGGAGATCTGTGGATGGCACTATTTAGGGGAGTGGGATCTGTGGATGGCACTATTTAGGGGAGGGGAATCTGTGGATGGCACTGTTTAGGGGAGGGGGATCTGTGGATGGCACTGTTTAGGGGAGGGGGAACCGTGGATGGCACTGTTTAGGGGAGGGGGATCTGTGGATGGCACTGTTTAGGGGAGGGGGATCTGTGGATGGCACTGTTTAGAGGAGGGGGATCTGTGGATGGCACATAGGAAGGGGTGGGGTTTAGAGAAAAAGGGATTTGGCCTTGACATTTATATTAGGGGGGTGCCCGAGTTTAGTCTCGCCTAGGGCAGCACAAAACCAAGATACACCACTAGTCAGAAGGCTGATCCGAACAGAGGGGCAAAGTTACAGGTCCTGCAGGATGACATGTTGTGGCAAGGACTTGCTGTTTGGTTTGGCGCAACCAGCGGATGCAGTATATACTCAGGTCAGTGACTCACTGGCACGGTATTGACTTGTAGGCTCTGACGTGTGCGCCATCGGTCAGGTCTGTTCCCCTGCGGCACAGTATCGACTTGCAGGCTCTGCTGTGTGCGCCACCATGTTAGGGTTGTTCAGTTGGACAGGAACAGTGACTCTGAGCCTGGAGTATAGGGTATCTTGTGTACTTCTATATTGTTGTGTTTGTTACTACTGTTATTGCTATGTTTATTACTACTGTTAGTAAAATTTCTGTTTTTGCACAAATGCTGGTGTCGTGTCACTTTTCTCGTCTGTGACTTTGCTGAATCCTGGGAAGACCTCCCAAGTTCATGGTATTACAACTTGGGGTAGTCGGCAGGATATGACCGTAATGGACGGGAACCCGGTGGGAGATATTCCCCCGATGCCAGTGTAACCGGATCAAGACCCAGCTCAGGGGGCGCTGTTGCGCCATCTTCTAAAGTGGGATGGCAGAAACATGATGTTGCATAATTGGACAGAGAGGGTGTTCTCCCTGCTAGAGAGAGTCCAAGGGGGGCATGCCAAAGTAGTACAGTTGCTGAGCCCCATTGCCCGACCTGTATGCCAACAGCCCCATTACGTGGAACATTGAAGTGGGGTGGCGTCCGAGAGGTCGATGTCGCTGGATGATTGGGAGAGAGTCCAGAATGGCTGGCCAGAAGAGTGGGCCCGTCTGAACCCAGAAGGTCACGAGTTGTGGAGGCAGTGGAATAAGCTTACCGTTACCCAGGGCAATGCTAGTGTACCCCTACAGCGCTGTGCACAGAACGAGTGTGGATGGGGAGAGTTTCCGAAGATGACAACTTATAGTGGGGTGCAATGTAAGAGCGTGAAACAGCCACCATTGCTTAAATACAGTTTCTAATTCTGTTGATATGGATTATTTTTTACTTGTTAGAATTGTCATTGTGCTCTTTAACCACTAGAGGCCACTGTTCCTTCACACAGTTAAAGAGGACCTTTCATTACAATAAAAAATCAAATCTAAGTATGCAGACATGGAGAGCGGCGCCCAGGGATCTCCCTGCACTTACTATTATCCCTGGGCACCGCTTCGTTCTCCCGGTATAGGCTCCGGTATCTTCAGATTTTAGGCTCAACCAGGAGGAGCCTGCTCTTGTTCTCCTGGGAGTCTCCTTCTCCCAGGCTGTAGCGCTGGCCAATCGCAGCGCTCAGCTTATAGCCTGAGAGTTTTTTTCTCTCCCAGGCTATGAGAGAAGGAGACGCCCAGGAGAACAAGAGCAGGCTCCTCCCAGTTGAGCCGAAAATCTGAAGATACCGAGCCTATACCAGGAGAACGGAGCGGCGCCCAGGGATAATAGTAAGTGCAGGGAGATCCCTGGGCGCCGCTCTCCATGTCAGAATACTTTGTTTAGATTTTTTTTTATTGTAATGAAAGGTCCTCTTTAAGTTTTGCTTAGTATTTGAATATGCATAAGAGGTGGAGCTGATGGCTCATGCTGGTGCTGCTGCTGTGAAGAAGCAGGAAATGGTGGGCTGAGCAGACATGTCTGGGGAGAGACTGGAAGACAGCATTGTGTGCCCTCCTCAAGTCAGTGAGACTTGGAGTGGTCAGAGTAACTTTTGGAAGTTACTGATGGGTGTCAGCGATCCAGGTGGCTTCCAGGGAAGAGAGGATCAGTTCCCGGAAGGCTGGAAGAGCCGTAGAATGGTCAGGCTGCCATAAGAGGTGAAGTTACTCAGCCTGGAGAAGAAGCAGTCTGCCATTTTGTGAGCTGTCTGAGAGGACCGAATGGATTAAGATTCTGTTCCTAGGGATGAAAGCTTCGGCATCAGGAGGCTGATCAGAACAGAGGGTCAAAGTTATAGGTCCTGCAGGATGACCTGTTGTGGCAAGGACTTGCTGTTCAGTTTGGAGAAACCAGCGGATGCAGTATATACTCAGGTCAGTGACTCAGTGGCACGGTATTGACTTGTAGGCTCTGCCGTGTGCGCCATCGGTCAGGTCTGTACCCCTGCGGCACAGTATCGACTTGCAGGCTCTGCTGTGTGCGCCGCCGTGTTAGCGTTGTTCAGTTGGACAGGAACAGTGACTCTGAGCCTGGAGTATAGGGTATCTTGTCTACTTCTATATTGCTGTGTTTATTACTACTGTTATTGCAATATTTATTACTACTGTTAGTAAAATTTCTGTTTTTGCACTAATGCTGGTGTCGCTTTTCTCGTCTGTTACTTCGCTGTATCCTGGGGAGCCCTCCCCGTTTCACGGTCTTACACAGCTATTGCACAGAGACTTGCCTTGGAACAGTGCCTAGATATCTTTGGATGTACTACAACTCCCATTCTGAAGTTAAGTAAAGAGAGATGTTTATTCTCGTACAACTGACCTAATTAATGTCTCCAGCATTATACGCTGGCCACTGCACCTACATGTCCTGTCTTCCACTCATACAAAATTTTAACATCAAAGCAACTCCAGCATCTGGGTGTGCCCAGAGGAAAGAACGGGTGCACCCTCCTATCAGTGCCCTGGCCCTAGGGAGCATTGGTGTGGGGATTGGTACTGTGAATAATCATTGCAATCAGAGTCACTACCATTCCCATGAATGGTAGTTGAATGAATTTAAATGAATTAAATAAAAATGTTACTGAATTCTTTCTCATAAATCTATATGGGGGAGTTTTATCAAACTGGTGTAAAAAAAACTGTCTTAGTTTCCCATAGTAACCAATAACATTCCACTTCTAAAAGAGCTCTGAAAAATAAAAAGTGGAATCTAAGCCAGTTTTGCTTTACACCAGTTTTGACAATTCTATCCCTATATTTTATTGCTCAGCTACTCCTGCTCTATGCCATGCAGCATTGCATTTTCATTATGACAGGTTCTCCTTAAAAAGAATCTGTCACCCTGATTTTAGACCACTACAGTAATACATGTGTAGTACTGCAGATAAGGAGTCCAGATCACTATTTTATATTTCCTACTGCCCCCTGTTCTTCTGCTGTCAGCCCTCAAAGCTGCACTGAAATACACAGTCAGGACTGCTGCACATGCTAACATAACATAGGACTGCTGCACATGCACAGCAGTCTTGACAATGTATTTCAATGCAGCTCTGAGCAATGACAGTGGGGGAATGAGGGGCAATAGGAAAATAAAAAATAGTGATCTGTGATCTGTGCAGTATTACTCATGTATTACTGTAGATAATGGTTCAAAATCCAGGTGGGTGACAGGTTCCCTTTAAGAACAGATCAGGCCAGATGGCTGTCACAAACTCACCTGTCCAGGATCCATAGTGCGATTTCTGTCTGCGGTGAATTACTTCAGTAATCCTATGTGCGTATTGAAAAACATTTTAAAATGTTTTCAATTCACACATAGGAATACCGAAGTAATTCACCAAAGTCTCGCGCCACTTCGGCTGAGACGACCTTTGGCTCCATGGAGCCAATACATTTTAATGCTGTATGCAAAAGCATTAAAACCGAAGTTTTTGAACAAATCAACTTCAGATCTATGATCCAAAGCTCGAATTGCTGTTTTTGTGTTTTGTCTCTGCGCGCAAGTAGCGCAGGGGCTGTCGACCAGTTGCTGCCTTGTTACCTAGGGCTTGTACTGCAAGTAGGTAGAGAAAGTGGGCTGGGTTCTAGGTCAGGGCTTACTGTCCGTATCTGTCCCTACCTACAGGCGTTAGAATGGCAGTCCCCATAATCACATTCAGGAATTAGAATAAAAAAATCTGTAATCACAAAATAAAAAAAAGGATATGCATCATTATCTGGCTTTATCTCTTTAAGGGCTCATGCACACGACCGTTGTTGTTTTGCGGTTCGTTTTTCACTGATCCGTTGTTCCGCATCTGTTTTTTTTTCCTGATTTAAGTCCTCTTCATTTATTGTACAAAACATAACCGTACGTGTTCCGTATTTGATCAATTTTTTGCAGATCGGAAACGGAAACAGTAACTTATTAATCACCAAACACATGAGCAATATGGGCTGGGCATAGCATTTCTACAGTATGGATCCGCAAAATAGGTATGAAATACGGATGAAATACCGATGTGTTCCTTGTGTGTTCCGTATTTTTGGCGGACCCATTGACTTGAATGGGGCCTCGGACCGTTATTTGCGGACAATATTAGGACATGCACAACTTTTTTGCGGAATGGAAATACGGAAACAGAATGCAGACAGAGTACCTTCTGTTGTTTTTGCGGACCCATTGAAGTGAATGGTTCAACATACAGTCCATAAAAAAAATGAAATGGAAGCGGAAAGAAAATACGTTTGTGTGCATGAGCCCTAACTGTCAGAAAAAATTATGCTGACACATTCCCATAAAATGAGTTTGTTACTTTTCTCAGTGAAAATATGGGGATACATCTTCCTTGAAGTCACCCCTCCCCCTAAAAAAGACACTGGTGGGAGATTTGTCAGTTTTATAGGAGTCTGCATTGCAATAATTTGCGGCAAATTTATAGTGTCATACAATGTTATAGCTATGACAAATTTGCCACATGTTTTAGTCTCACAGTTCTATGTTGAGATATTACTCCACTTTCTACTCCACCTCATTACTGGAGTAGGATTCAGAAAATGTATGCGACTTTTTAAAATGTTGATTTGATATCTGGCTTAAATCAGCTCAAAAGGCTAACCATGTCCGCTTTCCCAACCACTTTTGAAAACTGGAATGATCGGTGTGAAAATGCCAATTTTTTGTAAATAATTTCAAAAAGTCACAAAGCCCTATTTTTTTAGACTTTTTGGGGGTCATTTATTATGACTCCCTACGCAAGTTTTTGGCATATTTTGCGACTTTTCAAATGGTCATGGCAAACTTCTCAACAGCCCTGGCAAATTCACACAAGTTTTCCGTCCAGATGCGATACATGTAGTGAACGCGTAGCATCCGGGCTGAATCCTGACACATTCTTTTCTCGTTTTTCACGTATCAGCTTTGTGTTCAGGAAAAATCACAGCATATATTACTATATTATGCATTTTTCATGCAGCCATGGCTCCATAGAAGTGAATAGGGCTTGTGTGAAAAACAAAATGCATCCTGATGCAATGCGCTTTTCCTGATGGTTGCTATGAGATGTAGAAAAAACTGATTGAACTTGCATGCAAAACCATCATTTTTTTTCCTGAATGGATCCTGACACAATCCATATCTCTTGTGTGAAAGAGGCTTAACATTTCCGGCAGTTTTCTGGCGTAAATGACGACTGGAATCTACTCCAATCATGGGCTGGAGTAGATTTCATTCTAGTCGCACAGGCTGGTTAAAGATACAACTAATTTATGGCAAGGCCTGAGCCTTGTCATAAAGTAAGCGCATCCTCAGTTATCACAGGCCTGAGTAAAAATGCCGGTCTGATAAATTACCCCTTTGAAGCCAGAATTCTAGAGTGCAGGGCTTGATAAACCCCCCCACTGTGTGTAGGTATAAAGTACTAGAATTCACTGTCTGTGTGGATAATAATATACTAAATAATATATTGTTATTGATAAATGCTAAAACCTTCAAACGGGCAGAACCGCCCTATATATCCTAGGCACTAACCTCTAGAATAATAAGTCCCCTAGTATATATAAAGGGAACTTAAACCTAGATATAGTAGTCCAATCAGGATACTATAAATGTCTAGAGGTCAATAATTCTATTCCCAGGCTGACCCTTATTTGGAAATATACAGTACAGACCAAAAGTTTGGACACACCTTCTCATTCAAAGAGTTTTCTTTATTTTCATGACTATGAAAATTGTAGATTCACACTAAAGGCATCAAAACTATGAATTAACACATGTGGAATTCTATACATAACAAAAAAGTGTGAAACTACTGAAAATACGTCATATTCTAGGTTCTTCAAAGTAGCCACCTTTTGCTTTGATTACTGCTTTGCACACTCTTGGCATTCTCTTGATGAGCTTCAAGAGGTAGTCACCTGAAATGGTCTTCCAACAGTCTTGAAGGAGTTCCCAGAGATGCTTAGCACTTGTTGGCCCTTTTGCCTTCACTCTGAGGTCCAGCTCACCCCAAACCATCTTGATTGGGTTCAGGTCCGGTGACTGTGGAGGCCAGGTCATCTGGCGCAGCACCCCATCACTCTCCTTTATGGTCAAATAGCCCTTACACAGCCTGGAGGTGTGTTTGGGCTCATTGTCCTGTTGAAAAATAAATGATGGTCCAACTAAACGCAAACCGGATGGAATAGCATGCCGCTGCAAGATGCTGTTGTAGCCATCCTGGTTCAGTATGCCTTCAATTTTGAATAAATCCCCAACAGTGTCACCAGCAAAGCACCCCCACACCATGACACCTCCTCCTCCATGCTTCACGGTGGGAACCAGGCATGTAGAGTCCATCCGTTCACCTTTTCTGCGTCGCACAAAGACACGGTGGTTGGAACCAAAGATCTCAAATTTGGACTCATCAGACCAAAGCACAGATTTCCACTGGTCTAAGGTCCATTCCTTGTGTTCTTTAGCCCAAACAAGTCTCTTCTGCTTGTTGCCTGTTCTTAGCAGTGGTTTCCTAGCAGATATTCTACCATGAAGGCCTGATTCACACAGTCTCCTCTTAACAGTTGTTCTAGAGATGTGTCTGCTGCTAGAACTCTGTGTGGCATTGACCTGGTGTCTAATCTGAGCTGCTGTTAACCTGCGATTTCTGAGGCTGGTGACTCGGATGAACTTATCCTCCGCAGCAGAGGTGACTCTTGGTCTTCCTTTCCTGGGGCGGTCCGCATGTGAGACAGTTTCTTTGTAGCCCTTGATGGTTTTTGTGACTGCACTTGGGGACACTTTCAATGTTTTCCCAATTTTTCGGACTGACTGACCTTCATTTCTTAAAGTAATGATGGCCACTTGTTTTTCTTTACTTTTTTCTTGCCATAATACACATTCTAACAGTCTATTCAGCAGGACTATCAGCTGTGTATCCACCTGACTTCTCCACAACGCAACTGATGGTCCCAACCCTATTTATAAGGCAAGAAATCCCACTTATTAAACCTGACAGGGCACACCTGTGAAGTGAAAACCATTTCAGGTGACTACCTCTTGAAGCTCATCAAGAGAATGCCAAGATTATGCAAAGCAGTAATCAAAGGAAAAGGTGGCTACTTTGAAGAACCTAGAATATGACATATTTTCAGTTGTTTCACACTTTTTTGTTATGTATATAATTCCACATGTGTTAATTCATAGTTTTGATGCCTTCAGTGTGAATCTACAATTTTCATAGTCATGAAAATAAAGAAAACTCTTTGAATGAGAAGGTGTGTCCAAACTTTTGGTCTGTACTGTATTTGGACCATATACCGTAACTGACAAGTGTGAATACTATCCTAAACTGTATGGTCTGTAGCCCTTGGAAATATATTCAAGCCCCTTGTTAGAAATGTGATGCTATGCAGTAGGTACCTGAATTCACTTTATTAACTGCTATCACAAATCTAGTACGGGCATTGAACTAAGCAGGTATAAAGTACTACTACAGAAGTTGTCACTCAGAGCTTTTCCTTCATCTTTTAACTTCCTGTGCTATGCCACTTCTCAGAACAAAGGACAGCACAGTAGTAGATCTGTCACTTCTGACAGCCTCTATCTCTCGTCTCTGTTTATATTCCCGAAACTCTTTATGTGAAGGCTTTAGAGCCTAGACTCCATGTAGGGGGAGGTTTAGGGCTGGGGGAGTTGCCACTTTTCGGTGTGTTTGCTGTTGTTGCCTTTGATGTGGTGTCTCTGAGGTCAACGAGTTCGCACAGTAGCTACAATAAACTCTGAATATTTGACATTTTTAGGCGCCAGTTTACTGCAAACACATTTTTCTGCTGAATGGCCAAGTCACCACTCCCCAACCATGCAAACCGCCCTCATAACTACTAACTGTGCCTTTTATCAGTGGAAACAGACATTGGCACATTTTATATAAATGATGCATGGAGGACATTAGTTAATCCTCTATGTTGCTATTGATTTCAATTAATGCAGACTCCTACATATATATTACTATGTCTGTATTTAACCAAGAAAAGTATAATTACACAATGAAGATGTTGAAGGAAAGGCATTCTTTATGTTTAGCGTTGAGTGAACCCGAACTGTAAAGTTCGGGTCTGTACCGAACTTTGCGAGTTCGGGTACCCGGACCCGAAACCGAACTTTGCCAGAAAAGTTCGGGTTCGAGTTCGGTGTTCGGACATTTAATAAAGCTTTTGAAAGGCTACAGGGCAGCTACAAGCTTTTAAGCTGTGGGCACTTAGAAGCCATCAGAGCCATGCCTCTATACAAGCTGGATCACGTGTAGCACCGCCCATCAGCTCTGACTAGTGCAGGGACAGGAAGCAGGCAGCTGAAGCGAGGAAGAGTGGCCATTTGTTTTGTGGGTGTTCTATAATGATTTTTTGTGGGTGAAATACACCAGCTTTGCACCCCTGACACAGAAATCTAATAATAAATCTGGCTGTTAATTCGGCGGGTGACCTATAGTGATTTATTGTGGGTGCAATGCACCATTTTTGTACCCCTGACACGAAAATATAATAGTTAATCCGTCTGTAAGGCTACTTTCACACTAGCGTTCGGGCGGATCCGTTCTGAACGGATCCGCCCATAATAATGCAGACGGAGGCTCCGTTCAGAACGGATCCGTCTGCATTATATTAGCTAAAAAAAGCTAAGTGTGAAAATAGCCTGGGACGGATCCGTCCAGACTTTCAATGTAAAGTCAATGGGGGACGGATCCGCTTGAAGATTGAGCCACATTGTGGCATCTTCAAACGGATCCGTCCCCATTGACTTACATTGTAAGTCTGGACGGATCCGCACGCCTCCGCACGGCCAGGCGGACACCCGAACGCTGCAAGCAGCGTTCAGCTGTCCGCCTGTCCGTGCGGAGGCGAGCGGAGCGGAGGCTGAACGCCGCCAGACTGATGCAGTCTGAGCGGATCCGCCTCCATTCAGACTGCATCAGGGCTGGACGGCTGCGTTCGGGTCCGCTCGTGAGCTCCTTCAAACGGAGCTCACGAACGGAAACCCGAACGCTAGTGTGAAAGCAGCCTTAGTTCGATGGGTGACATGTACCCATTTTTGGTGTGAGATACACGTGCACTGCATATGTGACAGGGAAATTAATACAGTTAATTCATCTGTTAGGTCTCATGCACACGACTGTTGTTTTACTCTGTGTCCTTTGTGCCGTTTTTTGTGATTTTCTGCGGATCCATTGATTTTCAATGGGTCCGTTGAAAACTCAGCTAATGCACCGTTAATGCCATCCGCGTCCATGATCCGTGGTTCCAGTCCGTCAAACAAAATATAACCTGTCCTATTAATTTCGCGGAAAACGGTTCGCGGACCCATTAAAGTCAATGGGACCGCTAAAAACGTGGAGGCACACAAGATTGTCATTCGTGTCCGCGTCTGTTTTTTTCACATTATTTGCATGGCAAACCTGTCTTAGACTTTTTTTTTACATTCCTTTATGTCTGGTGGTCCTCCAAAAATAAAGGAAGACACACGGAAACAAAAATGGAAACGGATCACGGAACAACGGAACCCCATTTTGCGGACCGATAAAAACAACTGTTGTGTGCATGAGGCCTTAGTTCGATGGGTGACATATTCCCATTTTTGGTGTAAGGTTGGGTACACCTGCACAGCATACATGACAGGGAAATGAATATAGTTAATTCGTCTGTTAGTTCAGTGGGTGACATAAACCCATTTTTGGTGTGAGATACATGTGCAGTGACAGAGAAATGAATATAGTTAATCTGACTTAGTTCGGTGGGTGACATATTCCCATTTTTGGTGTGAGATACACGTGCACTTTAAGCGTGACAGGGAAATTAATATAGTTAGTCTGACTGTTTGTTCGGCCGGTAACATATACCCATTTTTGGTGTGAGATACACGTGCACTACATATGTGACAGGGAAATTAACATAGTGTGGTAATGTAAACACCAAAGTATATGGTAAAGTCCTGGAGGTAGTGTATATCTCACCCAGGTTCCTCAACTGGGTGAGGTAAATAAGATCCAGAATGGTACTGGCTTCAGCAAATATAGTTGCTGAAGCTATTTTCTTTAGTAGTTTATGGGCTGGATTTTATTGGACTGGGGAAGGTAGGCTTGGTAGAGAGACCTCCCCAGTCCACCCCATTCCAGGACGTGTTTTCCCCTAGCCTGAGGGATCTCCAGGTTTAGCCATCTGGGATCATTAACCACTTCAACCCCGCTAGCTAAAACCCCCTTAATGACCAGGCCACTTTTTACACTTCTGCACTACACTACTTTCACCGTTTATTGCTCGGTCATGCAACTTACCACCCAAATGAATTTTACCTCCTTTTCTTCTCACTAATAGAGCTTTCATTTGGTGGTATTTCATTGCTGCTGACATTTTTACTTTTTTTGTTATTAATCAAAATGTAACGATTTTTTTGCAAAAAATGACATTTTTCACTTTCAGTCGTAAAATTTTGCAAAAAAACATCATCCATATATAAATTTTTCGCAAAATTTTTGGTTCTACATGTCTTTGATAAAAAAAAAAATTTGGGGTAAAAAAAAAATTGTTTGGGTAAAAGTTATAGCATTTACAAACTATGGTACAAAAATGTGAATTTCCGCTTTTTGAAGCAGCTCTGACTTTCTGAGCACCTGTCATGTTTCCTGAGGTTCTACAATGCCCAGACAGTAGAAAAACCCCACAAATGACCCCATTTCGGAAAATAGACACCCTAAGGTATTCACTGATGGGCATAGTGAGTTCATAGAACTTTTTATTTTTTGTCACAAGTTAGCGGAAAATGATGATTATTTTTTTTTTTTTTCTTCCAAAGTCTCATATTCCACTAACTTGTGACAAAAAATAAAAACTTCCATGAACTCACTATGCCCATCACAAAATACCTTGGGGTGTCTTCTTTCCAAAATGGGGTCACTTGTGGGGTAGTTATACTGCCCTGGCATTCTAGGGGCCCAGATGTGTGAGAAGAAGTTTGCAATCAAAATCTGTAAAAAATGACCGGTGAAATCCGAAAGGTGCACTTTGGAATGTGTGCCCCTTTGCCCACCTAGGCTGCAAAAAAGTGTCACACATCTGGTATTGCCGTACTCAGGAGAAGTTGGGGAATGTGTTTTGGGGTGTCATTTTACATATACCCATGCTGGGTGAGAGAAATATCTCGGCAAAAGACAACTTTTCCCATTTTTTTATACAAAGTTGGCATTTGACCAAGATATTTATCTCACCCAGCATGGATATTTGTAAAATGACATCCCAAAACACATTCCCCAACTTCTCCTGAGTACGGCGATACCAGATGTGTGACACTTTTTTGCAGACTAGATGCGCAAAGCAGCCCAAATTCCTTTTAGGAGGGCATTTTTATACATTTGGATCCCAGACTTCTTTTCACGCTTTAGGGCCCCTAAAAAGCCAGGGCAGTATAAATACCCCACATGTGACCCCATTTTAGAAAGAAGACACCCCAAGGTATTCAATGAGGGGCATGGCGAGTTCATAGAATTTTTTTTTTTTGCATAAGTTAGCGGAAATTCATTTTTTTATTTTTTTTTCTCACAAAGTCTCACTTTCCGCTAACTTGGGACAAAAATTTCAATCTTTCATGGACTCAATATGCCCCTCACGGAATACCTTAGGGTGTCTTCTTTCCGAAATGGGGTCACATGTGGGGTATTTATACTGCCCTGGCTTTTTAGGGGCCCTAAAGCGTGAGAAGAAGTCTGGAATATAAATGTCTAAAAAATTTTACGCATTTGGATTCCGTGAGGGGTATGGTGAGTTCATGTGAGATTTTATTTTTTGACAGGGCCGCCGCCAGGACGCAATCCTGCGTACGGCGGTCCTGAGGAGGTTAAAACTATATCCTCTTGTAGCAGTTTTTCTTCTTTTAAATATTCTCTCCTCTTTTACCTTGTTGATTCCCTTTATGTATTTAAAAGTTTCTATCATATCCCCTCTGTCTCGTCTTTCTTCCAAACTATACATGTTAAGGTCCTTTAATCTTTCCTGGTAAGTTTTATCCTGCAATCCATGTACCAGTTTAGTAGCTCTTCTCTGTACTCTCTCCAAAGTATCAATATTCATTTTATTTTAAATTTGTTCTCACAAAGTCTCACTTTCCGCTAACTTGGGACAAAAATTTCAATCTTTCATGGACTCAATATGCCCCTCACGGAATACCTTGGGGTGTCTTCTTTCCAAAATGGGGTCACATGTGGGGTATTTATACTGCCCTGGCTTTTTAGGGGCCCTAAAGCGTGAGAAGAAGTCTGGAATATAAATGTCTAAAATTTTTACGCATTTGGATTCCGTGAGGGGTATGGTGAGTTCATGTGAGATTTTATTTTTTGACACAAGTTAATGGAATATGAGACTTTGTAAGAAAAAACAAACAAACAAAAAAAAATATTTCCGCTAACTTGGGCCAAAAAAATGTCTGAATGGAGCCTTACAGGGGGGTGATCAATGACAGGGGGGTGATCAATGACAGGGGGGTGATCACCCATATAGACTCCCTGATCACCCCCCTGTCATTGATCACCCCCCTGGTAAGGCTCCATTCAGACGTCCGTATGATTTTTACGGATCCACGGATACATGGATCGGATCCGCAAAACACATACGGACGTCTGAATGGAGCCTTACAGGTGGGTGATCAATGACAAGGGGGTGATCACCCATATAGACTTCCTGATCACCCCCTGTCATTGATCACCCCCCTGTAAGGCTCCATTCAGACGTCCGTATGATTTTTACGGATCCACGGATACATGGATCGGATCCGCAAAACACATACGGACGTCTGAATGGAGCCTTACAGGGGGGTGATCAATGACAGGGGGGTGATCACCTCATAAACACTCCCTGATCACCCCCTGTCATTGATCACCCCCCTGTAAGGCTCCATTCAGACGTCCGTATGTGTTTTGTGGATCTGATCCATGTATCCATGTATCCGTAAAAATCATATGGACGTCTGAATGGAGCCTTACAGGGGGGTGATCGATGACAGGGGGGTGATCAATGACAGGGGGTGATCAGGGAGTGTATATGGGTGATCACCCCTCTGTCATTGATCACCCCCTGTAAGGCTCCATTCAGACGTCCGCATGTGTTTTGCGGATCCGATCCATGTATCCATGGATCCGTAAAAAGCATACGGACGTCTGAATGGAGCCTTACAAGGGGGTGATCAATGACAGGGGGGTGATCAATGACAGGGGGTGATCAGGGAGTGTATATGGGTGATCACCCCTCTGTCATTGATCACCCCCCTGTAAGGCTCCATTCAGACGTCCGCATGTGTTTTGCGGATCCGATCCATGTATCCATGGATCCGTAAAAATCATACAGACGTCTGAATGGAGCCTTACAGGGGGGTGATCAATGACAGGGGGGTGATCAGGAAGTCTATATGCGTAATCACCCCCTTGTTATTGATCACCCCCCTGTAAGGCTCCATTCAGACGTCCGTATGATTTTTACGGATCCATGGATACATGGATCGGATCAGCAAAACACATGCGGACGTCTGAATGGAGCCTTACAGGGGGGTGATCAATGACAGAGGGGTGATCGCCCATATACACTCCCTGATCACCCCCTGTCATTGATCACCCCCCTGTAAGGCTCCATTCAGACGTCCGCATGTGTTTTGCGGATCCGATCCATGTATCCGTGGATCTGTAAAAATCATACGGACGTCTGAATGGAGCCTTACAGGGGGTGATCAATGACAGGGGGGTGATCAATGACAGGGGGGTGATCAGGGAGTCTGTATGGGGTGATCAGGGGTGATCAGGGGTGATCAGTGGTTCATAAAGGATTAATAAGTGACAGGCGGGGGTGTAGTGTAGTGGTGTTTGGTGCTACTTTAGGCTGTGTTCACACGGGCGAGATTTCCGCGCGGGTGCAATGCAGTAGGTGAACGTATTGAACCCGCACTGAATCCTGACCCATTCATTTCAATGGGGCTGTGTACATGAGCGTTTTTTTTCACGCAATACTTCTGCAATGCTTTAAAATCGCAGCATGTTCTATATTCTGCGTTTTTCACGCAGCCCTGGCTCCATAGAAGTGAATGGGGCTGCGTGAATAACGCATTGCATCCACAAGCAAGTGCGGGTGCGATGCGTTTTTCACTGATGGTTGCTAAGAGATGTTGTTTGTAAACCTTCAGTTTTTTATCACGCGTGTGAAAAACGCATCAAAACGCACTGCACCCGCGCGGAAAAAACTGAACAACTAAACGCAATCGCAGACAAAACTGACTGAACTTGCTTGCAAAATGGTGCGAGTTTCACTGAACGCACCCTGAACGCATCCGGACCTAATCTGTCACGCTCGTGTGAACTCAGCCTAACTGAGCTGCCTGAGTCCTCTGGTGGTCGATCCTAACAAAAGGGACCACCAGAGGACCAGGTAGCAGGTATATTAGACGCTGTTATCAAAACAGCGTCTAATATACCTGTTAGGGGTTAAAAAAATCACATCTCCAGCCTGCCAGCGAGCGATCGCCACTGGCAGGCTGGAGATCCATTCGCTTACCTTCCGTTCCTGTGAGCGCGCGCGCCTGTGTGCGCGCGTTCACAGGAAATCTCGGCTCTCGCGGGAGGACGCGTATATGCGTCCACCCAGAAGAGCAGGGACGCCGGCAGGACGCAATCCTGCGTACGGCGGTCCTGAGGAGGTTAAGGGGAAATAAAAACCTGTCCCAGGCTGTCAGTTTGGGGGGAGTCATGTCTGGAGACAAGTCCAGGAGGCTGGCTGCCGTCCTGACTAACAAAAGCCTGATGCTCAGTGTGAACTCCGTTTAATAGGTGAGCCAGATACGAACGGACCTGTCACCAGGATTTTGTGTATAGAGCTGAGGACATGGGTTGCTAGATGGCCGTTAGCACATCCTCAATATCCAGTCCCCATAGCTCTGTGTGCTTTTATTGTGTAAATAAAACGATTTGATACATATGCAAATTAACCTGAGATGAGTCAGAGCTTGGAAATATGACTCTTCTCGTTTTTTTTTTACACAATGAAAGCACAGAGAGCTATGGGGACTGGGTATTGCGGATGTGCTAGCAGCCATCTAGCAACCCATGTCCTCAGCTCTATACCCAAAATCCTGGTGACAGGTTCCCTTTAATGCTCAGAGGAGCAGGATTTTATTTAGCAGTTTTGCCTGAAATGTAAAGGCTATTTATTTTGCTGTTTGTACCACAATAAAGTGGAACCTTATTTGAAATTCATCCTGTTGTCGGCACAAGAATCTGTCATCGCTGCCCTTCTTGAGAGAGCAATCCCTGACAATAGTTAATCTGTCTGTTAGTTCGGTGGCTGGCATATTCGTATTTTGGTGTGAGGTACACCTGCACTGCATACGTGACTGGGAAATTAATATAGTTAAGGCTACTTTCACACCTGTGTTTGGTGCGGATCCTACCTATATCTGCACAGACGGATCCGCACCGATAATGCAAACGCTTGTATCTGTTCAGAACGGATCCGTTTGCATTATTCTTAAAAGTCTAAGGCCCCTTTCACACGGGCGAGTATTCCGCGCGGATGCGATGCGTGAGTTGAACGCATTGCACCCGCACTAAATCAGGACCCATTCATTTCTATGGGGCTGTTCACATGAGCGGTGATTTTCATGCATCACTTGTGCGTTGCGTGAAAATCGCAGAAAGCTCTATTTTGTGTGTTTTTCACGCAACGCAGGCCTAATAGAAGTGAATGGGGCTGCGTGAAAATCGCAAGCATCCGCAAGCAAGTGCGGATGCGGTGCGATTTTCACGCACGGTTGCTAGGAGACGATCGGGATGGAGACCCGATCATTATTATTTTCCCTTATAACATGGTTATAAGGGAAAATAATAGCATTCTGAATACCGCATGCATAGTACAATAGCGCTGGAGGGGTTACATTTTTTTATTAAACTCCCCTTAAACCACTTGATCGCGCAGCCCGGCGCAAACAAGTGGATTAAGGTGAGTTTAATTTTTTTAAAAGTTTTTTTTAACCCCTCCAGCGTTATTGTACTATGTATTCTGTATTCAGAATGCTATTATTTTCCCTTATAACCATGTTATAAGGGAAAATAATACAATCTACAGAACACCGATCCGGATCGGTTTGGGTACCAAACATGCCGATTTTTCTCACGCGAGTGCAAAGCGCATTACAATGTTTTGCACTCGCGCGGAAAAATCGTGCATGTTCCCGCAACGCACCCGCACCTTTTCCCGCAACACCCGTCTGAAAGAGGCCTAAGTCAAAACGGATCCGTCCTGACTTACATTTAAAGTCAATGGGGGACAGATCTGTTTTCAATTGCACCGTATTGTGTCAGTGAAAACTGATCCGTCCCCATTGACTTACATTATGTGTCAGGACAGATCCGTTTGGCTCTGCATCGTCAGGCGGACACCAAAACGCTGCAAGCTGCGTTTTGGTGTCTGCTTCCAGAGCGAAATGGAGGCGAAACTGAGCCAAACTGATCCTTATCCATTCAGAATGCATTGGGGCTGAACTGATCCGTTTTGGGCCGCTTGTGAGAGCCCTGAAATGAATCTCACAAGCGGACCCAGAAACGCCAGTGTGAAAGTAGCCTAATCCTTCTGTTAATTCAGTGGGTGACATACGTATACCCTTTTTTGGTGTGAGGTACACCTGCACTGCATTTGTGATAAGGAAATTAATATAGTTAATCCGTCTGTTAGTTAGGTGGGTGATATATTCCCATTTTTGGTGTGAGGGACACCTACCTACTGCTGCATACGTGACAGGGAAATTAATATAGTTAATCTGTCAGTCTGAATGAGGAGAGCATCAAATAAGGTACGTGGCCCTGGTCGTGGTGCTGCTGGTGCTTGTGGAGCTCATGTTGCAGGGAGAGGACGTGGTCGATCTGTGCCAGCTACACGCCCAAATAAAACACCTTCCTCAGGTGAACGTAGGCGACAGGATGTTCAGAGTCATTTTGTAGGCCCGAATGCCGGTGTACAAATGGTGAGTCGAGAACAAGTAGAGGCTGTAGTAGATTGGATGGCTGACAGTGCCTCTAGTTACGTACATTATCTCCCACCCGGTCCCCTGCTGAAACCAGAGTTGGCACCTACAGCCCATGGGCATCTGTCTTTCACCTCACCCCCTTGCAAATCAGCCAAACAGTATGAGCCCCAAGTCATGCAGCAGTCTGCTTTTTGATGACTCTGCTGGTGGGGTTTCCGTGGGGCATCCACCTAGCTCTGCCCCAGAAGTGGAAAAGATCGAGTGCACTGATGCACAACCAATGTTTCAGGATGTGGACATGGGAGGACCACTGCAGCACATCTCTGATGATGATGACAAAACACAGGTGCCAACTGCTGTGGCTTTCTGCCATGTGGAGACCAGCAAGGAGGGCAGGGGTGAAGAGTGGGTGGAAGATGATGTGAAGGATGATGAGGTCCTAGACCCCACATGGTATCAAGGTCATGCGAGTGACATGTGCAGTTTGAAGGAAAAGGTGGTGGTCACACAGCGGCAGCCGCACAGCAAAAGAGGGATAAGGGTACAAAAGCAGAGTGGCTGTCCCATAGCCAGTATGCCTCCTACTGCCCACCGCACCCAGGGACTGAGCACACCAAAGCCAGCTCCAAGGAGTTCCCTGGCATGGCAGTTCTTCAGACAATGTTCTGACGACAAGACACGAGTGGTTTGCACGCTGTACAATCAGAACCTGAAGGGAGGCATAAATGTTCTAAACCTGAACACCACCTGCATGACCAGGCATCTAAATGCAAAGCATGAGCTGCAGTGGAGTACACACCTGAAAAACCACAATGGATCTTGGGCTCCTCTTTCTCCCTCTTCTGCTGCGGTCTTCGTCTCTTCCTCCCCCTCTGGAGTTACAGTGGCACCTGTCACCCCCCAAACAGAGGATGTGGCAGCAACACCACCACCTCCACCACCATCACATCCACACTGTCCCATGGAATCGTTCAGCTGTCCATTCCCCAAACACTGGAGAGAAAGAGGAAGTACCCCCCCCCCCCCCACAATCCCTGGCCCTGAATGCCAGCATTTTTAAAATTCCTGGCTTTTGAAATGCTGTCATTCCATCTAGTGGAGACAGATTTTTAAAAATCTTATGGCGGTGGCTGTCCCACAGTACGTGGTTCCCAGCCGCCACTACTTTTCCAGGCGAGCCATCCCTGCCCTTTACAACCAAGTTAACACCTTCACCACCAACTTCAGCACAGCCAGGAGGAAACGACAGCAGTCTGTTTTGAAACTCCTCTGTTTGGGGGGAAAAACCCCACACCACGCAGGAGCTGTGGACGGGCATGGAACAACAGACCAATGAGTGGTCTGGTGGTGTGTGATAACGGGCGAAATCTCGTAGAAGCTCTGGGGCAAGCCAGTTTGCCGCAAATTAACCCTGCTGCTGCTCGCCTGTCAGCGCTGCAGTCTAACTTAAGCCTTCCCGCTCACCGCCTCATATGCGACGTACCCACAAGGTGGAACTCCACCTTACACATGCTGGAGAGACTGTGCGAGCAGCACCAGGCGATAGTGGAGTTTCAGCTGCAGCACGCACGGGTGAGTCGCTTTGCGGAACAGCACCACTTCACCACCAACGAGTGGGCTTCCATGCGGGACGTGTGTTCCGTGTTGACCTGTTTTGAGTACTCCACCAACATGGCCAGTGCCGATGATGCAGTTCTCAGCGTTACTATCCCACTTCTATGTCTCCTTGGAAAAAACACTTCAGGCGATGATGGAAGAGGATGTGGCACAGAAGGAAGAGGGATCATTTCCACGGTTATCAGGCCAGTCATTCACAAGTACTTGGATTGGACGGCACTCCTCTAGAGTCCTTTTTGTACGGTGCTCAGTGGTAATTTGAAACAATATATAGTAAAAGAGACGACGGCACTCGTTTTTCGTATATATGAAAATTATTTTATATTTTCAATTTTCATTATTTTCATTCCATGATATTTATATCTTATTTCATTATTCATAATTTTTCATAATTTCATTATTTGTAAGCATCCAGGAATGCATAGACTTGGCCAACGTTTAACGTTTCGGTCCTTGTATGGGACCTTGATCACGGCCTTTGTCCGGGCTGCATGTTGCCAATACCTGAAAAGTTTAACGCAAGTGTGAAAGTACCCCAAGCCAGGATTATTAACTCTGGCTGTGCCATCCATACACGGCTGTGCTGAGTATATAACATGGCATAACATTTAATACATAACATTACATAAAAAACAATTTGCTGAGTGAGCGCTTCTCTCTCCTTGTTTTACTGATCGTTAGGGGTCTCAGCACTGACTACCACTGATCAAAACTTTGGATATATCACTAAATACCGGTACACTTTGAGTTACAATGTTAAATGGAACACTAATTTAATAATGTCTAAATACAAAAAAGTTGTACATTTTACAAAGTAGGAACTATGTTGTGTGGATGTTACAAATTTTATAATCATTACTTTCAGTTCCTTAAATAAGAAAAAAAAAAACACATGCCATCTGTAACTAGTTCCCTAGATAAGAGTTTTACAGTTTGTCGTCAGAAGAATGCAGAACAAAGTGACCCATATCGTACAGGCTGTGTATGGTTATTGTAATATACACATATTTTCAAAATACAGATAGAGGTTGGTGTAAATATGGGTTGACACATAAGTTTTTAGTGGTGATTTTCTGCACGTTTGCAATTTTTTGCATTTGCATTTTTTGCGTATATTTTTATGCGGTGAATTCCAGATCTAAATGTTAGCTGCAAGTCTATGGGAAATATGAAATGCAGGGCGCACATCCCCCTTTTATTTTATTTTTTTGGTACTGGCATTTTATTAAATTTTTTAGCTTTTTTTGTATTAAAGCAATGACATTCTGACACGCTTCTTTATCCCCATCTCTATAGGGACAAAAATGGTTGAAAAAAGTTTGCAATTCAAACATATGCTAATGCAAAAATTGCACAAAAAAGCCATAAAAGAAAAAAGCGCAAAGCCAGAGTGAATTTTAGTACAAAGAAAGCCTAAAAGCTTGTTTCTTCTTGAAAAGATTGTCACTGTTATGATTTCCTCACCACACAGTATATATGAACCACCAAGCTCTCAATGTTGACCTACCTGTCCACAACAATGACCTGAAGGGTATTTGCACCTTTGCCACCACTAAATCATTTATACACTGCCTGTCCCAAAAAGTCACCACAAAAAAAAAAAAGTCACACACTGTAATATTTTGTTGGACCACCTTTAGATTTAATTACAGCACGCATTCGCTGTGACATTGTTTCGATAAGCTTCTGCAATGTCACAATCGAGTGTTGCATTAATTTTTTACCAAGATCTTGCATTGATGGTAGAGTCTGACTGCTGCGCAAAGCCTTCTCCAGCACATCCCAAAGATTCTCAATGGGGTTAAGGTCTGGACTCTGTGGGGGCCAATCCATGTGTGAAAATTATGTCTCATGCTCCCTGAACCACTCTTTCACAATTTGAGCCCAATGAATCATGGCATTGTCATCTTGGAATATGCCCGTGCCATCAGGGAAGAAAAAAATCCATTGATGGAATGACCTGGTCATTCAGTATGTTCAGGTAGTCAGCTGACCTCATTCTTAGAGCACATACTGTTACTGAACCTAGATCTGACCAACTGCAGCAACCCCAAATCATAGCACTGCCCCGACAGGCTTGTACAGTAGGCACTAGGCATGATGGGTGCATCACTTCATCTGCCTCTCTTCTTACCCTGATGCGTCCATCACTCTGGAACAGGGTAAATCTGGACTCATCAGACCAAATGACCTCCTCTCATTGCTCCAGAGTCCAATCTTTATGCTCCCTAGCTAACTGAAGCCTTTTTTTCTGGTTTGCCTCACTGATTAGTTCAGTCCCAATCCCTTGAGTTACCTTTGCATTGTGCATGTGGAAATGCTCTTACTTTCACTATTAAACATAGCCCTGAGCTCTACTGTTTGATTACACCAAACGTTTAAGTTATCGCCAATCACGATCATTCAGGATTTTCCCCCCACTATATTTCTTCCTCTAATACGATGGGTCCTCACTATCCTTCCAGTTTTTAATAATACACTGGACAGTTCTTAACCCAATTTTAGTAGTTTCTGCAATCTCCTTAGATGTTTTCTCTGCTTGATGCATGCCAATGATTCGACCCTTCTCAAACAAACATCTTTTCCACGACCACGAGATGTGTCTTTCGACATGGTTGTTTAAGAAATGAGAAGCAACTCATTGCACAAGTTGGGGTTAAATAACTTGTTGCCAGCTGAAAGATAATCGCCCATGCAGTAATTATCCAATAGGAGGCTCATAACTATTTGCTTAGCTAAATCCAGGTGGCGACTTTTATTTTGGACATGCAGTGTATTATGTCACTAAGTGTTGGCTCGCCATGTATAAGCTGTATGAAAGAGTGAAAAAGAAATTGCTTTGTTATGGGTGGAATATTGATGCTCGTAAAGGGTTAAAGGGGTTGTCTGGATTCCAATATTGATGTCTTATCCTTAGGATAGATCATCAGTATCAGATCAGCGGAGTTCCGACTCCCGGCAATCGGCTGCTTAAACAGAATGTAGTACTCCTGAGAGCGCTGAGTTTTCTTCACTCCTGGAGTGTAACTACAACTGCTCTTCCCATTCAAGTAAATTACCGAGCTGTAATTACACTGATCGCCGCTGCAATGTTGAGCAGATAAACATTATTTTGATTACTGTGTTCTCTTCACACAGCTCATCAGTGGGGATGCAGGGAGTCAGACACCTGCCGATCTGATATTGATGATGACCTATCCTGGGGATAGGTAGGCAATATTAGACACCGGATAACCATTTTAAGCCTGTTTTTCATATCTCTCCTAAATTCTATCAAGGAAGGCGAGCAGGTAAACAGTGAAGAGAATGCAGAGCTCACAGGAGAACTGTGTTCTCTTCAAACAGCTGATCGTTATGGAGCTGGGAATCAGACCCCCACCAATCTTCTATTAATTACTTATCAGAAGCCAGAAAACCTACTTTAGACTGCTTTGCAAACAGCATCTAGGAAAGTTAATTGTCTCTTCTGCAGATATAGGCCTTATTCACACAGCCAGTGTTTTGATCAGTGATTTCTAGTGATGAATAAAGTTTTGAAAAATTAGATTTGGTCGATTTGCAGACCTTCAACAAGAAATTTGATTCATTATGAATTGATTGGTCACAAATCACTATTAATCAGGTATACCCATACATGACGGTGGCTTAAGAAATGTATGGAGCAGGTGACTGCATTGAGCCCGCTCCGCACGCGATGGGTTCCGGCTGTATCATACAGCAGACACTCGACCACAATGACAGGGAATGGCAATTAGAGTGAATAGGACAAGGGATCAAAAGACTCCAGGTCCTAGCTCCCTAAGGGGGCTAAAAGTTGCTACTGTAAAAGTAAAAAAATAAACCAAAAACATATTAGGTATCGCCTCGTTTGAAAATGTCTGAAGTGAACCATTAAAATATTAGTAAAAATGTAATGTGCGATGATTCCCATAATGGTAAAAAAAAAAAAGAAACACACGAATCGCCATTTTTTTTTTAATCCCCCCCCCCCCCCAAAAAGAATAAACATAAAAATGTGGACATTAAAATTGTAAATGGTTCTGTTCTGTCAAATGGAAAACTACTGAAAGAATAGAAATTATTTTTTAACACTGTAGAGAAGAATCCCTTAAAAAAAGAATGATTTCCATATTTCAAGTGTAAAATCGAAAACTATACAAATATATACTATTGACTGGATGGTATTTTGCTTTAAACATGTATTATGGTTTATGGTTAATACAAGATGGGCTGAACATGGTGGATGGATCAAACATGGTCACATCTTTAACCCTTGCATACTGAAACTACATATGAAGAGTATCTGGTGCTGCAGCAGGTGACTGACAGCTGGATTCAATGAACTGTTCAAAGAGGAGAGAAAAACGGTTAAGGGCCCCCCGCCCCACAGTTGCGAATTCACTTCTCCAACCCCAACAACTCTCCTGCTCTACAGGCGGAAGGAACATTCTTCTGCCATCTGCTTTTCTTCATATTCCACATCATCTAATACCGATGATATCATGCCATCAGGAACTTTCAGCTTCTCATCTCTCTACATTTTGCAGACTTTTCTAGGACATGGAGAAATTGAAGAATGATTTGGAAGAAGTAAAGCCAGCAAAAGATAAGGATGGTTATCATTAAGACCTGGCCTCCTAAGGGGTGCATAAAAAAGATTGATTTCCATATTCTACTGAATACTACTTCCATTGTCAAATAAATGGCAAGAGTACTGTACTGTAGTACCAGTAACTTGGCCAGGTGCACATTCAGCTTCTGCACCGTTGGATGAGTGCACGCATACTGTTGTCGTTTTGCAATCACCTCGGTAATCGATTGCTGTCGAAAAAAGTAATAAGGAGGAATATTAAGAGCAATAGAGGACATAGAAGTCAATCTGAACGAATGACAGCTTCCTTCTGCTGATGTTGATGATCCCTGACTGCTAGAGAGGGGGTGCAGCCAGTGGGAGAATCAGCGGTTCCTTTGGAGGGCCCAGGCAACTGTCTATTGGCCATAGTAACTGTACCAATAATGTAACTGATTAACTATGAATGCCGCAGCAGCTGAACCAGATGCACATGGCTATATATTAGACTAGTGCTGGACGAACAAATGTTCGCAAACCGCTCGTTCGTGGCAGGCCCCATTCACTTTATTGGCAGACGAACCTGAAAACCTTCAGGTCATATTTGCAGCCACCAAATACTTGCTAGAAGCGCACAAATAGTCCCACAACATGGACAGTGACATACCAGAGGGGGATAAATGGCAAAAATTCCCACAAAAAATATGTATTTTAATCAGGGGCCATTTTTATGCGTCTTAAAGGGAAACTCTCAAAAATGTGCCCTGCTGGAGCCTAGACAATTTTTATTTTATGCTACGGGAGTACGGGCCCCAAAAATTAGGCATTCACCTGACAGAAAAGAACAAGTGATTATGTGGCTGGAGGTATATTAGACGGTCAGTGGATAATAATTTTACTGTAGGTCAGTGGAGTACAGGACCCAAAAAATGATGCATTCACCTGACAGAAAAGAACAAATGATTATGTGTCTGGAGGTACATTAGGCAGTCACTGCATAACATTTTTACTGTAGGCCACTAGAGTAGAGGTCCAAAAAATTAGGCATTCACCTGACAGAAAAGGCCTTTTATGCCGCTGTATATACATAAGACAAGGACCATTCTTTGTTCTGTGCGGTGGCGGATATGTGTGGGCTGGCATATCTCATATCCGAAGTGACCAACACATCTTCAAACCGCCCTCTTATTGCAGGCGCGGTAGGATTGGTACCCGCCCCTGTTTTGCTGTGGGTGGAGATTCCTCTGCCAGCGCCCGCAACAGCAGAATGCAGCATCTCTCGCAGCAAGGCCTGGAAATGCTGAATTCTGACAGCCCTCTGTGATGTTGGTAACATGTCCACCATTTTGTGTTTGTACCAGGGGTCTAAGTACGTTGCCACCCAGTACTGGTCCTTGGCTTTAATGCTTTTTATACGGATGTCCCTCTTCAAACACTGGAGCATGAAGGCTCCCATTTGCACTAAATTGGAAGCGGTGGAGCGCCCTGGCTCCTGCTCATCACCCAGCAGAATGTCGTCCTCAGTCTCCTCCTCCTAGCCACGGACAACACCACGGATCCCCGAAAAGTTTCAGGTCCCCCTCAAAGCTTACTCTTCTTGCTCCTCCTCCCCCCCCCAGCCACCATCCTCCTCTGACTCCTCTTCAGACTCCTGCTGACTTGTCTCAGATGAAGTAGCAACGCTAGGAATTCATTCAGCATTGTGACTTCCTCATCTTCCAGCTCCTGCTCCTCGACGGCTTGATCAATGACACAACGCAATGCACGCTCCAGAAAGAAGGCGTAAGGTTCGATGTCACTGATAATGCCCTGGCTGTGACTGACCAATTTCGTTATCTCATCAAAAAAGAAACTAAGCTCCCCAGAACCTGTCCTGCTGAGTTCGTACAGGTAGTCATTAACGGCACATTGCTGCTGGAGCAGCCTATCAAGCATATACAAGGTGGAGTTCCAGCGCATTGGGCAGTCACAAATCAGATGTCTGATGGGCAGGTGGTGTAAGATCTTCTGAAATGGCCAGAGATTTTGCTGGCCTGCTGGAAGACATCCTGGACCCCGGGGTATTTGTTAACGAATTACTGCATGACTAAGTTCAGGACGTGTGCCATGCACGGCACATGTGTCATTTTGCCCTGTTTTAGCGCGCTCAGCAGAATGGCACCGTTGTCACACACCACTTTGCCAACTGTCAAATTGAGCGGGGTTATCGACTGAACGGCCTGTGACCGCAGAGCTGAAAGCAGTGCAGCACCGGTGTGGCTCTTGGCTTCCAGGCACAACAGCCACAGCACAGCATGGCAATGTCTCACCTGGCATGTCAAATAGGTTCTGGAGAGCTTGGGGGGTGCAGCGGAAGAGGCGGATGCAGTGGTAAAGGAGCAGTCAGCGAAGAGGAGAGGGAGGAGGAGAAGAGGCATGCCTGCATGCAATCCATGGCGGTAACACCAAATCCACATGGGTGCCATGCTTGACGGCCGTAAGAAGGTTCATCCAGTGGGCAATAAAAGTTATGTACCTTCCCTGCCCATGTTTCCTAGGACCACATGTCTGTGGTCAGATGTATCTTGACACCGACACTGTGTGCCAGAGATATATTCAATTGCAGCTGAACGTGGCCATATAGCTCTGGGATGCCCTTCTGGGAGAAATATTTCCTTCTGGGGACCTTCCATTGCGATGTGCCAATGGCCCCAAATTTTCTAAAGGCCTCAGAGTCCACCAGTTTATATGGCAGTAGTTGGCAGGCTTGCAGTTTCAACAAGCCAGCAGTCAGCCGTTGGGCAAGAGGGTTATCCGTCGTCCTCAACTTTTTACGCTGCCTTCTGCCAGATGAATGCAACGACTGCACGATGGAAGGTCCTGTTTAAGGCCAGAAAAGTCTCCCCCTTGACGCATGAGGGAGCCCCTATCGCACTGTTGCAGGACCTTTCGCGCCACACCTTGTTACAGAGAGCTTCCCTGCGCCCGTTGCTGGATCTCCACAAAGACCGCAGTATCCCCTACTGATGGGGCTACCCCTTTGCTCTATTTGCCGGTCCCAAAGGACATACTGCTGTCATCCGTACTCCTGGGGACCTTCCTTACTTTCTCCATCAATTGGACCTCCCGCAAATCAATTGGACCTCCCACAGTGCAGAGTCGGCCCGGCTGGCCCATGCCAGAAACATAGAGACCTCCGGACCGGTCGCATCGACACCTCGAGGGCGAAGGCAGCGACGGCCCACGGGCACTGGACGGGGATCCCCCTCCGCCTCCATCACTTGAGGGACTACCTACTGATCCAAAAAAGAGGCCCCTCTTTGTGCCTTGCACCATTTCTTGTCTCTTTTGCCTCCCTTTAGTAGGTGCAGTTTTAGAATTGTCAGTCATCTGAAACGGGATGTGGTAGGCCAGCTCTTCTCTGGATACTACTTCCCCCCCCCCCCCCCCCCATATTTTGAGACATTAACCTGGGGTGATTTGGCCCCTGGTGACTGCCTCCTTAGACCTTTTGGTCACACTAGTTTTCTTCTACTCCCTGTACCTTGTTTTTCTTTCCCCTTGCAGCTATGACATCCCTCAAGATTGCATCCTTCAACTCGAAGGGCCTCAACACCCCGGAGAAAAGAACCCAGGTACTCCACCACTTCCACCATCAAAAGGTACACATTATTTGTTTTCAGGAGACACACTTTAAGGAGGGCGCTACCCCTGGCATACAACACCGAAACTAAACAACCGGGCACCTTGCAAATAATCCGGTGAACAAGACGAAGGGGGTCGCCATAGCAATTTACAAGTCCTTGCCTCACCAGGTGCTAGGTTGTACTGTCGACCCTGGGGCCAGATACCTGATCCTTACATTACTAATTGGTGGACGTGAATTCACCTTGCTTAACGCCTATGCCCCCAACCAAAACCAGGCCTCCTTCCTATCAGGCCTAGTGGACACAGACCTTCTTTTGATCCGATGAACGGAAGTTTTTTGTGGCGACTTTAACCTTACCCTAGATCCCACGCGTGATAACTCGTCTGGACGTGCATCTCTCCCTTATTCCACAATTAAAAAAGTCAAAAGGGCATTACTTCAATTGCAACTATGCGATCCCTGGCGCCTCCAACATCCGGCTGATAGAGACCACTCCTTATTCTGCCCCTCACTCCTCCTACAGCCGCATAGACTACATTCTCCTCCAACAGTTGGCCCTAACGTGGCTGGAATCCACACAAATCGGCAATATTCTGTGGTCGGACCATTCCCCAATATTTTGTTCCCTGAACCTACCCTTTCTCAATAAAACTGAGTGGACATGGTGGTTAAATAAACCCTCCTTGACCCGGTGTGCGCTGATGATCTTACAACCACTGTGTCAGACTTTTTGTCGCACCACAGTGAGGACACCACTTCTCTCACAATGAAGTAAGAAGCCCTGAAATGCGTCCTGTGCGGAATTTCAATTAAACATGGCTCAAGAAGTAAAAAGCGCACTCTCTTAAACTGGCCCTGCAGAGGGTTTAAAAGAGAAAAAGAAAGTATGAGGGTCAGACAGATCTATTGGAGGGGATTCCACTGGATCTGAATGACTTGAGCCGCCTCGGGTTTATAGGAGTGGGGTGGAAAAGAAAGTTGGGTGCTAGGTACTAGAGGCTGCTCCGGGTTTAGTCAGGTCGACAAGAGTGTCTGCCTGTATAGAATATGGTAGTATGCCAAAATAGGGGGACTGGTGGGTGGAGAACCCTCCAGGTCTCGCCTATTTCTGAATAAAACCCTTTTGGGCGCCAGTAGTGGTTGATTGATAATGGTGGTTTAGCAAGTGAAGTGTGTAGTAGGTTTTTGCACCAGTTTTATAATTAAAAAAAGGGAGTGAAGGTAAAGGGATGTGTATAGAGATATTAATGTGTAGGATAAAAGTGTATATATATATATATATATATATATATATACACATACACATATGTAAAAAATCTGCATAAAAGATCAAATGATTGTGTACATATAAAAATATATAAATTCTGCTGAAAGGATAAAAAGGATAAAAATTTTACCCGTAGGTGGGATCACTGCATACGGTCTCGGGTGCCTGAGAGACCGTGTTCTGCAGTATCGTACACAGTGTAGTGTGTTACAGTTTAGGCGAATCAATAGGTAAAAACAATATTTGTTTAAAAGGATAACAATACATATATTAATGTGGTATCGTGGGTAAATTACTCACTTCACGAGGGGGGCGGTTTACCAGGATAAGCATAATACACCTGTAAACCGAGTACCCCCCCAGCCTGGATCGCTTCTAGAGTTTTAACGGATGAAGGCAGCCAATCACACGGGTGCTTCTCTTCAAAGGTCTTTATTGCATGTACATAATATTCGGCTCAACGGCTCAAATAATCATTTGATCATTAATATCTCTATACACATCCCTTTACCTTCACTCCCTTTTTTAATTATAATGCTGGTGCAAAAACCTACTACACACTTCACTTGCTAAACCACCATTATCAATCAACCACTACTGGCGCCCAAAAGGGTTTTATTCAGAAATAGGCGAGACCTGGAGGGTTCTCCACCCACCAGTCCCCCTATTTTGGCATACTACCTACAGAGGGTTGCCTCTTTGAAAATTGGCCACAAACGAGCACTCTCTTTGCCAACCCTGCATGGCTAGACGCTAAACGTTTGTTAGAAGCGTCTTATAAATGTATGATCCAACTATGTCACAGCAAATTCAACAAGTATGGAAACAAGAGTGGACATATGCTGGCAAGAGCTCTTAGGAGAAAACTGGCTGCCTCGAATATCCCCGCTGTTAAAAACCCCAAGAATCATATGGTCCACACAACCACGGACATTGCATCCTCCTTTCATTCCTACTACTTAGAACTCTACAATCTGCCCTGAGCTTCTCCAACACGGTCGGGTCAAATGCCTGAACCCCCTACCCAGCTTCCCAAATTATCCACACTAGAATCAGTCAGCTTGGAAACACAATTTACCAAGGTAGAACTTCAGGCAGTCCTTAAATCCTTATCAGGGGGAAAGAGTCTGGGCCCTGACGGACCCACGGCCAGATTTTACAAGTCTCTTGCGACCTCTCTCTCCCCCTTCCTGCTCCAGTTCTTCAATGCGCTGTTCCCGTGTTTCTACTTCCCAGTGCAGACCACTAAGGCTCATATAACGGTCATCCCAAAATCGGGTAAAGACCCGCACCTCTGTGCCAGCTACCGGCCTATCTCCCTCCTGAATGTTGATCTAAAAAAATTTGCAGAGTTACTGGCCAACAGACTAAGCGCATTGCTGTCCTCGATTATCCACCCTGACCAGGTGGGGTTTGTGCCGGGACAGGAGGCCCGGGACAACACTCTTAAAACATTGGACAGCATCCATCATGCAAAATTCTCCTTATGATCCTATCCCTAGATGTGGAGAAGGCCATTGCCCGCATCTCCTGGCACTCCATTCATACTGCCCTCTCTCAGCTGTGCATAGGCCAGGGTTTTCTGTCCAAGGTTCTCTGTCTATACCAGCAACCCTGGGCACAAGTAAAAATCAGTGGCACTCGTTCCTCCTCCTTTTCTATCCGTAACGGGACACGTCAGGGTTGCCCGCTGTCTCCTTTGCTCTACATTCTGGTCATGGAATACCTTATGGCCTCTATACCACCCAATCCGTACATCTCGGGGATCAGGATTGTGGAATGCGAATATAAATGCATGGCTCCATAATAAGAGCCAGAAAATTAGATGGCATAGAACTTGGTCGACATGGTCATAAGGTCCTGTTCGCCACGGATGTGCTCCGAGACAACAAGGCTAGGTGGTGGGAGGAGGGAGTAGGATTAAATAAGATCTCTTTTTTTTATTTTATCTTTTGATACCAATTTTGTATTCATGATGGATAAGCTGAGCAAATTTGTGAATATTTATTGTATCTGTGCAACATCATGTTTTTTTAAATTCTTATGTTTTGGATATAAAATAAAAATAATTTAATAAAAAAAAAAAAATGCACAGCGTTCGCAGATGATCTCCTGCTTTATGTTTCCAATCACCGCATCTTCCTGCCTTCTTTGCTCCACGAGATATCCTGTTTTGGTGCTTGGACCAATTTTAAAATCAACATGTCCAAGTCTGAGCCTTTAAATGCTTCTCTGCACAACACCATGGTTTCCTCCCTTAAAACCTCCTTCCCCTTTGCAAGGCCCCCAAACGGAATAACATACCTAGGCATAAAAATTACCGCTGATCTGACACAGCGCTTTAGACTTCATTTTACCCCCCTTCTCCAACAGTTTCAGAAAGACCTGGAGACATGGCGCCGCAGAGACTTTTCCTGGTTTGACAGGATTAGCATCTTAAATGACCATGCTCCCTAAATTACTTTATTTCCTGCAGGCCATCCCCCTCCATATCCTGTCCACATTCTAGGCCCATATATGCCGATGTTTTTTTGCAATTTGTGTGTTTGTGTGGGCACTGGGTAAGCCACAAATTAAATGGTAAATACTGACCCCCTCCAGGGTAGGCCTCCCGACTGCCGCCTTTACTACCATGCCACTGCCTATGCCCGGCTCCTAGACCTAATTCGTACTGTCACATCTAAGTCATGGGTACACATTGCGCGTGATCTCACCCCTTGCTCTATAGCAGTTGTACCATGGCTAATAGGCACCCCACGTCTCACTCCTTTTAATGTATCCTTCACAACTCACCATACGCTTGCGATATTAGCATCTATCAGTCGCCAAGCCTCCATAATCTACCCCAGAGGTCCCCTGACCCCTATAACTAATCATCCCTGCTTCCCTTCCGGACCACTCAACTCAGACCTTTCTCCAGGGCACGCGGACCCGCCAGCTAAGATTTCACCATGTCTTATCAGGCTCCTTAGTGAAACTCCTGTCTCAACTGATTTGGGATCTCCACTCCAACAGCTCGCAACTCCTTTGAGTATATACAACTCAAGCATTTCCATTCCTCCTTGTGTAAAAGCTCCCCTCGGCAGTCTTCAGGAACATATCCACTATATACAAACTACTGGTGAGCCGACGCTCTTCGTGCCCTCCTCCGTTATACCTGGCCTGGGAACAGGACTTGGGTATCCAACTCACCTCTTCCCAATGGAATAGATGTTTCCTTCTATCACACAAAGCACTGATCTCCACTAAGGCTCAAGAAGCGAGCTATAAAGTCCTATCCAGGTGGTACAGAGTACCTACATTGCTCCATAAATGGTTCCCCACAGTGTCGGATCGATAATGGAGGTGTCAGGCGGAGGAGTGCACGATGATTCATATTTGGTGGCATTGCTCCATATTGCGCCACTTCTGGAACCTTGTACACAGGATAATCGGGGAGGTAAAGGGCTTTCCCATCCAGAATGCCCCTGAAGCTCTTTTATTATTTGTGCTTGACCTGAATATCCCTGCCTACAAGAACTCCCTTCTGAAGTACATGACTCGGGCGGCAAAGGCGGTAATTCTACGACATTGGAAATCCACCTCTCCTCCCACTCTGGAGGAATGGGTTAAGGAGATTGCTCAATACCAGAGAATGGAAGACCTTATAAGCGTGACACCCTTGGACATCTCCCAATACCTGACCTGGGGCCTGTGGGACACGTTTTGTTCCTCAGAAACCTTCCAAAACACCCAATTGTAAACGCCACATCCCTCAGCTGCAAGTCCTACTCTACTCTTCCCCTCTACTCTTCCTATTGTCCAATCTCTTTTCATGCTCCTTTTTTTTCTCTTTCTCTTTTCTTCTAACTTTTTCTCTTGTTGCTATTGTATTTAATGTTTGGCTTCACGAGGTTGTGTGGACCACTATGTTTTATGTTTAATGCATCGGGTATGCCCTCCTAATACTCGACTTTATGTATGTAACACAGAGCTTGAATATCATCTGTTATAATGAAAACTTTAATAAAACATTTAATGAGAAAAACTATAAGAAAAAAATCAAATATGTAAAAGACTGTCACGGCCTATGGTGTGCTTAGTGACACTTTCCTTCACTTGTGGTTGCCCGTGGCAACGTGTGGTGTTGTGTGCATGTAGTGGCAGTGTCTCGGCCTTCTGGCTGATCCCCAGGACATGGTTGCCACGCATGCCGTTGCCCGCGGTAACAGGTGGAGTGTGTGCTTGTTTGTGCTTTTCCCCTTTAAGTTGCTTCCATCCCTTGCCTGGTATTGGAAGGGTTAATTCCCTTCCTAGTGTGTGAACACTGGGTGTGTCTCTGTGTGGGTGTGGCTACTTGGGGCTATTTAGCTCCTGCTGGATGCCAGAAGCTGAGGGGTACTTCAGCCATGCGGTTTGCTGGAGTCATCCTCCTGGTATTATTCCAACTGTCCACTGAGGGCCACCCTTGTGGTCATAAGTTATGTTAGACATTATTGTTCTTGTATTATTATATGTCTAGTGGTGTCTTTATCTTTATTGCAGCTTATGGTCCTGGGTTCCTGTGTGATGTGTGGTGTGGGCTGTGTCAGTTTGTGTTCTTGTGGACAGCAGCACTCGTGCATGGGTTCCAGGCTGTGTGTCTGTGGCAGGTACGTGTGATACTTGTCTACTTACCTGCCATTGCCATATGCTGTACATGTTCCCTTTTCCTTGCAGCTTGGCCAGTGAGACTCCGGTTCCTCCGTGATGTGGAGGAACAGGAAGTCTTACTCTGCTCCTAGTCCAAGGCCACCTTGAGGGCTAGTAGGGATCTTAGGTTTCTGAGTATGAGCCCTCCTACCATCAGGGTTGGCTCATACAACTAGGAGACAGGGTCAGAATTAGGGATGTGATAGGAGGTGACCTGCTCCCTGATTCCTGTCCTGGCCTAGCAGTTATCTTTCATATTGACATCCCACGGATTAGAGTTACACCCACTCTGATCCGTGACAAAGACAGAACCAGCCAAAGAACTGGAGACAAATTCATTGCCAAAGAAATTAAAACTAACCCTAAATGTTCTTCAATCATATAAATGGTAAAACATTTAAACCGGAAAGTGTTGGCACTTTATAGAGTGATGAGGGAGGAGTTGTAGAGAGTGGTGACGAGGAGAGAAGGAGGTCTTGTGAGGATCAGAGATCACATGTGGGGATTAGTCAGGCAGCATAGTTGAGCACAGATTGAAGGGGTGCAAGAGTGCTAGATGGAAGGCAACATAGGATGATGTTACAGTAGTCTAGGCGGGAGATGATCAGGGCGTGTAAAAGCATTTTTTTAGACTCCTGGTTGAGGAATACGCAAATGTGGGAGATATTTTTGAGCTGGAGGCGGAATGTGGTGGAAAGGGCTTGGATGTGCGGTTTGAAGGACGGCCATCTTAGCGCCGGAGCCTTGACACACAAAAGTGTGAGTCTGGTTCTGCGACACAGGCTATTATATCTAAAAGAGATTCACGCTCCTGATGATTTGTGGCGTACAGTGCCATAGTGAAACGCGTTGAGCCGGTGATCTTTCATTAGGACACGGCTCTCTAGGCAGGGTGCAGATGTAATGTTAAACAGCGCAACAGCTGACCTGATTGTGTGTATGCAGTCTTATACCGAGACCCAGTGTGTGGCTGCATGTATGGGTAGGCTGTTGTAGACAGCTGAGTGAATATCCACATATAGAACAGCAACTGTGTGGACAGTTTGGCAATTGCCTAGTACTCACTCGTAACTGCTCTACAATTCATGCTAGGTAGGACTGCTCAAGTCATGCACCTGCGCCTGGTTCAAATATAAGAACCCTGTCCTGATTCCCTCCCCAGTATATATTAGCACCAATGTGCTAGCTGGATAGGGTTCTGGTCCAGATTTGAAGTTGTGTGGTGGATCCAATCAAATTCCTATACCACAGCACTTGAGTCTGGAAGCCTGATAGTCACAGAAAGTGATATACAGTCTTCCCCGTTTTTTAATCAGAGTTTAATAAATACTTTATTATTTTCTTTTATAATACGCTCTTCAGGCAGTGATTGTCACGGACGGTGTACAGGAAACAAGACAAAGCAACATGCATATATGACTGAGTGGATCCAAAGCTAAGGAACCAAAAGGGAGACCCCTGCACAAGACCTGAGACTATCCCTGGCTGCTCAGCCTATGCAAAGATCCGAAAGGTGGAGGTTTGCATATCCACGTACCTCGACTATATAACCCCTGAACACCCTACAATAGTGAGGGGACACGACCACCGGCTCCCTACTCCAGACACGGAGGGAGTCAGGGTCACCTGGGATCCAGCAAACAGAAAATAACAGATAAATGTTCAGCACTTAACTTTGTAGCAGACAGGAAAACAAGATCAGCATGCACACACACTCCAGGAGGAAGTATAAGCCGCCCAGCAATGCACCATGGGGATGGATTTAAAGGGAAGCAATCAGTCCAACTCTATGACAGCTGAGAGAGGCTAACAAGATGAGGAACTGAACAGCACAACAAATAGAACTCAAGGAGGAGGTTCTGAAAGGCCTCTGTCAGAGCTTCTCAGCTGTCTGATTGTGACAGTACCCCTCCCTCTACGAGTGGACTCCGGACACTCAGAGCCCACCTTCTCAGGATGGGACCTATGGAAAGCCCTGATGAAACGAGAGGCCTTAATGTCCGTCACTGGGACCCACATCCTCTCCTCAGGACCATAACCCTCCCAATGAACAAGGTACTGAAGAGAACAGCGAACAAGACGAGAATCCACAATCCTAGAGACCTGAAATTCAAGATTCCCATCAACCATAATCGGAGGAGGAGGCAAAGGCGAGGGTACAATGGGTTGAACATAAGGTTTCAATAAGGACTTATGAAAAACATTATGGATCTTCCAAGTCTGAGGAAGATCAAGACGGTAGGCAACAGGATTGATGACAGACAGGATTTTGTAAGGCCCAATAAACCTAGGACCCAACTTCCAGGAGGGAACCTTCAATTTGATATTCTTGGTAGACAACCACACCAGATCACCAACATTCAGGTCCGGACCAAGCACACGTCTCTTATCTGCCACACGCTTATATCTCTCACTCA
Organism: Bufo gargarizans; assembly: GCF_014858855.1. Taxonomy (NCBI): domain Eukaryota; kingdom Metazoa; phylum Chordata; class Amphibia; order Anura; family Bufonidae; genus Bufo; species Bufo gargarizans. Next base: position 365,658,410 of record NC_058080.1, read on the forward strand.
TGCTCTTTAGATTATCCTGAATCTTTTGCCAAATAGATGACAAAGACGAGGAGAATCTGTGCTCATCAGGTAAACCAGAAGAACCCTCTCCCGAGAAAGTCCCAAACTGCGGATGAAACCCATATGCACCAAAAAATGGTGACTTATCAGAGGACTCCTGACGACGGTTATTTAAAGCAAACTCAGCAAGGGACAAAAAAGAACACCAATCCTCTTGATTCTCCGCCACAAAACAGCGCAGATATGTCTCCAGATTCTGATTGACGCGCTCTGTCTGGCCATTCGACTGCGGGTGGAAAGCAGAAGAGAATGACAACCGAACCCCCAAGCGAGAACAGAAAGCCTTCCAGAATCTGGAAACAAACTGCGTGCCCCTATCAGAGACTATGTCTGAAGGAATACCGTGCAATTTGACAATGTGATCAATAAATGCCTGCGCCAGCGTCTTAGCATTGGGCAAACCAGGAAAAGGGATGAAATGCACCATTTTGCTAAAACGGTCCACCACCACCAGAATCACAGTCTTCCCCGAGGAACGAGGCAGATCCGTTATGAAGTCCATGGACAGATGTGTCCAAGGACGGGAAGGAATGGGTAAGGGAAGGAGAGGACCTGATGGCCGTGAATGAGGGACTTCAGCACGAGCGCAAGTCTCGCAGGCTGCCACAAAACCCTCAACCGACTTACGAAGCGCAGGCCACCAGAATCTCAGAGCGATGAGATCCAGTGTGGCTCTTGCTCCCGGGTGCCCAGCAAGGACCGTATCGTGATGTTCCTTAAAAATCTTGTGTCTTAAAGTGAGAGGCACAAACAACCTCCCAGGAGGACAAAGATCAGGAGCCTCTGACTGGGCTGCCTGCACCTCTGCCTCCAATTCAGAAAAAAGAGCAGAGACCACCACACCTTTAGCCAAAATGGGACCCGGGTCTTCAAAATTCCCGCCTCCCGGAAAACAACGTGACAGGGCATCTGCCTTCACATTCTTAACTCCAGGGCGGAACGTGACCACAAAATTAAACCTAGAAAAGAACAAAGACCATCTGGCCTGTCTCGGGTTCAGACGCTTGGCTGACTCCAAGTAGGCCAGATTTTTATGGTCAGTAAATACAGTAATAGGGTGTCTGGCTCCCTCTAGCCAATGGCGCCATTCCTCAAAAGCCAACTTGATGGCCAACAATTCCCTATCTCCCACATCGTAATTTCTCTCTGCGGAGGAGAGTTTTTTCGAGAAAAAGGCACACGGTCGCCATTTGGCAGGAGAGGAACCCTGAGACAAGACCGCCCCCACACCCACCTCAGAAGCATCAACCTCAACTATGAAGGGTAAAGAAATATCAGGTTGCACCAAGATGGGAGCGGAAGTAAAACTCTCCTTGATATTAGAAAAAGCCTTACGCGCCTCTACTGACCAAGAAGAAAAATCTACCCCCTTTCTGGTCATATCAGTGAGTGGTTTAACAATAGAGGAATAATTTAAAATAAACTTCCTGTAATAATTGGCAAAGCCCAAAAAACGCATCAGCGCCTTCTGATTCTCAGGAAGCTCCCAATCAAGCACAGCGCGGACCTTCTCGGGGTCCATGCGAAAACCAGAAGCGGAGAGAAGAAACCCCAGAAATTGAATTTCTGGAACCGCAAACACACATTTTTCCAGTTTCGCATATAATTTATTCTCCCGCAGGATGAGCAAGACCTGACGTAAATGTTCCTTATGAGTTTTGAAATCAGGAGAAAAAATCAAAATGTCATCCAAATACACTAATACAAATTTTCCCATCAAATGATAAAAAATGCTGTTCACGAAATGCAGAAAAACGGCTGGGGCATTCATTAAACCAAAAGGCATAACCAAATTCTCAAAATGGCCCTCAGGAGTATTGAAGGCCGTCTTCCATTCGTCTCCTTCTCTGACCCTGACCAGGTTGTATGCCCCTCTTAGATCTAATTTGGAAAAGACTTTAGCCCCAACAACCTGGTTAAACAGGTCCGGGATCAGAGGAAGCGGATAAGGGTCACGAATAGTGATACTGTTCAGCTCCCTGAAATCCAGACAAGGTCTTAAAGAACCATCTTTTTTCTTAACAAAGAAAAAACCAGCGGCAACAGGTGACTTTGAGGGTCGTATGTGTCCTTTTCTCAGACTCTCAGAGATATAAGCACGCATAGCAATCCTCTCAGGTTGGGAAAGATTGTATAAACGAGATTTAGGCAGTTTGGCGCCTGGGATGAGATTACTAGGGCAATCGTACTCCCTGTGCGGGGGCAAATCCTGAACTCCACTCTCAGAGAAGACATCCGAAAATTCAGAGAGAAAAGATGGTACAGTCTTAGTAGCAACCTCAGAAACAGATGTCGTGAGGCAATTCTCTCTGCAGAAGTCACTCCAATCATTTATTTGCCTCGCTTGCCAATCAATGGTGGGGTTATGTTTAGTGAGCCAGGGTAGCCCCAACACTAGAGGGGTAGGTAATCCGCTAAGGACGAAACATGACACATCCTCAACATGAGCATCACTCACAATTAAACGGATATTGTGAACTATGCCCTTTAATGATTTCTGAGAAAGTGGAGCGGAATCAATAGCAAAAACAGGAATATCCTTTCCCAAAGTGCGCACCTGGAAACCATGAGTTATCGCAAATTGATTATCAATGAGATTGACAGCTGCTCCACTATCCACAAAAATCTCACAAAAAATGTTCTTGCTCTCTAGCGCCACCCTAGCCGGCAGGACAAAACGGGAACTATAAGCAAACGGAAAACCTTCAATTTTTCGCCTCAACCCTGCCAATAGTAACAGACGGAATATTTTTAAAAGATTTTTTCCTGTTTGTTTCTTTATTACTCCTAAAAAACTGCCTGAATCTCCTAGAGGGACAAATATTTGCCAAATGATTTATACCTCCACAACAAAAACAAACCCTCCCATGCGAGCTGAATCTTCTATTGTCAGAAGCAATCAACCCCAGCTGCATGGGCTCCTGCTCAGAAGGGGCTGACAGCGACTGAGACCCCTGCGCACAGAATGGGACTGCTGCACTGTCCTGGGACTGAGTATGACAGGAAGGGGACATCTCTCCTCTCTCTCTAAGACGCCTGTCAATACGAACGGCCTGAGACATAGCAGAGTCCAAAGAAATAGGCCTCTCATGAAAGGCAAATGCATCTTTCAATCCCTCTGAAAGACCATGGCAAAATTGACTTCGGAGTGCAGCATCATTCAAACCAGTATCAACTGCCCATCTCCGAAATTCTGAGCAGTATATTTCTGCGGATTGTTTACCCTGGCATAATAGACGTAGTCTAGACTCAGCCAGAGCAATACGATCCGGATCATCATATATCTGACCCAGGGCTAAAAAGAATTCATCCACTGAACGGAGAGGCCGTGCCCCCTCCGGCAGCGAAAAGGCCCAGGACTGAGCGTTACCTCTGAGCAGCGATATAATGATCCCCACCCTCCGTTCCTCATCACCAGAGGAATGGGGAAGAAGGCGAAAATGGAGTTTGCAAGCCTCTCTAAAACGCACAAAATTCTCACTACCCCCGGAGAACGTATCCGGGAGCGAGATCTTAGGCTCAGAACAAACTCCATGAACGCAAGCTGAACCGGTCACTTGAAGCTGAGAAAAAGTCTTACGGAGATCAGCTACCTCCAATGAAAGACCCTGGAAGCGTTCAGCCAAAAGTGAAACCGGATCCATGCTTGAGACGGTTTTGGCGGCTTATAATGTCACGGACGGTGTACAGGAAACAAGACAAAGCAACATGCATATATGACTGAGTGGATCCAAAGCTAAGGAACCAAAAGGGAGACCCCTGCACAAGACCTGAGACTATCCCTGGCTGCTCAGCCTATGCAAAGATCCGAAAGGTGGAGGTTTGCATATCCACTTACCTCCGGCTCCCTACTCCAGACACGGAGGAAATCAGGGTCACCTGGGATCCAGCAAACAGAAAATAACAGATAAATGTTCAGCACTTAACTTTGTAGCAGACAGGAAAACAAGATCAGCAAGCACACACACTCCAGGAGGAAGTATAAGCCGCCTAGCAATGCACCATGGGGAGGGATTTAAAGGGAAGCAATCAGTCCAACTCCATGACAGCTGAGAGAGGCTAACGAGATGAAGAACTGAACAGCACAACAAAGAGAACTCAAGGAGGAGGTTCTGAAAGGCCTCTGTCAGAGCTTCTCAGCTGTCTGGTTGTGACAGTGATATTCTATATATTTAGTGAACGTACAAAATAGTACCTTGTTAGTGTGAGTTGCTAATGAGAGTTTGTAACAGAAGGGAGTGGTCGACTGTGTCAAAGGCAGAGGACAGGTCAAGGAGGAGGACAGAGTAATGTTGTTTGGTTTTGACCGTGAGGTCGTTGTTGACTTTGGTAAGGGCAGTTTTAGTTGGGGATGAGGTAGGATAGGATTGAGTCAAATTAACTGTCGAATGAAATGCAGAGTGTAAAACTAAACTCTCCATTAAAAGTGGCCTGTCAACCCAGGAAAAAGTACATTAGCGTCTTAAGATTAAACTAGACAAACCACCGGTTCCAGATGGCATACACCCACATATCCAAAGAGAATTAAGTAATGTCATAGAGCCTGATTTTTGATACTTAAGGACTCTATAATGACAGGGAGTGTCCAACAGGACTGGTACTTGGCAAATGTGGCGCCAATATAAAAAAAAGTCTAAAACAGAGCTCGGAAACTGTACGCCGGTAATAACATCTGTTGTATGTAAAATGTTTGAAGATTTTCTAAGAGGTGCTATCCTGGAGTATAACGCTATCAGCATGGCTTCATGACCGAATATTTGTCATATATTTGCGAATTTGAGAATTCGTGACCTCCAGTCATTATTTTCTTGAGTGCGAAAATCGGCAATCTGAAAATTCATGATAAAAATTTGTTATACGAAAATTCGCGATCAACACTACTCCTAAAGTCAAAGATATTGCAGCCTTCTCATTGGTCCACAAGCAAGAATCAGTGAGGGATCATGAGTACTGATGAAAAAAAATCTAGAATATTTGCGATTACGATGATATAGTACCATACTCCTAGATATTTGCGAATTCTCTAAGTTCCAATATTCGCGATAAAAATTTGCAATTAGAATATTTGCAATCTACACTATTCATAACAGATGGGTCCTGTCAAACTAATACGTTTCTATGAGAAGGTGAGTTCTAGACTGGACATGGGTGAGTCAATGGATGTCCTATATCTTGACTTTTCCAAAGCATGATACTCTGTGAAAAGTTTAGTACATAAAATGTATTTTAAAAAACTTTTTTGAGAAAAAGAAAAAAAAGCCGTAATGAATGTACAAAGTAGTTTGAAACTACTTTGTACATTCATTACAGCTTTTCTATAATTTTTTTCTCTCCAAATTTATTTTTTTTCTCAAAAAAGTTTTTTAAAATAAGTTTTCTATATTAAAAACAAGGTTTTTTTAACTATATGTATAATATGCTAGTACTATAGCACCAGGATACCAAATTCTTGACATTTTCTAGTGCATTTTTGCTCGGTTTTGGCGCCTTCTGTACCTTCCCCTCACCCTTACTTTTTGTTTTCTCAAAATCTCCATAGAAGTGAATGGGAGCGCATGGCACATCGCCACAAGAGCGGGGCCACCGCTCCCATTCACTTCTAAGGGCTCGATGGAAAAAGCCAGTGCTTAGCTATTTTTGCCGGCATGGAAAATGAATAGGGGGAGGCTGCTCATACGCAGTGTGCCTCCTTCACTTTCGGGGCTTCGTTCTCTATATAGGTGCGGGGCCCAGCGGTGGGACCCACACCCATAATACAATAGGGGCATATCCTAGCGATATGCCCCCATTATCTATGATGAGACAACACCTTTAACAAAGGCTATATTAGCAAGTATCATATAGTCAACTTTCATACCCATTGGTCATCAGTAGCCAGAAAGTGGCCAACCCTTTTAATGATCTTGTGAAAGGGCTGTACAGTAAAATATAAATTTTTGTAGATGACACTAAACTGTGTAAAGCCGCACGGACTGTAAGTATACTGCTCCCCCGCTCCCCACTACTACTATGGCAACCAGGACTTTAATAGCGTCCTGGCTGCCATAGTAATACTGAACGCATTTTGAAGACGGATCCGTCTTCAAATGCTTTCAGTTCACTTGCGTTTTTCCGGATCCGGCGTGTAATTCCGGCAAATGGAGTACACGACGGATCCTTACAATGCAAGTGTGAAAGAGCCCTAAAATGAGGTAAGTTGGCTTCTACCTCACTGTTTTTGTTTTTTATTTTAAACTTTTTTAGGCACCCAAGTGTACCCCAACTTGCAATCATTAGATTGCAATATTTTATAAAGTAATATAATTTTATCTGCCACCTACTGGCCTAGTAACATAGTTTATAAGGCCGGAAAAAAAAAGACATCTGTCCATCCAGTTCGGCCTGTTATCCTGCAAGTTGATCCAGAAGAAGGAGAAAAAAAAAACTGTGAGGCAATCAGAATAACTCCCTGGATTAACAACCCATATCTATTATCTATAACCTGTAATATTATTACACTCCAGAAATACATCCAGGCCCCTCTTGAATTCCTTTATTGTACTCAATCTCCTCAGGCAGAGAGTTCAATAGTCTCACTGCTCTTACCGTAAATAATCCTCTTCTATGTTTGTGTACAAACCTTCTTTCCTCCAGACGCAGAGGATGTCTCCTCGTCACAGTCCTGGGGATAAATAGACGATGGGAGAGATCTCTGTACTGACTCTTTTTCTAAAGTGAATAACCCGAATTTTTGTAATTTTTCAGGGTACTGTAGTCCCCCATTCCAGTTATTACTTTAGTTGCCCTCCTGTGAACCCTCTCCGGCTCTGCTATGTCTGCCCAGAACTGTACACAGTACTCCATGTGTGGCCTGCATTGTAATATACAAGTAATAAGGCTAGGCATCTAGTACAGGCTCTGGCTTATTACTTCAATGGAATGTTTTCCCCCATCTCCGTCTCAGAGAGGTGTTTCTGCCCAGCAATTATGCGCTTCCAGGTTTTCAGCCTCTCAGATGCTGTGGTTACATTTGACCACAACATCTGAGGGGTTAAATGTCTGCGATCGGCATTACCACTGATCGCGTACATTAGCCCTTGGCAGGTGCGTAACTACCATAGTGGCGGACCATGAGACTGCAATAGGGCCCAGGGCAAAAGTGGGCCCAGCTAGGATCATCCCCTCCTCTACTGGGGGTGAAAACTTGGTCAGAACGATACCCTCTAAAGGAGCAACTTTTAGCAAATGAAGCAGTGGAAAAATAGCCCAAGGATCATTGAAAGGGGTTTAGGCAGAAACCCTTCTGTCATGTGTGTGTGTGTGGGGGGGCCTGGTTTGATCATTGCTATGGGGCCCTTACTTCTCTATGTACGCCATTGGCCCTGAGTGTCTGCTATGTGAAACAGAAGGCCCCGGTTGCTATGGAGCTCTCTGTACTATTACAGCAGATTTTAGGAAAGGGTAAATGATCTGGCAGAGGACTTATACAATGCTTCGCTGGATCAATGAGAGAAGTGTGATCCTGAACACTCTGTCTCTGCCCGACACCGATCCATGTGATCAGTGCAGACAGGATAGGAAAAATGTTAAGCTCATGAAGAGGACTGTGCCTAATGGACGTCTTATGGTCTGAAAAATACTGTATATTTGACCTTGCTAATAACACATTTTATAATTTTGAGACAACACCTTGAAAGCTCTTTTCACACCTCATTTTAGACTCTATCCCGAGTATACACTATGAAAGCTCAAGACTCTTGTGGCAAATGTATCCATACAACCCCTTCACCCATGGATAGAAAACTTTTTTATGCGTTCCTATACAAAGCCATGCAGTAAGACAAAAAAATATATATACTAACCAATATTATGGACATAGAAAATATCTATCTTCGTCTTTCAGATTTTATTTAAAACAAAATTATTGAAAACAATAAGCATTTACATATCTTTTTAGGGCCTTCTGCTTTGTGAGAGTCATGTTTAGTTTTAGATCCTCAGTCAGTGGCTTACAGGAGCCCATGCTTGCTAAAGGGGCTATCCCATAAGTAATGTAAAAAATGAAAATCGGACATCATATAGTCCATGACAATATTTTTCTAACAAAGCTAGAACCAGCCCAGCACCTCACATGGATCCAGAGATCTCCTCATTTATCTCCAAGCTCTGCTAGATTTACTATATATCAAGCTGACAACTCAAGGGGAGTGTCTTTTCTGCTGCAGCTCAGGGGAGTGTCCATGCTCTCCCTATCACAGTTTAGGAGGCAGTTGAAAGATGAAACTGAGCATGTGCAGTCTTCTTTATGAGCCGGTCAAAGTAATAAGAAATTAAGTGGCACTATACAGATAAATTTTATTGAATAATTTAGTGGCTATACAAAATGCGCATCGCGGGCGGGCAAAAGTTAGAGGGGGGTCACGTCACCAGCCTGCCAGCCAATGATCGTTGCTGGCAGGCTGGCGATTTTTAAAATCTCCATTCAGAAGCCAGTTAACACATCATATTTGTAAATATAATGTGTTAAATGTCTTCCCTGCTCCTCTGCTGGTCCTTTTCGTCGGTTGGATCCAGCAGAGGAGCAGGCATCACAGTGAGTAGCACCAAACACTACACTTAGCCCCAGATCACCCCCTATCACCCCAATTAACCCCTTGATCACCCCTTCTTGCCCCTGTCAATCACTAGTGAAAGGGAAAAAGTGATCAGTGTAAACTGTCACTTTTTAAACTCACTGGTATTGACTGTTAGGTTTTAGGGATAGTTTAGGCCCCTTTGTTAGGTAGTTTAGCGATCGTTTAGCGCCCAGCCCACCGCACCGCAGTCACTTATTCGCTGATTAGCGTATCGGTAATCAGCATTTGTACTTTTATAGTATCTGTAAGTGATCAGAACTGATCACAGTCAGATCTATAATAGTATTAGTGTCACCTTAGCTCGCCCTCCACCCAAAACGCAGTGTTTGCCCGGATCAGGCCTGATCGGTCGCCCACACGTGCGTTCACCCACGCCCGCCCCGCCGCAGTGACAAAAAAAAATTTTTTTTTGATCACTGCACAATCACTTTACAAGCGCTGCGGCGATAAAAAAATCAGTTTTGATATTTTTTATCAACCGCAGCGGCCTCCGGTACTTTGCTAGCCTCCCATTTGTAAGACAGGCTTGCTTTTTTTCTTGGGTAGTCTCAGGGAATACCCCTAAATTTAGTAGCCCAAATGTCAAACGGGGGGTATTCTTCTGAAGAGGCCTACAGGCTTCTGACCCAGTCCGATGAGGAATGGGAACCCTCATCTGATGAATCTAGCGGGTCAGAATATGAACCTGTAGAAAGCAGTGGCAGTCTGACACAAAGTTCGGACGAGGAGGTTGAGGTCCCTGATACCACCAGGTGTACCCGGCCCCGTGTTGCTAGACCACAGGTTGCGCAGGATCCGCTTCAAGGGCAGCAGAGTGGGGCTAGCGCTGTCGGATTACGTGGTGAGGCATACACCAGCAGCGCAGCCCTCCCTGGACCTAGTACCAGCACTGCCGTACAACATGGTGAAGTGGCGAGCACCAGAAGGGCAGTTGAAGCTGGTACGGTGGCACGTGCAGTAGTTACCCCGTCGCAGCCACCGCACAGACAGGCCCGTAGACCCCCTATAATCCCTGAAGTGCTGGCAAATCCTGATTGGCAGTCCCCAACTTCAGCCACACCATTAGTTCCCCCTTCCACCGCCCAGTCTGGAGTTCGGGTTGAGACAGCTCAGATGGGTTCGGCCCTGGGATTTTTTGAGTTGTTCTTGCCTGCGGAGCTCTTGGACTTAGTTGTGGCAGAAACAAACCGGTATGCCACTCAATTTATATCCGCCAACCCGGGAAGCTTTTATGCCCAGCCTTTCCGGTGGAAACCAGTCCAAGTTTCCAAAAAGCATGAATTGCGGTCATATTGGTCCACAAACCCAATTCATCACATGCCCATGTTCTCTGCTGCCATGTCCAGGGCACGATTTGAGGCCATCCTGCGTTTCCTGAACTTAAGTGATAACACCACCTCCCGTCCCAGAGGCCACCCAGCTTTTGACCGGCTCCACAAAATTCGGCCCCTCATAGACCACTTCAACCAGAAATTTGCAGATTTGTATACCCCTGAGCAAAACATCTGCGTAGATGAGTCCCTAATAAATTTTGGTATGGGGTCAAATTGTATAAGCTCTGTGAAAGGGCCACAGGCTATACCCACAAATTTCAGAACTATGAGGGAAAAGATAAGACCCTGGAGCCGGTCGGTTGCCCTGACTACCTGGGGAGCAGTGGGAAGACAGTCTGGGACTTGGTGTCACCCTTATTTGGCAAGGGATACCATCTTTATGTGGACAATTTCTACACAAGTGTGGCCCTCTTCAGGCATTTGTTTCTAGAACAGATTGGCTGCTGTGGCACCGCGCAAACTAGTCGCGCAGGCTTCCCCCAACGGCTCGTTACCACCCGTCTTGCAAGGGGGGGAGAGGGCTGCCTTGTGTAACCAAGAACTGCTCGCGGTGAAATGGGGAGACAAGCGTGACGTTTACATGCTCTCCTCCATTCACGCAGACACAACAATCCAAATTGAGCGAGCAACCAGAGTCATTGAAAAGCCCCTCTGTGTCCACGACTATAATTTGCTCATGGGAGGGGTGGACTTCAATGACCAGATGTTGTCTCCGTATTTAGTTTCCCGACGCACCAGACGCTGGTATAAGAAGGTGTCTGTATATTTAATTAAATTGGCTGCATATAATAGTTTTGTTCTCTACAGTAAGGCTGGGAGAACAGGATCCTTCCTCAAATTTCAGGAAGAGATCATCGAGAACCTTCTGTATCCAGGAGGTTCCGTGGCCCCATCCACCAGTGTAGTTAGCCGTCTACACGAGCGACATTTCCCCAGTGTCGTTCCTGGTACCTCAACCCAACCGTCACCCCGAAAAAGATGTCATGTCTGTAGCAGGAGTGGAATAAGGCGTGACACCCGCTATTTCTGTCCTGACTGCCCTGACCACCCTGCCCTATGCTTTGGAGAGTGTTTCCGGAAGTACCACTTAGCATAGGGATTGCATCTCAGAGGACAGGCACACAGGGCTATTAGGGCCCATTCACACACAGCTGCTGCAAACCTCTCCTTTCACCTGGGACAAAGTGCATAATGCACTTCACCACATCTTTGGGCGATTTGCGCTTTGCACATTGTCCCATGGGGAAGGAGAGGTTTGTCCTATAAAGGTAAAAAAAAAACAAAAAAAAAAAACACCAGTAAGCAAAAAAGTTAACGTTCAGTTCCAAAAGTTAAATAAAGTTTATATGTTCTGTTCAAAGGTTATTATAAAGTTAATAAAATTATTGCGTTGCGGCCTGGTTTTTTCTTTTTTTTTTTTTTTTTACCTTCCAGGTGGACCAACCGATCGACTAGCTGCAGCACTGATGTGCATTCTGACAGAAGCATTGCGCTGCTGTCAGATTACACACAAGTCGGTGTATGCGGCGCTGCAAGACGAGATTTCTCCTCTGCAGTAAAAGATACGTTTGCCGAGGCTTATGAGCTGAGGGGGAGGCGGTGTTCATATGCTTTGGCAAACACTTTGTATATAAAAAAAAAAAAAAAAAAATCCTGGCAATGATTTATTCATCCACATCGATTTATGTGAATGGAGAAATCAGGTTTGCCAGGGCATACGAGCTAAGTGGGTATGGATGTTGGGTGGAGCTCCTATGTCCTGGCAGACGCCTTTCCCCTCCTTTTTTTTTTGGGCAGAGATTTTTTCATCCACATTGATCGATGCGAATGAAGAAATCTGTGCCGTTAATTTTTTTCTTTCAGCCCAGAGGCTGAACGGAAAAAAAAAATCTCATTACCTGTATGCTCAATATAAGGAGAATAGCAGAAACTCCTAATGCTGGCCATACATGTAATGATTGCGGAGACCCTCAAATGCCAGGGCAGTACAAACACCCCACAAATGACCCCAATTTTGGAAAGAAGACACCCCAAGGTATTCGCTGAGGGGCATATTGAGTCCATGAAAGATTTAAATTTTTGTCCCAAGTTAGCGGAACGTGAGACTTTGTGAGAAGAAAAAAAAAAAATCGATTTCCGCTAACTTATGCCCCCAAAAAAAAATTCTATGAACTCGCCAGGCCCCTTATTGAATACCTTGGGGTGTCTTATTTCCAAAATGGGGTCACATGTGAGGTATTTATGCTGCCCTGGCTTTTTAGGGGCCCTAAAGCGTGAGAAGAAGTCTGGGATCCAAATGTCTAAAAGTGCCCTGCTAAAAGGAATTTGGGCACCTTTGCGCATCTAGGCTGCAAAAAGTGTCACACATGTGGAATCATCGTACTCAGGAGAAGTTGGGGAATGTGTTTTGGGGTGTCATTTTACATATACCCATGCTGGGTGAGATAAATATCTTGGTCAAATGCCACCTTTGTATAAAAAAATTAGAAAAGTTGTCTTTAGCCAAGATATTTATCTCACTCAGCATGGGTATATGTAAAATGACACCCCAAAACACATTCCCCAACTTCTCCTGAGTACGGCGATACCAGATGTGTGACACTTTTTTGCAGCCTAGGTGGGCAAAGGGGCCCACATTCCAAAGAGCACCTTTCGGATTTCACAGGCCATTTTTTACACATTTTGATTGCAAACTACTTCTCACGCATATGGGCCCCTAAAATGCCAGGGCAGTATAAATACCCCACAAGTGACCCCATTTTGGAAAGAAGACACCCCAAGGTATTCTGTGAAGGGCATGGCGAGTTCCTAGAATTTTTTATTTTTTGTCACAAGTTAGCGGAAAATGATGATTTTTTATTTTTATTTTTTTCCTTACAAAGTCTCATATTCCACTAACTTGCGACAAAAATAAAAAATTCTAGGAACTCGTAGCAGGTAGATACCTGATGCTTTCTACTTGTGAATCACCTCATTGCATATTGCACATACATGTATTCCATCTGTTTGGCGGGATTTTGAGGCACCGGCGGGGGGGACTACTGCATCCAGGTTGTTTTGCTGACTATTCTCCATAGTAATTCTGTGAAAATGTCTTATGAATTTTTTGATCAATTGATGACGTAATAAAGTATTTATATTTTTATTGGGCATTCTATGGTTGTTTTTCTAGCAACATTTTTAGGTTTATATATAGGTGGGCAAGGTATTTCATGATGGGCATAGTAAGTTCATGGAAGTTTTTATTTTTTGTCACAAGTTAGTGGAATATGAGACTTTATAAGGAAAAAATAAAAAATAAAAATCATCATTTTCCGCTAACTTGTGACAAAAAATAAAAAGTTCAATGAACTCACTATGCCCATCAGCGAATACCTTAGGGTGTCTACTTTCCGAAATGGGGTCATTTGTGGGGGTTTTCTACAGTTTGGGCATTGTAGAACCTCAGGAAACATGACAGGTGCTCAGAAAGTCAGAGCTGCTTCAAAAAGCGGAAATTCACATTTTTGTACCATAGTTTGTAAATGCTATAACTTTTACCCAAACCATTTTTTTTACCCAAACATTTTTTTTTAATCAAAGACATGTAGAACAATAAATTTAGTGAAAAATTTATATATAGATGCCATTTTTTTTGCAAAATTTTACAACTGAAAGTGAAAAATGTCATTTTTTTGCAAAAATTTAGTTACATTTCAATTAATAACAAAAAAAGTTAAAATGTCAGCAGCAATGAAATACCACCAAATGAAAGCTCGATTAGTGAGAAGAAAAGGAGGTAAAATTCATTAAGGTGGTAAGTTGCATGACCGAGCATTAAACTGTGAAAGTAGTGTAGTGCAGAAGTGTAAAAAGTGGCCTGGTCATTAAGGGTGTTTCAGCTAGGGGGGTTGAAGTGGTTAAATGAAGGCTTCATGCACATGAATGCCGTGTATACAAGCATATATGCAGAAACCTGTTAATGGTGAGAGCATGAGAAGGGGGAATGCTCTCCTCATGAATTCAGAAGACCCATCACTATGAAGCCACTGTAGTCTTTGACAGCTGTTATTAGCCACATAGCAGAGTGTTTTTTGAGCCTTTTAGGCTAGTAGAGCAGATTGATATAAACAACACATGGATGTCATGGGGATAGGACTGTCTATAATGGCTGCCATATAAAGCTACATTTCTCTTGTATTGGCCACTAAAGTGAAATTTGCTTACTAGGTGTGGAGGGAAGGGGTAGATTTGCATATATATATATATATATATATATATATTTGCATATATACAAAGGATATAAAAAGTCTACACAGGTTTCTGTAATGTAAAAAAATGAGACAAAGATAAATAATTTCAAAACTTTTTCCACCTTTTAATGTGACCTATAAACTGTACAACTCAATTGAAAAACAAACTGAAATATTTTAGGTAGAGGGAAGAAAAAAATATAAAAATAAAATAATATGGTTGCATAAGTGTGCACACCCTTAAACTAATACTTTGTTGAAGTGCCTTTTGATTTTATTACAGCACTCAGTCTTTTTGGGTATGAGTCTATCAGCATGGCACATTTTGACTTGGCAAGATTTTCCCACTCTTCTTTGCAAAAACACTCCAAATCTGTCAGATTGCGAGGACATCTCCTGTGCACAGCCCTCTTCAGGATCACCATGCATATTTTCAATCAGATTCAAGTCTGGGCTCTGGCTGGGCTATTCCAAAACTTTAATCTTTTTCTGGTGAAGCCATTCCTTTGTTGATTTGGATGTATGCTTTGGGTCGTTGTCATGCTGAAAGATGAAGTTACTCTTCATGTTCAGCTTTCTAGCAGTTCAACCTTGGTTTCATCAGACCATAACACCTTTTCCCACATGCTTTTGGGAGACTTCAGATGTGTTTGTAGCCTGGCTTTCGTCTTGCCACTCTACCCCAAAGCCCAGACATATGAAGAATATGGGACATTGTTGTCACATGTACCACATAGCCAGTACTTGCCAGATATTCCTGAAGCTCCTTTAATGTTGCTGTAGGACTCTTGGTAGCCTCCCAGACCAGTTTTCTTCTCGTCTTTTCATAAATTTTTTAGGGACGTCCAGTTCTTGATAATGTCACTGTTGTGCCATATTTTCTCCACTTGATGATGACTGTCTTCACTGTGTTCCATGGTATATCTAATGCGTTGGAAATTCTTTTGTACCCTTCTCCTGACTGATACCTTTTAACAATGAGATGCCTCTGATGCTTTGTAAGCTCTTTGTGGACCATGGCTTTTGCTGTGGGATGCGACTAAGAAAATTTCAGGAAAGACCAACTAGCGCAGCTGAACTTTATTTGAGGTTAATCAGAGGCACTTTAAATGATGGCAGGTGTATGTTGCCTCCTATTTAACATGATTTGGAATGTGATTGCTTAATTCTAAACACAGCTACATCCCCAGTTATAGGAGGGTGTGCACACTTATACAACCAGATTATTATTTTTTGTTTGTTTTGTTTTCTTCTCTCTACCTAAAAGATTTCAGTTTGTTTTTCAATTGAGTGGTACAGTTTATAGGTCATATTAAAGATGGAAAAAGTTCTGGAATGATTTCTTCGTCTCATTTTTTTTACAGCACAGAAACCTGACATTTTAACCAGGGTGTGTAGACTTTTTATATCCACTGTAAATATATATATTTGCCCTAAATAGCCAATGGGGATATGCTTATATGGGCCCGGCTTCTGGGTATATATATACAGATATGCATGTCTCCTGTAATGCATGTCTGTGTATATATACTTAGGTGCTGCCCATGTATGTCCCCAGGATGTATGTATGTGTGTGTGTGTATATATAATATATATTGTGGGAGATTAGCTTGTGGGGATCACCTTTTTCTGAACAGACAGTCCGTAAGCAGGCAGTTTCCTTGAAAATCTGGCTTGTTGCCAGGTTTATTTAGGCACAAGGTTTGCACAGCAGAAAACAAACAAAACATAAAGTAAATCCTTGCCATCCGGCGCTAAGCTATACAGTCGTGTCCTGACTATACGGTGTGGGGCTGCTCCCCAACATCCACAACACAAATGGTAAAGCAAACCTTTTGTTTTTCCCGCATCCAAACATAGCTCTCTCTTCAGCAACACAGGTTACAGTCCTGAGACTCAGCACATGAGAGACCTGTTGTGCTCTCTTCCTGTTTATTTAAAGTCCACCTGGAGGTGAACTCCAGTGGACCATAATCTCTGGACCGGAACCAAGCCTGCCACAGAGGGTGGAAAAACCCGGGCCGGATTCCGGTTCAGTCCCTGACAACAGAGCGCATGCGAGGTGAAACATACCTATCATCCACCACCTCACCTCGCATACCGTCACAATATGTATATATATATATATATATATATATATATAGATATAAAATGTGCCCAAATACTGCCCCGGGTTGGGGTATGTGTATATACAGTCGCAAGAAAAAGTATGTGAACCCTTTGGAATGATATGGATTTCTGCACAAATTGGTCATAAAATGTGATCTGATCTTCATCTAAGTCACAACAATAGAAAATCACAGTCTGCTTAAACTAATAACACGCAAAGAATTAAATGTTACCATGTTTTTATTGAACACACCATGTAAACATTCACAGTGCACGTGGAAACAATATGTGAACCCCTAGACTAATGACATCTCCAAGAGCTAATTGGAGTGAGGTTTCAGCCAACTGGAGTTCAATCAATGAGATTAGATTGGAGGGGTTGGTTACAGCTGCCCTGCCCTATAAAATACACACACCAGTTCTGGGTTTTCTTTTCACAAGAAGCCAAGAAGCATTGACTGATGTGAATGATGCCTCCCACAAAAGAGCTCTCAGAAGACCTTTGATTAAGAATTGTTGACTTATATAAAGCTGGAAAGAGTTAAAAAAGTATCTCCAAAAGCCTTGCTGTTTATCATCCAAGGTAAGACAAATTGTCTATAAATGGAGAAAGTTCAGCACTGCTGCTACTCTCCCTAAGAGTGGCCGTTCTATAAAGATGACTGCAAGAGCACAGCGCAAACTTCTCAATGAGGTGAAGAAGAATCCTAGAGTGTCCGCTAAAGACTTACAAAAGTCTCTGGCATATGCTAACATCCCTGTTAGCGAATCTACGATCCACAAAACACTAAACAAGAATGGATTTCATGGGAGGATACCACAGAGGAAGCCACTGCTGTCCAAAAAAAAAAACATTGCTGCACTTTTACAGTTTGCACAAGAGCACCTGGATGTTCCAGAGCAGTACTGGCAAAATATTCTGTGGACAGATTAAACCAAAGTTGAGTTGTTTGGAAGAAACACACAACACTATGTCTGGGAAAAAAAGAGGCACAGAACACCAACATCAAAACCTCATCCCAACTGTGAAGTATGGTGGTGGGGGCATCATGGTTTGGGGCTGCTTTGCTGCGTCAGGGCCTGGACGGATTGCCATCATCGAAGGAAAAATGAATTCCCAAGTTTATCAAGACATTTTGCAGGAGAACTTAAGGCCATCTGTCCACCAGCTGAAGCTCAACAGAAGATGGGTTGCAACAGGACAACAACCCAAAGCATAGAAGTAAATCAACAACAGAATGGCTTAAACAGAAGAAAATACGCCTTTTGGAGTGGCCCAGTCAGAGTTCTGACCTCAACCTGATTGAGATGCTGCGGCATGACCTCAAGAAAGTGATTCACACCAGACATCCCAAGAATATTGCTGAACTGAAAACAGTTCTGTAAAGAGGAATGGTCAAGAATTACTCCTGACCGTTGTGCACGTCTGATCTGCAACTACAGGAAACGTTTGGTTGAAATTATTGCTGCCAAAGGAGGTTCAACCAGTTATTAAATCCAAGGGTTCACATACTTTTTCCACCTGCACTGTGAATGTTTACATGGTGTGTTCAATAAAAACATGGTAACATTTAATTCTTTGCGTGTTATTAGTTTAAGCAAACTGTGATTGTCTATTGTTGTGACTTAGATAAAGATCAGAACACATTTTATGACCAATTTGTGCAGAAATCCATATCATTCCAAAGGGTTCACATATTTTTTTTTGCAACTGTATATGTATATAGATATGCCCCGAATATCTATATAGATGTATATACTTATATATTGCTGGCCAGAGAATGTTTAACATAGCAGATAGGGAACAAATGTTTGTTACCGCCCTCAGTGCGATAATTACTGCACCTGGGGGCGCGCTGCACATACCTCCAAGTGCGTACAGGGTCGCGCGGGCCAGTGCGGTGACATAAGATCGCCGGCCGACGCGTCCGTGCCTGTGGCGTGCATGCACGCCACAGCGCGGGCTGCACCGGAGCTAGCGTCGCCGGATTTAAATAGTCCGGCGGCACTGTGCTCTTCAGTTGAGCGGTGCGGCCGGGACAAGAGGATCATCCCCTAGAAGAACGGGCATTCTTGGCTGAGTATCATTATCCCTATACCACCAATGATTAATCCTATAACCCTATCCCTCATTACCCCTTTACCCCTGCATCATCCCCTGTAACCCCTGCATCCCTGACCCTGTATTCATTAACCCCTGCTTTATCCCTATACCACCAACATCTTAACCCCATATATCCCTGCTCCTACATCTCCTGCCCAGCCATACTAGTCCCCATTTCATTAACCCTTGATCTTATTACCCCTGAAATAGCCCATTTCCCTGCATTAACCCTTGCCCCTGCAATATCATTAATTAAT
Organism: Bufo gargarizans; assembly: GCF_014858855.1. Classification (NCBI taxonomy): domain Eukaryota; kingdom Metazoa; phylum Chordata; class Amphibia; order Anura; family Bufonidae; genus Bufo; species Bufo gargarizans. The sequence goes on from NC_058080.1 coordinate 365,677,121, forward strand.
ATCTACCTTAACACTAGGTGTTGCTTTCTCTTGTAAAATCAGCTAGTTGCAGGGAGTGTCTGGAGTCGGACCTGCTGATCGTTGTAGAGTCTATTTTCTGAAAAGTCTCTGATAAGACAAATATATTAAATGGTAGTTGCACTAGTAGAAAAAAATAATTGTGACTTTTTGGGGTTTTAAACTACACATCGCATTTTTTTTTTTAAAGTGGACATTACTTAGCAGAAGGGACATGGCCTCCCGCAGCCTAGCAAATTTAACTGGCATAAACTATAGCTGAAATTTATGCCAGCTCATAGCTGGTGTTGATGTAACTTTCTGGGGCATGAAGCACCAAAAATGCGTCTAACTTGACAAGAAGCTTGTTGGAAACAAAGTTCCAAGAACTATGCCTTAATGGGACTAGATCCCCACCGCTGGTTATACACAAATACGATAAATAAGAAATAGTGTCTTGTTCTTCACAAGCATATAAAAATGATGTGCTAACGGCCACAGAACGACTGCCTGTATTTTACACACACAATAGTAACTTGTCAGAAGAAACAGTGGTTTGTTCTGAAGTTGAACAAGTCTGGAACAATTCTCCCTTTTATTTGGGAGCAGATGCAGTACAGTGTGGATGTGGGAAGGGTAAGTTGTGTAGGCGTAATAGTGGCAACACTAGTAACACCAGCAGCACAGCGTGGAACAGACAGGAGAGCAAGTATATGTACTGTATGTGTGGCTGTAGTGGGATAGTAGTCGTAGTAGTAACAGCTGTGTGAGGGGGTATTGGTAGTAGCAGTAGGGAGATTAGCATTGGGGAGTAGCAGCTGCAGTGGTAGCAGCAGCAGCCATATGGCACAGAACAAGATGGTGGACAGGCAGATTATAGCCACCATCAGCAATGGCAGATCTATTCATGGACCTCAGCAGAGGTGTGTGAAAATTCTCAAAGATCCATGCCTGATTCATTTTGACAAAAGGGATGTTTTTGTACACTGGCGGAGGACAAATTTGTCAGTTTGGGTGTTACAATGCCATCTGCCATGCTGAAAATGCTCTCTGAGATGACACTGGAGGCTGAACACGACAGTACAGAGAGGGCAAATTGGGACAGTTCCAGACACTATTCCAATCTGCCTGCCCAGAAGCTCATGGAGTCCAGGAACATGATTTGTGTCGGGGAAAGGCCACCGTCATTTGGATATAGTGTATATTGATATCCAGTAGTATTCACCAATTCAGTGATAGCAGTATGGCCAGTAGCCATTTGGTCATTGTGTCCCTTGTTAGCATATCAAAGGCAGGAAGGGCCCATTGTAAAAGCAGTTGGACAACATTCTCTTGGCCAACAGATTGGGAAGATATTTGGGTGGTCACAGGGTGGAGTCCATAGTGGGGGCTAGGACACAGGAACATATAGGTGACATGAAACTTGGGAGTCTTGCTCTCTCTTCCTGCCAGCCCCTTTGACCTACAGAACTTAAGGAGCAAGCGAAGTTATGTCTGGTTATGTGTGTATGTATATAAGTATAATATCCCAGTAGACTTTATATGTGTACATATAGATATTTGTAGCCTGTGATTGTATTACCAGTAGATTATATATGCTGTTTATGCATGAGTCACTATATGTACATGTACTAATGGTCAGGTACTGGATGTGAGTTGGGTAGAGGAGTAGATCTAGTAGACGTTATATTGGTGGACTCTGGATTATACTTTATATACATACACATTATTAGCCACATTTGCTTAGCTTCCTCCGTTCCTTCCCTCCCTGGATGCTATGTGCGGGGGTGTCCTCTATTTACTGTCTTATTTGTAGTGTCTCTATCTTTATGTATAATGTCCATTGCTTTGTCATCTCTATGTTATCAGTAAACTATTTTTTATATATAAGTATCTGTGAGGGTTGTATGTTACTCCTGGGGTGTATAAAGGGCTGGAAGAGGTGTAATAATACACAGAATAAGCAGGTTATATAGGAAACAAAGACAACAGTCTAGGAACGAAATAAAAGGGACGGAACACGGGATAGATATAAATTTCCAATAAGCAAAACCTCCCTTCATCACCTACACAAAAAAACGGTGTAAATTAAAACTGATCATAGCTGGTGTACATTTTGTGTTGAGTTTATAGAGTTTGATAAAGAGGGTTTCAAGTATAGGCCATCAGTAATGTTGGTCGAGCACTAAAGTGCTCGGGTGCTCGAGTAGAACACCTCGGGATGCTCGGGTGCTCTACCCAGCACACTGGAAGTCAATGGGAGAACCTAAGCATTAAACCAGGCACCCCCTGCTCTGAAGAAGGGAGGGTGTCTGGTTCATAGGAAAAGGTCAGAGATTGATGGAAACACCACTGAAATGGTTTGGGAACAGCATGGGGAGGATGTCTGGATGCATCTTGGACTCCCAGGTCGCTGCTGGGAACGATGTTGTCTGAGTAGTATGCCACTTTTACAGACTGACAATACGCACCAAACTGAAGATAAATTTGATTTTAGAAGAAAAATTGTTAGGAAACATTCTTTCCTGTATATTTACTTGTATATAAAGTGCAAGTGCTGCCAAAAATTACAAGAAAGAGGCACTCCGATACAACCTGTTGTGACACAGTGAGAGGTTTGGTCTGGGAAAACAGGTATTTTCCTCCCAGTATGTGCTGCTGGGCTGATTTACAGCCAGATGAGGTCAAATACTGGACCGGAATTTAAATGCTGGTCCGGGTTTTGGCTGCACCTGGCTGTTCTTAAATAGGAGCTGGGCTCAGAAGCCATGTCTCTGTGTTGGGATCTGGGAGCCTTGTTTCTGGATGAAGGCTTGCTACCTGTTTGGCTTGAAAACAGGTTGGTGCCGCTATCAGCAAGGACTCTTTGAGGCAGAATTGTCGCATGGCATGAATTACCACCAACACCGCAAGGTCACTTTTCGTTTGAATATGACTGCTTGTTTTGTCACTTGCCTAAAATGTGAATAAAACACTGAACTGTTTGATCCAAACAACTTGTTGTTGCCTCTATACTGCATGCGCTGATCCTGTCCACCAGAGAGAGTTCCCACAATTGGTGGAGGATGCGGACAAGAACAGTGAGGCTGGCGTGAACGCCGATTTTTTTATTTTTAATTTTTTAATTTTTTTTAGGCACAGTTGTATGTCGTACATTAACCAGCTGTATTACAACCAGTGCCCCTCGACAAAATGGAGGCTGTTGTGAAGGCCCTCTTGGAGGCTAATCTGCAGCAGCGAGAGACAAACCTGTAGCAACGGGAGGCTAATAAGCAGCAGCAAGAGACCAATCAGTTGCTGCTACAACATGTGATGGCTTTGCAGACAGCAGGAGCAACCCTGGCCCCGTGACCAGTGGGCTGAGGTCGTCGCTCCATTCCTGGCATCAGATAACCAGCAGGTGTATTTCGACTTGCCGGACAATCAAGAGGCCGACTACCAAAAAGTTAAGAATGAGATTTTGGCAAGACTGGGGGTGAATGTGTTGTGTTAAAGGGGAATATTAATTATTGATATTTATGCTAATCTCAATAATTAATATTCATAAATAAGCGTGAATCGTCTAGTGATGACTCCGCCTATTTATGCCTAAATCATATATATACCTAGCTAGGTTAACTAGCTAACTACCTCTGTTACCTACACACTCCACTGAACTACACTACGTGCGACTATTGCTGCGGCGCCTTACTACTACAAAAGACTACACACTGTGCTTAAATAAAAGGTATTTATTAACACACTATACGTCACAGTCTAATATTTGCTTATAATTATATATATATATATATCAATGGAATAGATATATATATTTATAGCAGCACACAGCAATATAAGTAAACAAACACACTGATACGGTCCTAACTACGCTAACACAGTCTCAAGTCCTCCCCAGGATCTAACTACAATTACAATAATACACTTACATACACAGAAATATCAGTAACCCACCCGCCTGGCTACTCACTGTCCCTACGGGGTACAAGGGGTTAAACACAATTGTGGCACTGCAGGGGTAAATACATGAAGGCCAAGGAACACAGAGTTCTGGGCAAGACGGGGCAAGGGGTAACTCAGGAAAGGGTTAATACCTGGTATGGCAGGGGTTATCAGGGCAGCAGAACAGGCAGTGTAAGAGGTTAATGGTCAGGGCTCTGCAGGGACAGGGCAATACAGAGGTTAATGGTCTTCAGGGCAGGGGATGCAGGGGTAAAGGATACAGGGGAGCTACAGGGGTAACTGGGGCTGCCTCAATGGTACAGGACTGAGGTTAATGCTGCAGGAGGTCAGCAGCCAGGGTTAGGGAATGGTTCGTGGAGCTAGAGTTAATGCAGGCCACAGTACAGGGCCTGCAGGGTCTATTGTTGGGGATATAGGGGGTATGTGAGGGGTAGGTAGGGGCTAGACAGGTAGGTGTCAATACTTAGTCCTTCCAGGGTTACTAGGCCTTCTCCAGGTGCACGTCATGGAGCTGCTCTCTCCCATGTGTGTCTGTTTGTAGTCCCATTCCAAGAGCCCGCACATTTGTCCTGCTTGGGCTAATATAGCCCAAAACCAGCCCCCCTCCTCCTTCAACATGAGGGTGATGACATAATCATGGGCGTGTGACAGAATGCTTGAACTGAAACAAAGGACTTCCTGCCCAAGCTGTAAATGAGAGCATCCCCCCCAGCTGCTACACCATAACATCACACACTCCCACGTCATAACAGAACCAGGCTGGATCAATATATATATTTTCATGACTATGAAAATTGTAGAGTCACACTGAAGGCATCACAACTATGAATTAACATATGTGGAATTATATACATAACAAAAAAGTGTGAAACAACTGAAAATATGTCATATTCTAGGTTCTTCAAAGTAGCGACCTTTTGCTTTGATTACTGATTTGCACACTCTTGGCATTCTGTTGATGAGCTTCAAGAGGTAGTCACCTGAAATGGTCTTCCAACAGTCTTGAAGGAGTTCCCAGAGATGCTTAGCACTTGTTGGCCCTTTTGCCTTCACTCTGCGGTCCAGCTCACCCCAAACCATCTCGATTGGGTTCAGGTCCGGTGACTGTGGAGGCCAGGTCATCTGGTGCAGCACCCCATCACTCTCCTTCATGGTCAAATAGCCCTTACACAGCCTGGAGGTGTGTTTGGCGTCATTCTCCTGTTGAAGAATAAATGATGGTCCAACTAAACGCAAACCGGATGGAATAGTATGCCGCTGCAAGATGCTGTGGTAGCCATGCTGGTTCAGTATGCCTTCAATTTTGAATAAATCCCCAACAGTGTCACCAGCAAATCACCCCCACACCATCACACCTCCTCCTCCATGCTTCACGGTGGGAACCAGGCATGTAGAGTCCATCCGTTCACCTTTTCTGCGTCACACAAAGACACGGTGGTTAGAACCAAAGATCTCAAATTTTGGACTCATCAGACCAAAGCACAGATTTTCACTGGTGTAATGTCCATTCCTTGTATTCTTTAGCCCAGGAAAGTCTCTTCTGCTTGTTGCCTGTCCTTAGCAGTGGTTTCCTAGCAGATATTCTACCATGAAGGCCTGATTCACACAGTCTCCTCTTAACAGTTGTTCTAGAGAGGTGACTCTTGGTCTTCCTTTCCTGGGGCGGTCCGCATGTGAGCCAGTTTCTTTGTAGAGCTTGATGGTTTTTGTGACTGCACTTGGGTAGGACTATCAGCTGTGTATCCACCTGACTTCTCCACAACGCAACTGATGGTCCCAACCCCATTTATAAGGCAAGAAATCCCACTTATTAAACCTGACAGGGCACACCTGTGAAGTGAAAACCATTTCAGGTGACTACCTCTTGAAGCTCATCAAGAGAATGCCAAGAGTGTGCAAAGCAGTAATCAAAGCAAAAGGTGGCTACTTTGAAGAACCTAGAACAGGCATGTCCAAACTGCGGCCCTCCAGCTGTTGCAAAACTACAACTCCCAGCATGCACTAATAGCTGTAAGCTATCCAGGCATGCTGGGAGTTGTAGTTTTGCAACAGCTGGAGGGCCGCAGTTTGGACATGCCTGACCTAGAATATGACATATTTTCAGTTGTTTCACACTTTTTTGTTATGTATATAATTCCACATGTGTTAATTCATAGTTTTGATGCCTTCAGTGTGAATCTACAATTTTCATAGTCATGAAAATAAAGAAAACTCTTTGAATGAGGTGTGTCCAAACTTTTGGTCTGTACTGTATGTATATATATATATATATATATATATATATATATACACACTACACAACCTGGGGATCATATCAGTATATACATATATATCCACCCAACCTGGGGGCACTTAGGTTTACATGTATATACATACACACAACCTGGACAGATCCATATACTGGGCCCTTATTTAGGGATATACATCCATATAGATGTTTGGGGCACATCTACTTGCATGTACATATATATAATACTGGGGCATAAATGGGCAGTAATAAGCCCACCCGCCTATGGATATATTATACATAGAGATGTATGCTGACAAGGGGGTATACATACATCTCCATGTATACACCAATACCACCTGGACCAGCCCATGCAAAAGGGCCAATATATATGCATATATGTAAGGGCATATATACATATATATTTAAATCCAACACTTCCTTCAACATGTTGGTACGGGCCCAGCGGGTACATCAGTGGGGGTTTAAGCCAACTTAGCCTGCGAGGACCCAGTATTATGACTTACTCCACCTCTTGCAAAAGTGTCTACAGCCTGATGTGCTGAGTCCCATGCTGGATAGACTATTAGCCAATATGTTCTGAAGGGCTTTGCCATACCATCTCCAGCACTGGATCGTTAGGTGTCTCCTGGCAATGACCTTGAGATGGTGGACCTAGTGGAACGCTATGAAGCTACCAGGAATCTAAAGGAGGGTTCTGTTGGGAGGGGGGGGTCGGCAAACCCCGAAAATATCCAGGCCTGGAGATTTGACCCAATAAAACCCGCCCGGTATGTACTCACGGCGTACTTGGCTCTGATAGTCTGCTGGCGGTGTCAGGAGCCTGGCCATGTAAGGGCTGACTGTCCCCATCGGGTTAAAGCGAACCTTTCACCTGCATTTCACTTAATAAACTATCAAAAGTACCTTATAGATCATCCTCATTGTGTTATCATACAGTCTTGTCCCGCTTTCCTGCCATGTATATGCATGAAAAAATCGACTTATGAAGTACTCTTCTCCAGCTCCACAAGTCATGATAGAAGTCAAGGGGGTAGCCCTTCCCTCACTCCAGGCTGTAACTCCCCTGCCCTAACCCCGCCTCTATGCAGTTTAATTGACACCCGGCTCAGTCGCTGGGACCGCGCTTGTACAGGCGGCGCATGCGCCGTCGGCCTCAGTAGCAGCGCGATCCCGTCTATCGCGCGGACTCAAGCGTGATCCTGTAACTGAATTACAGGATCGCACTTGAGTCCTTGCAATAGACGGGATTGCGCTGCTACTGAGGCCGACGGGGCATGCGCCGCCTGTACAAGCGCGGTCCCGGCGACTGAGCCGGGTGTCAATTAGACTGCATAGAGGCGGGGTTAGGGCAGGGGAGTTACAGCCTGGAGTGACGGAAGGGCTACCCCCTTGACTTCTATCGTGACTTGTGGAGCTGGAGAAGAGTACTTTAAGGCGATTTTTTCATGCATATACATGGCAGAAAAGCGGGACAAGACTGTATGATAACACAATGAGGATGATCTATAAGGTACTTTTGATAGTTTATTAAGTGAAATGCAGGTGAAAGGTTCCTTTAAGCCCATTGACATTAAATATGGCTACCTTCAGTCGCTATATGCCAGGAGGCTGTGTAAAACAGGTACCCCAGAGTCTCTAGATCACTTGTGCCAGGTGGAGGTGGGAGACACTCCGGCAGAACGCGCTGCTGGACTCTGGGTAAAGTCGGGGTGATGTGCATCCACGGAGACTTAAAAGACTACCCCACCGCACTGGTGTCTCTAACCACGGTGGCTGGTAGATGGACCCACGAGGTGGCTTTCGCCACAAATCTACATTATGAACTCATAATAGAGAGAGACTTCCCGGGCTTCCTGGCACTGTGGCCTGCTATGAGAGTGACTGATATCCATGAGACAGGGATAACCCTAGCAGAGAGACCAGAACCCTGGGAACCTGAGACCGAAGGGCCAGCAGTAGGGGTGACTGCCATTTCGGTGGAAGAGGGGGAGACAGCCATGCTAAGTGTGATGGTGGGAGACGTGGAGGACTTGCCGCCGGGTCCTGAATTGGCAGACCTCAATGTAATTTTGGTACAGCCCAACGTCGGGACCCAACCTTATCCCGTGCCTGGGAAAATGTGTTAATAGTAGATGTGTTGTATCGGATAAACCAACTATGGGGCGAGCCTATTGAACAGTTGGTGGTCCCCAAGGCTTATCGCAAGTTTGTGTTAGATCTAGCCCACCAACACGTTCTCGGGGGTCACCTGGGGCTGCAGAAAACTCCGGATCGTATTCTACAGCGGTTTTACTGTCCCAGCATATTCAAAGAAGTGGAAGAGTTTTGTCTTGCCTGACCTGCCAGAAAACTAGCCCTCAGCCACATTCCAGTAGTCCCCTAGTACCTCTCCCAAGTATCGAAGTACCGTTTGACCAAATAGCAATGGACCTCATAGGCCCAGTACCGAAGTCCGCCAGAGGGCATCAACGCATCTTAGTCATTCGAGACTACGCCACTAGGTACCCGGAGGCGGTGCAGCTGCAACATACCTCGGCCAAACTCACAGCTAAGGAGTTAATAGAGATGTTTTCCCGAGTAGGACTACCTAAAGAAGTTCTGACCGACCAAGGGACCCCTTTTATGTCCAAGTTGATGAGGGAACTCTGTAAGTTGCTGCACAGAAAACTACGGACGTCCGTTTACCATCCTCAAACGGACGGTCTGGTAGAACGGTTTAACCAAATATAAAAAATATGTTGAAAAAGATAGTGTCTAAAGATGGGAATGGCAAGGACTGGGACCTCCTTCTGCCCTACCTCATGTTCGCAGAGCGAGATGTACCCCAGGCCTCTACTGGGTTCTCGCTCTTCGAACTGATATATGAATATGGGACAATTATATGCTGAATTGCGCCAGGGGTCTGATGGAACTCCTCTGTAATAAACGAGAATCCTTATGCCAACAGCTGAAGGAGCAAATACAACAACAAAGTAACCATCTAACCACGTTCAGTACACATACAGAATATATAAAGTATGATAGACTGATTACAGGCCGACTTCTCCAATTAGAGAGAGAAATCATCAACAAAAAAACTAGCAAACTCTCAAGGGACAGATCAGACTTCTGTAATGACAATATCAAATTCTGGCTTAAAAATAAGACAAACCCTCAAACCACAGACACTAAGATCAATAGCGATATAAGCAAGAATACAAACAGTCACTCGATAATCCTAGAGAGGAAATCGCAAGTAGTCCCCCCATCTGGGAACACCAATATTCAGACGCCCCAGGTGGAACCATCCACTAACAAGATTCGAACATACACAAGGTACCGTAGCAAATATTCGAAATATCAACCAGATAAACACCCATCTAGGGGGATCCCGCCCTCTCGTAATCGCCATTACTCCAATACGGCACAGACACACACCACACCTTATCCTTCTCATGCTCGCATACAACAACAACCCATTACACATAGATACCCACAGACATCAGTACACACCATGAAGAAAATAGCCAAATCACCCGAAACTCCCATCATCAACAAGGCAGTTAGATTACCCAAGACCTCACAATCTACTTGTACCTTACCCTCATCCGACCTACCCGTGTGGTTCACCCCCCCCCATCAATTCCGCCATTACCGGTACCCTCCTTTCCGTTAACCCCAACCTTGGATCTCCCCCAAGGCTGCCCCCTAAATCTACCCCCCACATCATTTCCATCACTGTCCACATCATCGAATCCCGAAGAGCCTGAACAATCCCTTTTGGAAGACTCCCTTATTACTCTGCATAATACAAGTCATTTAGGTGACATACAAACCTCTCCCCACCATACTGCTAACCGATCACTTTCTTTTTTATCGCTACCCGGGGCATTGACCCCGGAAGCAACGTATGTCCTCAAACGACCATCAGGCAGGTCAAAGATGATACCAGATTTCTTCAAGCCGAAGATCGATCCCCCCCAAAGGGGCTAAAAAGAAAAAATACAGGAGAGGAAGAAGAGGAGGAACACGAACCCGCGGGACCGGAAAACAAAACGGATGCAGAAGAACCGAAACAGAACACGCACAGCCTGAAGAGGAACAAAACCTCACTACGGTAAAAATATTTAATCTCTCTGACTTTAGCCTCTCTACACCACAAATGTCAGTTCTCCAGAGGGGCCTATCCTTTTGTCCGGCAGAAAGGTACAATGACTTTGACCTCTTTGTGGATTTGAATACATTCATTAGGAACGTTACACTCCAAAGGCATTTTGCCATTCAATCTAAATTACCCAAGACAAAAAAAGAAGAGGATCTCTCGGTTGATACAAGAATAATAAATACTCCCCATACTGATCTGAAACCCAAATCCACGTTTAATCCCACATACCACAGAGGAAATCACATTAACACCTTTTATTCCTTGGTGTCTAAAGAGTCAAGAAACATCAACAAGACCACCAAGGCCAAGAACAACCTGATGAAAGATGAAAAAGATGCACTAAAGGAACTAAGCAATAACGACCTACTTGTGATCAGGAGCGCAGATAAGGGAGGTGGTATAGTTCTACAAAATAAAAATGATTATATAAAGGAAGCGAGAAATATACTGAACGACCCTCTGTATTATGAATCCCTGTCACATAACCCAGTTGCAGAGGACCAAAAGAAGTTGAATGCCCTATTGAAACAGGCGGAAGAAAATAAAATCATCACTAAAAAAGAAAAGGAGTACATAACAGTCGAACATCCAAATACAGCACTCTTTTACCATCTACCGAAGATTCACAAAAACAGTAAGAACCCTCCAGGTCGACCGATCATTTCAGGAATAAACTCGCTCACCAGCAACCTCTCCCATTATGTAGACCTCTTCCTGCAAAGCCACGTTACAAACCTCCCCTCTTATTTAAGAGATTCCACACAATTAATTAGCTCCCTCAAAAGCATCACTTGGGAATCCCAATATAGTTGGCTTACATTGGATGTCGCAGCCCTCTACACAAATATTCCACACACAGCAGGCATTGAAACAGCAAAACGCTTCCTGGAAATGGATGACCGTCTCTCCGATAAACACAGGAAATTCATACTGGATGCGATTCATTTCATCCTTACACATAACATCTTTACTTTTGAAGGAAAGATCTATAGACAGCGAAACGGAACCGCAATGGGGACGCGTTTCGCGCCAAGCTTCGCCAACTTATACATGGGCTGTTTCGAAGAAGAATTCATTTATTCCAGTCACAATTGGAGGAACAATATTGTTTTTTACAAACGATATATTGATGACCTCATTGTGATTTGGAACGGCCCCAAAGAAGAAGCTCAGGCATTTATCAGCTATCTTAATACAAACAGATGGAACCTTACATTCACCTCCAATCTGTCAACCACGTCTATAGAATATTTAGACCTGATCCTTTATTCAGAGGACAAGACCATCAAGTCAAAAACATACTTCAAACAGGTTGACGGAAATAGCTACCTGGATTATAGAAGTGCCCACTATAAGAAGTGGAAAGACAATTTCCCGTTCAGCCAATTCAAGCGCATCAGAAGGAATTGTACGGATGAGGATGATTTCCTCTCTCAAAGTAAAATATTGAAGTCTAGGTTTACTAAGAAAAAATATCCAGAAAGAATTATACAGAATGCGTTTATGCGGGCAAAAAATCAAAGCCAGGAAGAATGCCTGAATACAAAAAAGAAAAACGAGCAAACCGAAACAACCAAAAGGGCGGACTACAAGACAGCTTTTATCACGACCTTCAACCCCAACCATGCAGCTCTGAGAGCCATTCTATCGAAACATTGGCACATCTTGAAAGATGACCCATATCTGAAAGACCTGATACCATCAAAACCACGCATCACCTTCAGGAGAGCAAAAACTCTGAAGAACATACTCGCACCGAGTAAACTCAAGAAGAAAAAGAACATCAACACAATTTCAGCCGGGTTAACGTGCCAGCTGAAATTTAAAGGCAGCTATAAGTGCAATCACAAACTGTGCAAATGCTGCGACAGTATTTCAAACCGTGTCCAGACCTTCAAGAGTAATGTAACGGGAGAGGAACACCCGATCAAAAGCCTCATGAACTGCTCATCAACCTATGTCATATATCTGATAGAATGTGAATGTGGGCTACAATATATAGGCCGTACCATCCAGACACTGAGAGAAAGATTGAACAAACACCGATGGAATATCTCGCGAGGCTACCTCCAACATAGCGTGTCCCGCCATTTTCTCACTACTCATAACAAAGATGCTTCAAAACTAATAATAACACCAATTGAGACCATTTTGGAAACAGCATCCGATAAATTCAGGACATTACAAAAGAGAGAAATGTATTGGATTTTCAAACTCCAAACTCTGGAACCGTACGGACTCAACGAGTCCTTGGAGAGCAAATGCTTCTAATTGGCGCGACTTACACTATACCATCCCGTATATCCCAGTGCCTCCCCCCCCCCCACTATATCTATCCCTCTCATTCAGTCCAAACATCTCTTCACATGTATCTATATATAATTGGCGCGACTTACATTATACTATCCCGTATATCCCAGTGCCCCCCATTATATCTATCCCCCTCATTTAGTTCCAACATTTCTTCACATGTATCTTTCCGGTTCATCCTCTTGTTCCCATGTCACATTGTGTCCCCCTTCCCCCTCCCTCCTTCTATTCAACACTCAGTGAGTTTAATTATATGCCATCCCCAGCCCACCCATCATACACCTACATCAATATCCATTTTTTCCCTGCAGGGTATGTATCCCTGTAATTCCTTTCCTTCACTCCCCCTTGCCAATAACCTGCCTTGCTCAAATAACCCCACAGCCACCACGATCGACTTAATATCAGACTTGCTTTCATACACACGTCCCCACCTCAGCTTCAGTTTTTTAATTGACACCATCCGTACCCCGATCCCTCTCTCTGCCCGCTCTGTTCTATCCCCCATTCATCTCTCCGTGCGCCGCTGATAACTCCGCCCCCGACTCCGCCCCCGACTCCGCCCCCCCCACGGACGCACCTCCAATGAAGGAAGTCAGGCCCTCCCATACAAGCGCAGCCACCTCTTAACCCCCAGCAGTGCGCGCGCCACAGCAGGTCAGCGTCCTCCTCGTGCTTCCCGGATTCAGCAGCAGCACCGCTCTGCTGATCTGATCCAGGTATGTTAATACTTCTACATCAAGAGTCCATTATTCCTTTTGCTAGTAACCCTATTTTCCACAACAGTCTTTAGAACATACACTTAGACCTTCCAGCCATATTCTGCTCCTAATTTGAGAGAACATATATATATATATTCCTACCTTGGTCCTTGTGGTTAATGGCCTAGCACAATATAGTGGCCTTCACTTAAACAGTGGACATTCATTCACTGCTGTTTTTCTCAAAACTACTATTTTTTCAAAATATATGCGACAGTAGTGATTAGATTATATATATTTTCTATTTTATATATATATATGTATATTTATTTTTATTTTTTATCCTTTTTTATTTTTATTTTTTTTGTTTTAAACTACATGCCTCCATGTATATGTAATACCCTTTATAAATTTTATGTGTACATATTTTTATTGATCATTTTCCCGTCTGATATATACATGTCTTTATATACATATACGTATTTTCTATCATTTTATATTTATTTTTATACTATTACTTCCCTATTGACGGATACATCTGTATTATGTCTTTCCATATATTTGCTTCTCCCCCCTTATTTTAACCTTACCTTTTAGACTTGATAAAGGGGTCCCTAGTACCCCGAAACGCGTTGTCTATGAATAAAGCAAAAAAATAGCTGATACCCTAATACTGTCTACGATCGGTTGTGTGAGTGTGCCGTTTAAGGTCCATACGTTGGACGTAAAGTTCACCGTCTCGTTTCTTCTACCGTTACCCGAGCGGCAGGGTGGCTCCTGCCCAAGGCGACCGGACGAATCTAGGCTGCACCAACCGTTGAAATTCCCTGTTATTCAGTCTTCCTTGCGGTTGCACCCAAACTGGTGCAACCCCAATAGGTGAGCATAATACATCCTATAGTAGATTTTTTCTGTTTTGAACATACTCACCCTATGAGCGCCTTTCTCTATTTTAATCGCCATCACTTGCCGAACTGATATATAGCAGACACCCTTGCAGTCTCTTGGATGTGGCCAAAGTGGCATGGGAACAACAACCCACTCCACATAAAAGTGTCATAGAGTACATTACCCAGATGCAAGATCGGAGAGAGACAGTGTTGTCTCTTGTTAGGGAGCATATGAAGGCAGCTCAGAGAGCCCAGAGTTGGGTCTATAATCATCAGGCTTGGGTCCGGATCTTTAACCCGGGTGATCGGGTTTTGGATCTGGTGTTGACCGTAGACAGTAAGTTCCTGGCTAAGTGGCAGGAGCCCTACGAGGTATTCGAGAAAATTGGAGATGTAAACTACAATGTACACCAGCCAGGTCGACGAAAGCCGGAGCAGGTTTACCATGTGAATTTACTTAAACCGTGAAAAGATAGGGAAACCTATACAGAAGACAGCCCACGGCCGGGTTTTCTAGGAGAAGAGGTACCGGCCCCTCTGTCTGATGCAAGAGAGGCGGCTTCCACAGTAAAAATTGCTAACAGCCTCTCATCTAAACAGACTCAGGAGGCCAGGGAGCTTGTTAGTCAGAACACGGATGTGTTCTCAGACCTCCCTGGACGCACTTCCAAAATCTAGCATGACATTGTCACTGAGGCTCAGGCAAAAGTCCAATTAAAACCATACCAGGTACCCAAGGCTCAGTGACAAGCCATATCGGAGAAGGTACAGCTAATGTTGCAGCTATACATCATTAAGGAGTCAAAAAGTGAGCGGGCCAGTCCTATAGTATTGATACCCATGCCGGACAGGATGTCGCGGTTTTGTAACGACTTTCGAAAACTTAACAAGGTTTCTAATTACGATGCGTATCCCATGCCCTGGGTGGATTAGCTGATAGAGAGGTTAGGACAAGCCCGGTATTTTTCTGTTTTGGACCTCACGAAAGGGTACTGGCAGGTGCCCTTAACAAAGGCTGCTAAAGAGAAAACTGCCTTCATCACGCCTAAGAGCCTGTATCAATATAAGGTCTTACCCTTTGGTCTGCATGGCGCCCCTGCCACTTTTTAGCAACTAATGGAGATTGTGCTTCGTCCACACGTCTGTAATCTTCGGCTTACCTGGACGATATTGCCATCCACACTACCAACTGGGAAAGTCACCTACCCAAAGTGCATTCTGTAGTGGACTTCCTTCGGAAAGCTGGTCTAACCGCTAACCCCCAAAAAATGTGCGATAGGGTTAGAAGAGACTAAGTACCTGGGGGTATGTCACTGGGCGCAGAGTCATCAAACCCCAAATGAATAAAATAGAGGCGATACAGAATTGGCCCAAACCTGTCACCACTAGGCAAATAAATAAAGAAAAGGTAGCGGCAGCATCTCTGGTGAATCCTTTATTGGATGGACTTTACAGAAAGTGTGCAATATAATTAAGCAGCAACGTTTCGGCTGTGTCCCAGCCTTTGTCACAGCCGAAACATTGCTGCTTAATTTTATGGCACACTTTCTGTAAAGTCCGCCCAATAAAGGATTCACCGGAGATGCTGCCGCTACCTTTCTTTATTTGCTATATGGTCGACTGCTGAGGATCTGCGGTCGTGGCTCGGCTGTTGCATTACCGGGGTGGCCATTTACATCCGTGGGTGCTGCTCGACATACACTTTTGTTCACTAGGCAAATAAAGTCATTCCTGGGAATGGTGGGCTATTACATGAGGTTTGTTCCCCACTTTTCTACTCTAGCTACGCCCTTGACAGGACTCTTGAAGGGGCACAAGTCAATGATGGTTTTCTCTGCTTTGAAGTCAGCCCGCAATGCTATGCTTTGATCTAACTCGCTTCTCAGCGCTATAATAAAGTGTACAGCCCCCCATACTACATGCTGTACAAGAGGCATTAGTGTACATTTTGATCAAAAAGCATAAGCCCTCTCACCACGCCAAGGTCACCTCTTTGAGTGGGACCTACTCTGAAAAAGGTGCAGCGACCATGCGGTGACAAGGTGGCGCTGCTCTAGTAGGCGGCGGGACCCAGGGGTCAAACAGCACCTCTGCTGTGTGATTATGCCACCCATGGCACTGGGTCCCACCAACCCACCAGCTCAGCGCCACAAAAACAAAGGCCACCACGCAGTACTGCACCATGTGAACAGTTGTCTAACACAACATGTCCACCACTATCAGGTGCTACAGGTCAATGACCACTATATGCAGACCTGTGTGATTAAAACCACCTGTGCCGAATGGGAGGAGTGCTGATACCAGTAATAAAGAAGAAAAGACTCAAATAATGATGCAGGGGGAAAAACAGAACTGGATCGCACATCCACAATGCTATGCTTTGATCTAACTCGCTTCTCTGTGTACAGCCCCCCATACTACATGCTGTACAAGAGGCATTAGTGTACACCACGTCAAGGTCGCCTCTTTGAGTGGGACCTACTCTGAAAAAGGAGCAGCGACCATGCATAGCACTGTGGATGTGCGATCCAGTTCTGTTCTTCACCCCCAGATAATTATTTGAATCTTTCTTCTTCATTACTGGTATCAGCACTCCTCCCATTCGGCACAGGTGGTTTTAATCACAGAAGTCTGCATATAAGTGGTCATTGACCTGTAGCTCCTGATAGCAATGAACATGTTGTGTTAGACAACTGTTCACATGGTGCAGTATTGCGTGGTGGCCTTTGTTTTTGTGGTGCTGTGCTGGTGGGTTGGTGGGACCCAGTGCCATGAGTGGCATTGTCATACAGCAGAGGTGCTGTTTGACTCCTGGCTCCCACCGCCTACTTTGTCACCGCATTGTTGCTGCGCCTTTTTGTCAGAGTAGGTCCCACTCAAAGAGGCGACCTTGGCGTGCTGAGTGGGCTTATGCCTTTTGATCAAAATGTACACTAATGCCTCTTGTACAGCATGCAGTATGGGGGGCTGTACACTTTAATACAGCGCTGAGAAGCGAGTTAGATCAAAGCAAAGCATTGTGGATGTGCGATCCAGTTCTGTTCTTCACCCCCAGATAACTATGTGGGGGGAGCTGGCACTATGGGGGAGGGCTGGCATTTCTTACAGCCTCATTTTTTTGGGCTGGCATTCTGGGGGCATTTTTTTCTTGCCCATTTTGGGGGGACACTATGGGGGCATTTATTACTGGCACATTATGGGGGGGCACCATGGGGGAGAGGAGCAGAGGAGCACTATGGGGGTATCTGGGGGCTCTAAAGGGGCTTTTTTTTATTATTGGCACATTTTGGGGGGTACTATAGGGGGGAGCGGCACTATGGGGCATCTGATGTTACTATAGGGGTATTATTTGGGAGCACTATGGGGAAGTTGGGGCTCTAAGGGGGCATTTTTTTACTGGCACATTATGGGAGGCACTATAGGGGAGAGCGGCACTATGGGGCATTATTTGGGGGCACTATGGGGGAGTGGAGCACTATTGGGGCATATGGTGGCACTAAGAAGAGGCATTTTTTACTGGCACATTTTTGGGGAGAGGAGCACTTTAAGAGCATCTGCTGGGGGCACTAAGAAGGGTCATTTTTTTTACTGGCATATTATGGGGGACACTATGGGGAAGGGGGAGAGGAGCACTATGAGGGCATTTACTGGGGAATTATATAGGGGTATTTTATACTGGCATATATTATGGGGATATTAGCTCAACTGCAGGCACTAAGCGGGGGTATTTCATGTACTGACATATTATAGGGAGAATTATTACTACTAGGGGGTAGTATGGGGAGCTTTACTACTACTTGGGGGCTATGAGGAACATAATTACTAGTATGGGCACTATAGGGGCATTATTACTACTAAGTGTGGTCTGGCATAGAATTATTTCTATTGGTGGGATTTTGGGGCGCACTGTTACTTTGGGGGGCACCCTGGCACAGTATCTGCTTAGCACAGTTATTTTTGGGGGACATTATCTTTATACTATTAGTGTCTGGGCGCAGTTATTTTTTAGAGCACTGTGTGCCAATCTGTTCTGAATGGAGAAGATGAGGAAAGAGAATGTCTACAACAAAGGTGACGTCACTGGATGTAAGAGGTATATGGCACTATGTAGGAGTGGAGATGCTGCCATTTGCAGAAGGAGGTTTCAGAGCTGGGGGAGGAGGGCCAAGGGGGCAGCAGGCCATGGGCGGGTGGCAAATGGTGAGGGAACCACAGGCCCTGAGCAGGATCTGGGGAGGGAGGAGAGCGGAGGAGCTTCCTTGCTGTAGCCTGCTGTTTATTGTATAGGGTGAAGGAGGCAGCGCAGCCAGGACAGGCCCTGCCCTCTCCATATGATGTGTAGAGACAGGCCTCAACAATAGAATTTCAGATGTACAGTGTTTGTTGGGAATGGCCTATAATATTTAGGAGGGGCTTTTAATAATAGACGGGGCTAAAATGGGCCACTTGACTAGATTTGCCCCCAGGACTAAGGCTGCCAGCCCTCCCCTGGTCACAGTAGTGAGCCAGCTCTACATATAGGAGAATACAGCACCACATACCTCTTACATCCAGTGACATCTCCTGTCATGTACATCTTCTTTTTCCTCTTCTCCTCCGTTTGACCCAGACCGCCATGACAAATTATTTCAGCCGCATCTCGTCTCTACAGAGTTTGTTACACAGACATGTTAGATTTCTCATAATTTGGGTCATTTATCAAACTGGTGTATAGTACAATTGGCTTAGTTGCCCATAGAAACCAATCAGATTCCACCTTTCATTCTCAAAAGGAGCTGTCTAAAATTAAAAGTGGAATCTGGTTGCAACTAAGCCAGTTCTACTTTACACCAGTTTGATAAATGACCCCCAAATGTCCCTATGGTGTCTACAGCAATTATAATGTCCCCTAGAGTACCCCCAGTAATAATAACATCCTATATTGTCCTCCAGGTAATAATACCTGTATAGTGTCCCTGAAAAATAATGTCCTTGTAATAGAACTTCCCTTATAGTTCCTACCCAATAGCGACATCCCCCTCACTGCCATCACAGTAGTAATTGGCCCCCACAGTAGTATTTGTCCCCCCCCCACTGCCCCCACAGTATTAATTGTCCCCCCACACTGCCCCCATAGTACCAATTGTCCCCCACAGTATCAACTTCCCCCACACTGATTTCCCCCCACACTATTGATTTCCCCCCACACTGCCCCCACAGTAGTAATTTTTCCTCACACTGCCCCCACATTAGTAATTTTTCCCTCACACTGCCCCCACAGTAGTAATTTTTCCCTCACACTGCCCCCACAGTAGTAATTTTTCCCTCACTGCCCCCACAGTAGTAATTTTTCCCTCACACTGCCCCCACAGTAGTAATTGCCTCCCACACTGCCCCCACAATATTAATTTCTCCCCACACTGCCCCCATGTAGTAGTTTGCTCTCCATGTAGTAATTTGCCCTCCATTGTCCCTTCAGTAACATGTATCCTCGCCTCCTGTGCCCCCCAGTAATGTCCCCCAAAGTTGACTTGGCACACCAAAAAATAAAATAAAACCCAATACTTACCTGTGTCCTAGACTCCTGGTGCTCCCTCGTAGATAGGCAGCCGCGCGGCGCACATCACTGTGCTGCATCCCGTCACAGGCGCGTGATTATGTTATCGTGCCCGCCTGCGTCGGGAATACTATAGGTAATATCACGAGACGCGATTTGCGACTTGCTGCAGCAGGCCCCCATCCCAGCCGGGCCCTCGGACCAAAATTTTCCCCTCCTTGTGACACTAGGCCACGCATCAGTTTGAGGGTGCTGGCGGGGTGTCATAAAACTGTCCCAGGCCTTGGAGAGTGTTGCCTTGCCTCTGTTGGAACTGCTGCATGTTCCCCTCGTCTCCCCTCCTCGGTTGACCAAGGAACCACGTACTCTGCAGCCAGCGTTGTCAGCTGGAAATTTTTAGAGCAATTTTTCCACAAGAACCTTCTGGTATTGCACCATTTTGCTCGTCCTCTCCACCACAGGAATGAGAGAAGAGACGTTCTCTTTGTAGCGGGGGTCGAGAAGGGTGAACCACAAGTAATAAGTGTTGGCCAAAATGCGTACAACTTGAGGGTCACGGGAAAGGCAGCCTAACATAAAGTCAGCCATGTGTGCCAGAGTCCCAACAAACAAGTCTTCGCTGTCCTCATCAGGATGATGACTCTCAATCTCCTCATTCTCTTCCTCCTCTTCTACCCATCCACACTGAACAGATGGAATAAAACTTCCATCTGTACTACCCTCTGTAGTGGAGGCAACCGTCTCCTGCTCCTCCTCATCATCATCCAATTCACGCTGAGAAGATGAAATGAGAGTGGTCTGGCTATCACCCTGTGTACTTTCTTCCCCCATTTCCACCTCTTCCACATGCAAAGCGTCTGCCTTAATTGTGAGCAGCGAGCGTTTGAGTAGACACAGAAGTGGGATGGTTACGCTGATAATAGCTTTATCGCCACTTACCATTTGTGTTAATTTCTCAAAGTTTTGTAAAACCTCACAGAGGTCAGATATCAATGCCCACTCATCGCTTGTGAAGAGCGGAAGCTGACTGCAAAGGCGACGACCATGTTGCAGCTGGTATTCCACTACTATACTCTGCTGCTCACAAATCCTGGCCAACATGTGGAACATGGAGTTCCAGCGCGTGCTCACGTCGCACAACAGTCGGTGATCTGGCAATTGCAAGCGCTGCTGCAGCATTTTTAGACCGACGGAAGCTGTCTGACTTGCGGAAATGGGCACACACGTGGCACACCTTCACTAGTAGCTCAGTCAAATTGAGGTAGGTTTTGAGAAACCACTGAACCACTAGGTTGAACACGTGGGCTAGTCATGGTATGTGTGTGAGCTTGCCGAGCTCCAAAGCCGCCACCAAGTTACGGCCATTACCAGACACAACCATGCCTGGTTGTAGCTTGAGTGGCGAGAGCCACAGCTCAGTCTGGTCCCTTATCCCCTGCCACAGCTCTGCCGCAGTGTGCTGTTTGTCACCTAAGCAGATCAGATTAAGCACAGCCTGTTGCTGCTTCCCCACTGAAGTGCTACACTGTTTCCGGCTAATGACTGATGGCTGACTGGTGCTGCAAGAGGATAATTTAGAGGTGGAAGTGGAGGAGGAGGCAGAGGAGGAGAAGGGGGGTTGCAGCCCCTAACATAGGTGGCGGCAGAAACCCTAATGAAAGTAGGGCCCGCAATCCTTGGCGTCGGTAGCACCTGTGATGTCCCAGGGTGCGACTCGCTCCCGGCCTCCACAGCGTTCACCCAGTGTGCCGTAAGGGAAATGTAGTGTCCCTGGCCAAAAGCACTGGTCCATGTGTCAGTTATTAAGTGGACCTTCCCAATAACTGCATTGGTCAGTGCACAGGTGATGTTATGGGACACATTGGGCAGACTAGATGGGCCAAATGGTTCTTATCTGCCGATACATTCTATGTTTCTGTTTCTACATGCTGGTGTAAGGCTGGGACTGCACACCGTGAAAAATACTGCGGGACAGCCGACACCATCAGGCTGCGGAAAGCCTCAGTGTCCACAAGCCTAAATGGCAACATTTCCAGGGCCATCAATTTGGAAGGGTGCGCATTTTGTGCTATGGTCTGTGGGTGGGTGGCTGGGTATTTGTGATTTCGTTCAAAGGCCTGGGGTTTAGACATTTGTACACTGCGCTGGGACACAGAAGTGGATGTGCTAACTGATGGTGCTTTCGAAGGTCCAGGTGCATGGTGGGAGGCATCCGTGCCTGCGTCTTGCACAGGGGACTGGCCAGCATGTAACACAGGGGAAGAGGAGGGAGTGGTGTGACCTGCAGACACTGGTTGTGGACCCAGGCATTCGCCCCACCTATAAGGGTGATTTGATGCCTTGTGGAGGATCATGCTCACTCAGGGTGGCCAGACGTCCTGGTCCTCCGTCTGGCACAAGGCCAGGACAGACAGACAGAAGTACTCCTTTTTTGTGGTTATCGTCGACAGGCACTTTAAATCACTCACAAGTCACTTTCACATGATCTGGATCTAGCGCTCAGCACTGCCTGTAGACGGGATTCTCGTGAAGTGGAAGAAAGACAGACTCTGAGGAGTGCTGCATGATGTGAGCTCAGCTGCGATGAGCCAGTGAGGTAGTGGTAGCTTACTGTCGTCTGAAAGTGAAAGACCATGCTGCTGTTGCTATGGCCGGGCTGGGGAATGGATTGCTGAAACTGGAAGGGGGGGGGGGGGGGGGAGTCTGACTGCTGTGAAACTTGAAAGGGGGGAAAATAAGTTATAAG
This sequence comes from Bufo gargarizans, assembly GCF_014858855.1. NCBI lineage: Eukaryota > Metazoa > Chordata > Amphibia > Anura > Bufonidae > Bufo > Bufo gargarizans. Next base: position 365,699,656 of record NC_058080.1, read on the forward strand.
AAAGTCTGAGGATACTGGGCTGGCACTGCTGATTTTTAAAGGGGTTACTACTGTGGGGTGTGTGTATGGTGTACACGGTGTTTTATGTATTGTGTGCACGTCCCCTTTAAGTTGGTGTTTCCCTTCCCTGGTGCTGGAAGGGTTAACTCCCTTCCCAGTGTGTGTGTGAGTCACTGGGTGTGTCTGACCGTTGGGTGTGGCCACTTAGGCCTATAAAGCCTCTGTCTTTGGCATGGCTCAGTAGGTTGCATCAGCCAGGCATAGCTGGAGCAGCCTCCTGTGTATTACCATCTTCCAGTAAGGGCCACCCTTCCGGTCATATGATTCATTTCCTTGATGTTCTGTTGGATGTCCTATGTTTTCCTTGTTCTTCTGTGCAGCTATGGATCTGGGTCTCTGTGTATGGATGCGTTGTGATCTTCGGCTTGCCAGCACAAGGATCCAGTCAGCAAGGCTGTGGCAGGTAGGTGGAACTGGTTCTGTTCACCTGCCATATCCATAGATCTGTTGGTGTTCCCCTTTTCCCTGCAGCTTGGCCCGTGAGACCCCTGTTCCTCCGCGTCCAGTAGGAACAGGCCGTCTTACCCTGACTCCTAGCTCAGGGACCGGACGGAGGGTGAGTTAGGGATCCGAGGTTCCTGAGTATGGGCCCTCCTACCTTCAAGGTCGGCCCATGCAGCTAGGAGTTAGGGTCAGGTTAGGGACGCTTCAGGAGGTGACCTGCTCCCTAATTCTGTTGCCCTGGCCGAGTAGCGATCGGACATCTTCCGACATTGCACAGCTGAGGATTTTCCCCATCCTCAGCCGTGACACGTGGCCAGTTAGGTACGGCTTTCTTGGGTGAAGCCAGTGGCCACCCTAGGTGGTGGTGAGGTTGCTAGTGTTCACGCCCCTGCTTATTTTGGTATGGCACAGGTTGCAAATGACAATTATTTTATCGTCTGCATTTTCCTCAAAAAAGTGCCAGACTGTGGAACACCTACCCCTTGGCAGGGGAGATTGCCGCAAGGGTATGCTCTGGGGAACAGTTCCAGGCCTGTTTGGTGTGGCCTGCCTTCTCCCTTTTGCCAACCCACTGCCTCTTCCAGCCTGTTGCGGTGCTGAGAATCCCTCCCCCTCTGTACTGCTGTCCTCGTTTGGTTTGCCACCTTCACAGGTTGGGTCCGTGACTTCATCGTTCAGCACCTCCTCTTCCACTTCTTTCTCACTCTGGTCATCCTCCTGACTTGTTGACCTAACAACCTCAGTTATTGACAACTGTGTCTCATCCTCATCATGAACCTCTTGAGACACTAATTGCGGTTGACTTATTGGCAACTGTGTCTTATCATCATCATGATCCACCTCGTGAAACACTCATTTCCGTTCCCCACCATCATCTTCTTCTGAATGTGGATGCTCCAGAGTTTGAGAATCAGGGCACAAGATCTCCTCATGTCCCTCTTCAAGCAGGCTTGGCGAGAGGCCCAAATTAAGGAATGGCAATAAAAACCGCTCCTCTGTATACCCGAGTATGGGATCACTGGTTTGCCAAGACTCTCCATGGTGGGTGGAAGGAGTATCAGGGTGACATGAAGCTAGGTATTGTGGATAAGTGTGTTTCTTGGGCTCTGGCAGCAGACACAGTTTCATCGCGCCCAGGGCCACGGCCTCTACGTGCACCATCAGCAGCACGGCCACTTCCCCATCCTTTACTGCTCCCCTTGCACATATTAAATGGTACATATGCTTGCAAGTATGTCACATGTACAGTTCGGCAGGTTTTGTAAGTGTATGCGCAAATAACGTATACAGAATGTCACAGATACTTTTAGAATGCACACACGTTGAACAGGAGGTATAGCGCAAGTAATGTCGCTGTCACCACCGGCTAATAAAAAATTACACTGAATGAATGTCACTGATATTTAGGATGGACAAACGTTATACAGGAGGTATAGCGCAAGTAATGTCGCTGTCACCAGTGGTTAATAAAAAATTACACTGAATTAATGTCACTGATATTTAGGTTGCACAAACGTTATGCAGGAGATATAGCGCAGGTAATATCGCTACCACCAGCAGCAAAAAAATTTGACTGAATGTCACTGATATTTCTGATACGCAAACGTTATACAGGATATTTAATGCAGGTAATGTAACTGTCTACAGCGGACACCATCTACAGAAAAAGTACACTGGATGTTACAGATATTTTTAGGCTGCAAATGCGTTAGACCGGAGATGTAGCGCAGATAATGTCGCTGTCTGTTGCGCTAAAAATATATATTGCTGCCAGATACAACTATAGTCCTTAAAAGTACTTTTGGGTCTCTAACAAGTTTTAGCAATTTAGCGCAGGTTGCGCTAAAAATATACATTGCTGCCACACACAATAGTCCATAAAATGACTTTTGGGTCTATAACAAGTATAAAAACTAAAATATTCCTATTTCACTCCCTACATTATCTCTACCTTCTGCTCTCCAGCTCTCCCTGACTAAGACTGAGCCGAACACGTGTCATCGGGTGCTATATAGCACCCGATGAGGCGTCCGGCCAGCCAACCACTGTAATACCAGTAGCCAACATGACTTTGGCATTACAGTGAATGGCAGTACTCACCTGCACATTTATTGGCTGCGCAGCAGCCGAAAAACATGCGGGGAGGAGACTCGAGCATCGTGCTCGAGCACACGCGGTATTCGGCCGAACACCGCTATGTGCCGAGCATTGCGATGCTCGAGCCGAACTGGTGTTCGGTCGAGCATGCTCACCCAACACTAGCCATCAGTACTTGATTGATGGGAGTCTGACTCTAGGCATGCCAACGGTCCACTGTTTGAAGAGCCATGGTACTCTGGTGAGTGGTGTGGCCTCCTCACAGCATATTAAAGAGGACCTTTCAACACTCCTGACATGCCAGTTTTAGTAGTGTCATGCATCCCCCTATGTAATAACAATTCTGGAACATCTATTCTTATGGCTCTATGTTGTGCCATTCCTTTATTATTTGTACTAGAAGTTATGAATGAATTGCTAGCAGTCTGCAGTAATGGTACAAAGGGGTTGTAACTAGAGATGAGGGAATTTCTCAAACAACTTTACTGGCTGCAGAAAGCCTGTAAAGTGGTTTAGAACAGTCTTGCAGTAACACGCATAAAGAGTCTGCTGTGGTAGTGAAACAATACTGTGAGTCAGTATAACATGCAAATGACAGGCGTCGCTCTTAGAATCACTTCACTCATTTGGTCAATTACGCGGCTAAAACTAACCAAATAACTCAAGTGTGAACAACCTTACAGGTCAATGTTAGCTCCAGGTATAAAGAATCATGCAGAGAACCAAGATCCTACTATAGCAAGAAAGAGCACACTTTCTTGCTTCACTCGGTTAGCATTTGGTCAGTAATCCAACAGTATTGCTAAAACCAAAAATAACCAGGAGTGGATCCAAAACCGACATGGCTCGTGAATGGAAACTTTGCATGTCTTGTGTTTTGTACCCACTCCTGCTTTTGGCTACCAAATCATAAGCCAATTCTGATGCAAAATAGGGACCATATCATACAGGCCTTATAGCTGCTGCGTAGACAGGATCCGTTGTGCGTCTGATTTTTTTTCCTTTCTTCTGACAGATCAGAAGAAGGGTCAAATAAATTATGTCGCCAAGCAGACCAAAAAGGCTAAATAGTGGCCCATGGAGTTGGAGGGTGAGAACAGCATGAGAAGTCCATAGAGTGGACCAGTGAAAGAGTGCTGAGGTAGTAGCAGCATGAGGAGACCACACAGTAGCCAAGTGACAAAGTGATGAGGTGGCAGCAGCATTAGCAGACCAGAGTGGCTCATTCACATAGTGGTGAAGAGACAGCAACATGAGGAGACCACAGAGTGGGCCAGTGACATAGTGGTGAGGTGGCAGCAGCATGTGGAGACCACAGAGTGGCTCAGTGACATAGTGGTGAGGTGGCAGCAGCATGAGAAGACCACATTGTGGTCTCCTCATGCTTCTGCCACATCACCATTCTGTGGTCTCCTCATGCTGATGCCACCTCACCACTCTGTGGTCTCCTCATGCTGCTGCCACCGAGTGGTGAGGTGGCATCAGCATGAGGAGACCACAGAGTGGTGATGTGGCAGAAGCATGAGGAGACCCCAGAGTGGTCTTTTAATGCTGCTGCCACCTCACCACTATGTCACTGGGCCACTATGTGGTCTCCTCATGCTGCTGCCTCCTCAACACTATGTCGATGAGCCACTCTGTGGTCTTCTAATGCTGCTGCCACCTCAACATTATGTCACTGGGCAACTCTGTGGTGTCCTGATGCTGCTGCCAGCTCAGCATTATGTCACTGGGCCACTCTGTGGTCTCCTCATGATGCTGCCACCTCACCACTATGTCACTGAGCCACTCTGTGGTCTCTACATTCTGCTGCCACCTCTCCACTATGTCACTGGGCCACTCTGTGGTCTCCACATGCTGCTGCCTCCTCACCACTATGTCACTGGGCAACTCTGTGGTCTCCTCATGCTGCCACCACATCACCACTCTGTGGTCTCCTCATGCTGCTGCCACATCACCACTATGTTACTGGGCGACTCTGTGGTCTCCTCATGAAGAGACTACAGAGTAGCTCAATGACATAGTGTTGAGGATGTAGCAGCATGAGGAGACCACAGAGTGGTGATGTGGCAGCAGCATGAGGAGACTACACAGTGGTGATGTGATAGCAGCATGAGGAGACCACAGAGTTGTGAGGTGGCAGCAGCATGAAGAGACCACAGAGTCACCCAGTAACATAGTGGGGAGATGGAAGCAGCAGGAGGAGACCACAGAGTGGTGATGTGGCAGCAGCATGAGGAGACCAGAGAATGGTGATGTGGCAGCAGCATGAGGAGACCACAAAGTCGTGAGGTGGCAGGAGCATGAGGAGACCACGGAGTGGCCAAGTGACATAGTGGTGAGGTGGCAGCAGGATAATGAGACCACAGAGGGGCCCAGTGACATAATGTTGAGGTATCAGCAGCATGAGGAGACCACAGAGTGGCCCAGTGACATAATGTTGAGGTGGCAGCAGCATGAGGAGACCACACAGTAGCCCAATGACAGAGTGGCGAGGTGGCAGCAGCATGAAGAGACCACAGAGTGGCCCAGTGACATAGTGGGGAGGTTGCAGCTGCATGAGTGGACCACAGAGTAGCCCAGAGATATAGTGGTGAGGTGGCAGCAGCATGAGGAGACCACAGAGTGGTGAGGTGGCAGCAGCATGAGGAGACCACAGAGTGGCCCAGTGATATAGTGGTGAGGTGGCAGCAGCATAAGGAGACCACAGAGTGGCCCAGTGACATAATGGTGAGGTGGCAGCAGCATGTGGAGACCACAGAGTGGTAATGTGGCAGCAGCATGAGGAGACCAAAGAGTGGTGATGTGGCAGCATCATGATTAGACCACAGAGTGGCGAGGTGGCAGAAGCGTGAGGAAACCATAGATTGGCCCAGTGACATAATGCTGATCTGGCAGCAGCATGAGGAGACCACAGAGTGGCCCAGTGACATAGTGGTGATGTGGCAGGAGCATGAGAAGACCACAGAGTGGCCCAGTGACATAGTGTTGAAGTGGCAGCAGCATTAGGAGACCATACTGTTGCCCAGTGACAGAGTGGGGAGGTGGGTGGCAGTACGAGCATGTGGCATGAGGCTTGTGGCGGCATCGGAATAGTAGCTGAAGCAGGTAGCCAGAAGAACAAGGTCTCTTGTCAAAGAGTAGGTGTTGCACCATGGATGATCAAGTCCAAGAATGGCCAACCTGCTGCTCTCTAGCTGCTGGAAAACTACAACTTTCACCATGCCCTGCTGTAGGCAGTGTGGGCATGCTGGGAGTTGTAGTTTTGCAACAAGGTCAGTTTCTCTACATTTTGGATGGACAGGCAAATTCTCCTTAGGGTAACTAGGGCTCCTGCCGCACTAAAAACTCGCTCTGATGCCACACTGCTGGCCGGGCAGGAAAGCTTATCCAGGGCAAACTCGGCCAGTTGCGGCCACAAATCGAGTTTAGCTGCTCAGTAATCCAGGGGATCTTCGATGTGGGGTGGCAGTGTGTACTCCAAGTATGCCACAACCTGCTGGTTCAGGTCCTGCTCTATGTCTAGCTGCTGCTGGTGAGTAGTTTCTTCAGTAGGCGGGTGAGAAAACTGCTCATCAGTGACTCTAGACTTAAGTTGCTGCTGATGGAGCTGGTACTGCGCCACGTCTCCTGTTCCCTGGCCAGCCAGATTTAGCAGCATGTGCTCCAGGACATGAATCGGTGGCATGACGTTGTTCATCCCATAGTCCTGGTGACTGACAAATAAAGTGGCCTCCTCAAAGAGCCCGAGCAAACGGCAGGTGTCATGCATGAGCTGCCACTGGCTAACATCAAAGTTACACATGGGAGTACCTCTATCCTCCTGTATCATTAAGAAATAATTTATGGCCTTTCTCTGTTCATAAAATCGGTCCAACATATCAGTCTATGTTGGGGGACGCCGTTCTGCCGCTGCAGCTCAAGGAGGGTGTGCTTTGCGGTGTACGAGTGGATCAAGTGCATGCAAAGTTTCCTGGCCATTTTCAGAATATCTTGCAGATGGGGTGAAGACTTCAGGAAGCGCTTTACAACCAGATTGAACACGTGCGCCATGCAGGGAGCATGGCTCAGCCCTCCTTGACGCAGCACCGACACCATGTTCTTCCCGTTGTTGGTCACCATGGTTCCGATTTTGAGTTGTCGAGGAGAAAGCCAGGATTCGATTTCTTGTTGAAGAATGCAGAGCAGTTCCTCCCCTGTGTGACTCCGTTCCCCCTGGCAAACTAGGTGCAGAACAGCGTGACATCGCTGTGCCCTACACATGTGGTATGCTGGAGCAGCACTGTGAATTGTACCTGCAGTGGAGGCTGAGGACACAATGGAGGATGAGGAGGCAGAGGTGGACATTCTCGCAGGATCAATGGCATGAGAACATGGAGGCGGAAGGGGCGTCACCTGGCCAAGTTGCTGGTATGGCTGGGCTGGAAAAACATTTACCCAGCGGGCCATAAAGGACATATATTGTCCTTGACCGTACTTTCCACCTCAGCTCTGCACAAGCCATCAGTTCTCTGAAAGGCGCAGAGTGCACCACTTGGAAAGGGAGGGTCTGCAGCACCAGCAACTTGGCCAGGAGCATGTTCAGCTTCTGCGCCGTAGGATGAGTGCACTGTTGTAACTTGGCAATCGCTTGGTGATCGATTTGCTGACGGAATGACTGACAAAGAGTGGGAGGACGAGGGGCAGGAGCCTCAGGACCAGCAGATGATGGGAGGGGACAGACAGTTCCCTTCGGCTGAGGTGGTGGAGCCTTAACTGCATAAAATTGGGTCCCTGCCACTGGGTGATGAAGCGATTGCTGCAGCAGGCTGGGCCACCACATTGGAGCCACAGTTCTCCCAGGTCACTTTATGGTGATGCTGTATGTGTTGACGCAGGGCCGTGGTACCAACATTGGCACCCTGGCCACGCTTTACCTTCTGCCCACAAATCCTGCAAATGGCAATGTTCACCTCCTCTGGTGGCCTAACAAAACATTGACACACTGCGGAGTATGGCATTTTACCCCCAACACTCCATGCTGACTGCCTGCTACCGCTGCCTGCGCGAACCCCTGCACCGATACTTTCCAGGCCGGTAGGCTCCTGTGAGGAGGGTGGTCTACCCCGGGCATGTTTTGCTCCTGACCTCCCACTACTGCCACCCTGCTGACTCACAGCCATGCTACCACCCTGCTGGCTCAGCCGCTGCCTCACGCGCAAGCTGCCACCCTCTTTTCATGATGATGATGAAGCCCCTTCTTCACCCGGCTCCCAAGTGCGATCGGCTACATCATCATCATCCGCTACTGTCTGCACGTCACTGATGTCCCCCTCAACGGTCTCAGGGCCAGGGAGTCTGACCACTCGCAACACCTGCTCCCACATGACTCTCATCATCACTACTTGCCCGCCTACCAGAGGAAGCGGCGGATGTCTCCTCCAGATCTTGGCTGGGTAGTAGCTGCTGACTATGCTTTAGAAGCTTGTCCTTGCTGAAAAGTGGAGCCGAGCCTACAACATATAATACTTATCGTGCTGAGGGAACTGAAAATGACAGAGGAAGGATTACGACAAGTGGGGGCACATGGCCTGCTCCCGGGCCATGCCAAGTAAGTGTCATGTCAGAGGAACCCATCGACTCTTGGCTGGGGGTGTCTGATGTCACTTGCGACGAAGTTGAGGACCGGGTCAACCATTCAAGACACCACCACCGCTAGATGACACTGGGAGTTCAGGCCTCTCGCTGCAACTCCTGCTGCCACCCCCACTTCTTTTGCTGCCTGCGACATTTGGCCACCGCCCGTTCCCTTTGAAGGCCTGTCGCCTGTCTGTCTGACATACTGTTTAATAAAATAATTAAATTTAAATGATACCCTCCAAAAAGGCTGTAGTACAATGTAACTTTACCACTGAACTGCAACTAAGACATTTTTTTCTTTTTTGAATCCCCCCCCCCCCCAAAAAAACAATAAAAAACAACAAAAAAAAAACATCACAATTTATTGCAGAATGGCAAACATGACATATTCTGTTTCCTATTACTACACCCCAAAAAAGAAATATAACAATCACAGTTCACCACAGAACGGCTAATGGGACGTACGTACCGTATATTTCCTTTTAATACACCACGTTAATAGCTGTAGTACAATATAACACCGCTGAAAGGCAATTAAGACATTTTTTTTTTCTGATTCATAAACTTCCCCAAAATATCATCACAATTCACTTTAGAAAAAAGGGGAGATCTAATTACTAGGTATAAATATATCAGAGATCTATCCCATCGTGTATTTATCCCCAGGACTGTAACTGTGACGAGGGGACATCCTCTGCGTCTGGAGGAAAGAAGGTTTGTACACAAACATAGAAGAGGATTCTTTACCGTAAGAGCAGTGAGACTATGGAACTCTCTGCCTGAGGAGGTGGTGATGGTGAGTACAATAAAGGAATTCAAGAGGGGCCTGGATGTATTTCTGGAGCGCAATAATATTACAGGCTATAGCTACTAGAGAGGGGTCGTTGATCCAGGGACTTATTCTGATTGCCTGAGTCGGGAAGTAATTTTTTATTCTCCTAAAGTGAGGAAAATTGGCTTCTACCGTTTACTTCACTTCAATACACCCCGTAAATGGCTGTAGTACAATGTAACGTCACTGCTGAACGGCAATTAAGACGTATTCTTTCCCCCTTTTTTTTTTCCTATTAATACACCCCCAAAAAAGAAATATAACAATCACAATTCACTGCAGAATGGCTAATGGGACGTATGTATATTTCCTTTTAATACACCACATAAATGGCTGTAGTACAATGTAACTTCACCGCTGAATGGCACTTATGACATATTTTTTTCCTTTTTCTTGTTTTTTTTCTATTAATATACCCCTCCAAAAAAGTAAAAGAATGTCAAATCAATGTAGAACGGCTAATAGGATGTACGTATCTATCCTATTAATACACCCCGTAAATGGCTGTAGTACAATGTAACTTCACAGCTGAACTGCAATTATGACATATGTTTTTCCCTTTTTTTTCCTATTAATGCGCCCCCAAAAAAGTAAAACAATGTAAAATCATCGCTGAACAGCTAACAGGACATACATATCTTTCCTATTACTACACCCCGTAAATGGCTGTATCACACAGAACTTGCACCCTAATCACAAGCAAGGTTTGCTGGATTTAGTGATGCATCATATAGTGCAAACAACCTAAAAGCAGCAGTATAACTGCAATTTGGATACCCAATTAGTGCAGCAAGGTGTAATAGAATTGCTCCTATTACCCAGGCTGTACACTCTCCTACTGCACCCTGTTTTCCTTTTATAGTGTAGATGATGTTGTCACGACCATGTTTATGGCCGTGACTCCTTGGGAGTCGCATACAGTTGCCCGCGGTTTTGGTTGTAGTGTCAACCGCAGCGGGAGGCATATTGTTGTTGGCCTCAAGTGCGGTTGCCGCGGACAACAGCTATGTGTGCGGTTCCCTTGGAGTTGTGTGCGCGTTTGTATGCACTTTGGTATGTCTGTGTGCACTCTGTGTTATGTGTGGTGTGCACTCACATCTTCCCCTCACTGTGGTTGCCCGTGGCAACGTTTGGTTGTTGTGTGTACAGGTGGTGGCAGTGTCCCGGCCTTCGGGCTGACTCCCAGGACATGAGTGCCACCCATGTCGTTGCCTGCAGCAACAGCCACAGTGTGTTTCGTGTTTTGGACACCTCCTTTTTAGTTGTGTTTTCCCTTCCCTGGTGCTGGAAGGGTTAACTCCCTTCCCAGTGTGTGTCACTGGGTGTGTCCGACTGTGGGGGTGTGGCTTCTTGGCCTATAAAGCCTCACTGTTAGCACAGGTCTGAGGGTTGCTTCAGCCATGCTTAGCTGGAGCAGCCTCCAAAGAAAAAAACTTGTGAGGGACTCAGACAAGGGGATAGGAGAAGGGAACGTCCACTCTCAGGACATGGTTCCCAGGAAGTCGCTGCCAGCTGCATCCTCTCCCAGCACACACTCAGCCAGTCCAGCGAGGCCTGCAGCCTGACACAGCGACACGGGAAGAGAACCACTGAGAATGGACGAGGGGACTCTCCACTCACGTCCCCACTCCAGTCGCTGCCAGCAGACACTCCTAACCAGCACGCAGCCGGACCACTAACGGAGTGCTGCCAGCAAACGACCAGAGATGGGAACATGGATAGGGACGAGGGATCACCAACACGGACACGGAAGGTAAGGTGGCGGGGAATAAGCCACCAACCGTGCCGTTAACGGTGATCCCCCCGGAACGCTCTCCCTCCGGGACCCTCTTTCGAAGGTGTGCAAACCGCACACCAAACAAACACCACAAGTGCAAGATAAAATTAGGGGACGCCTAACGAGGCAACGGTGAAAGGATGGCGGGGAACGCCACTCACCGCGCCGTCAGCGGCGAAACCCCCATAACGCTCTCCCTCCGAAGAGCGTGCATGTACCCCCTCAGCCTATGGCGATGCATGCTTCACCCTCTTTCGAGGGAGCGTTCCGGGGGGGTCACCGTTAACGGCACGGTTGGTGGCTTATTCCCCGCCACCTTACCTTCCGTGTCCGTGTTGGTGATCCCTCGTCCCTCTCCATGTTCCCATCTCTGGTCGTTTGCTGGCAGCACTCCGTTAGTGGTCCGGCTGCGTGCTGGTTAGGAGTGTCTGCTGGCAGCGACTGGAGTGGGGACGTGAGTGGAGAGTCCCCTCGTCCATTCTCAGTGGTTCTCTTCCCGTGTCGCTGTGTCAGGCTGCAGGCCTCGCTGGACTGGCTGAGTGTGTGCTGGGAGAGGATGCAGCTGGCAGCGACTTCCTGGGAACCATGTCCTGAGAGTGGACGTTCCCTTCTCCTATCCCCTTGTCTGAGTCCCTCACAAGTTTTTTTCTTTGGAGGCTGCTCCAGCTAAGCATGGCTGAAGCAACCCTCAGACCTGTGCTAACAGTGAGGCTTTATAGGCCAAGAAGCCACACCCCACAGTCGGACACACCCAGTGACACACACGCACACACTGGGAAGGGAGTTAACCCTTCCAGCACCAGGGAAGGGAAAACACAACTAAAAAGGAGAAGTGTCCAAAACACGAAACACACTGTGGCTGTTGCCGCAGGCAACAACATGGGTGGCACTCATGTCCTGGGAGTCAGCCCGAAGGCCGGGACACTGCCACCACATGTACACACAACAACCAAACGTTGCCACGGGCAACCACAGTGAGGGGAAGATGTGAGTGCACACCACACATAACACAGAGTGCACACAGACATACCAAAGTGCATACAAACGCGCACACAACTCCAAGGGAACCACACACATAGCTGTTGTCCGTGGCAACCGCACTTGAGGCCAACAACAATATGCCTCCCGCTGCGGTTGACACTACAACCCAAACCGCGGGCAACTGTATGCGGCTCCCAAGGAGTCACGGCCATAAACATGGTCGTGACAGATGTCTCCCTATACTTTCCCTGAGCTTGTAAATAGTTTTTTCAGCACAATAAAGTCTTTCCTAGCACTGTCCCTAGTGCCTGCTGACGTCTCTTCCTGCACTAAGTACACTGGAAAATGGTAGAATCCAAGATGGCTGAGGCTATTTATAGGGCTGTGACATCACAGGGGCTGGCTGGCTGCTGATTGGCTGCATGAATGGCATTGTGGGTGACCCCTTGTTCCCTGAGTTCTTTGCTCCATGTCCTAACATGTGCAGCAGCCATTTCAGGAAAATTTTTTATCCGTTACCACGAAGTGTGATGTAAATTCGGCTTTGGTGCAAATCAAATTTTTCCTGAAATTCGGATGGAATTCCACTTAGTCAACTTCGATTCGCTCATCTCTAGTGGTAACCAGTTGGGGGGGTTGAAAGGTCCTCTTTAACCCTTTCACGTCTGCAATCTGTATATATACGTGATAGCTGCACATACCCCGTGCAGCTACCACGTATATATACGTTCTGGCAGCTCTTTAATCCAAGCGCTGCAAAGCGCTTGGATTAAAGCTTCTGCCCCTGCCCTGTATGCTGTCACGGACAGCATACAGTGCAGTAATGCCGGCAAGGGACCAATCAGAGTGGCCCCTTGCCGGCAATCGATCCGATTGGTTAGTCTGTGCAGACTAACCAATCGGATCGCGGCAGCGTTAAAATGCCGGTTTCTGGCTCTGATCTGCGCTCTGCAGATCAGAGCCTGAAATCGGTAAGGTGTCCTCGTGCCCCCCGATCCTCCAAGCCTTTGGTGCCCCTCTGTGGTCCCCCCCATCTGTGCCCCGCTGACCTGTGCCACCTCTGCCACGCCAATCTGTGCCTGCTGCGCTGATGTCCTTCCTGCCCTGGTGCGGTCCGCCCCTTCCCCGCCCCCTGCATTAATTTTCTGGCCGCCCCCCCCCCTCCCCCCAGCGCTGCGCCCGATTCCCCATTCTGTGTGCGATGGCGGCGGCTCCATTCCTGAGCCGCCGCCATCAGCAGAGAGTGTCAGCTCTATGCTGACACTCTCCTGTAACCCGATAGATGCTGCGGTTGCGGCATCCATCGGGTTAACAGAGGGAGGGGGCTCCCTCTCTCCACCATCGGGGCTGCAGCGCTGTGATTGCAGCACCCGATGGTTACCGTGGCAACCGGACGCTTTGCAAAAGCGTCTGGTTGCCATGGCAAAGGCGTCCAGTGCTGCCACCTACAGGCAGTCTGGAAGTATTATACTTTGCAATGCAAGAGCATTGCAAAGTATAGTACAACTATCAGCCCCACTGGATCTTCAAGATCCAAGAGGGAACTGATAAAAAAAAGTGAAAATAATAAAAGTAAAAATAAATCAATAAATAAATAAAAATGTAAATAAAAAAAAAGACATTGCCTTTTCCTATAAAAAAAATGAAAAAATAAAATAAAATACACATATTAGGTGTCACCGCGTCCGTAACGACCGTCTCTATAAATATATCACGTGATGGACCCCGTCCGATAAACACCATAAAAATAAATTTCAAAAAAACAGTGCCAAAAAAGCTATTTTTGTCACCTTACATCACAAAAAGTGCAACAGCAAGCGATCAAAAAGGCTTATGACCCCCAAAATAGTACCAATCAAACCATCACTTCGTCCCGCAAAAAATGATACCCTATTTAAGATAATCGCCCAGAAAATAAAAAAGCTATGGCTCTCAGACTATAGAGACACTAAAACATCATTTTTTTGGTTTCAGAAATGCTATTATTGTGTAAAACTTAAATAAATAAGAAAAAGTATACATATTAGGTATTGCCACGTCCGTAACGATCTTCTCTATAAAACTATCACATGACCTAACTCCTCAGATGAACGCTGTGAAAATAAATAAATGAAAACTGTTCCAAAACAGCCAATTTTTGGGTCACCTTGCCCCATAAAGTGTAATAAAGAATGATCAAAAAATCCTATGTACCCAAAAATGATACCAATAAAAACCTCAACACTTTCTGCAAAAAACGAGCTCCTGCACAAAACGATCAGCAGAAAAATAAAAAACATATGGCGTTCAGAAAACCAATCCAGCACAATCTGCCTTCCAAAAACCGTATGGCATTCCTTTCCTTCTGCGCCCTGCCGTGTGCCCGTACAGCAGTTTACGACCACATGTGGGGTGTTTCTGTAAACCACGGAATCAGGGTAATAAATATTGAGTTTTGTTTGGCTGTTAACCCTCAATGTGTTAAAGAAAAAATATATATAAAATGGAAAATCTGCCAAAAAAGTGAAATTTTAAAATTTCATCTCCATTTTCCTTTAATTCTTGTGGAACGCCTAAAGGGTTAACAAAGTTTGTAAAATCAGTTTTGAGTAACTTGAGGGGTGTAGTTTCTATAATGGGGTCATTTATGGGGGTTTCCACTATGTAAGCCCCACAAAGGGACTTCAGACCTGAACTGGTCCTTAAAAAGTGGGTTTTGGAAATTTTCTTAAAAATTGTAAGAATTGCTTCTAAACTTCTAAACCCTCTAACGCCCTAAAAAAATAAAATTACATTTCCAAAATGATGCCAACATAAAGTAGACATATGGGGAATGTTAAGTAATAAATATTTTATTAGGTATCACTTTCCGTTTTAGACGCAGAGAAATGGAAATTTGGAAAATTGTGAATTTTTCCTAATTTTTGGTAAATTTGGGATTTTTTCATAAATAAAGGTGAAATATATTGACTCAAATATATGACTATCATGAAGTACAAAGTGTCACGAGAAAACAATCTCAGAATGGCGTGGATAAGTAAAAGTGTTCCAAAGCTATTACCACATAAAGTGACGCATGTCAGATTTGTAAATTTTGACCTGGACACTGGGGCATCAATGACCCTTGGTCATGAAAGGGTTAAGCAAAGTAATGTACATTGTATAGCAGCTGTGTTTGGTATTGCAGCCCAGCCCCATTCACTTGAAAAGGACGGACCTGTGTCTATGCCATGTGACCCATAAACGTGATGTCACTGACCTAGGAAGAGTGCTCCCACTTCAAACAGCTGATTGTTAGGGGTTGCCAGAATTCAGACCCCCATGATCAGATATTTATTACCAGACTAAACCTCGGTTTAGTGCGGTTGAGCGTGAAATGTCCGTCGCCTGTGTCAGAGCGAGTGCCCGCACCAGCGACTATGTTTTAAAGAGAAATAAAGAGACTGCAAAAGAATCTGGTGAGTGCCACAATTTTTATCTTCTCCTCATATCACAAGTGAATATTGTCTGTAATGCAGAGCACCACCAGGGAACCACACGACACAAGAGCGCATTTAATCTATGAGAACCCTATAAAGAGGCTACAGTGCGACCCCAGATTGTTTCTCAACACACTAATACTTCTAACTCCACCTAATGATAATCTATGTATGTTCAATCCACTTTGTGCCCCCTGTTTGTAGTTATGCCCCCCCTTAGTGCCCCTACACAGTAGTAATGCCTCCTTAGTGTCCCCCTCGCAGTAAGGGCTCATGAACACGAATGTAGTCTGTTTTGCAATCCGCAAATTGTACTGGTCATGTGTGTTCTGCAATTTGAGTAGCGGAAATTCCTGGCCTCTATAGAGCCCTATCCTTGTCCATAAAACAGACAAGAATAGGACATGTTCTATTTTTTTTTTTTAGGGTGCCGCAGAACGGACATACGGATGCAGACAGCACACGGTGTGCTGTCCGCAACTTTTGTGGCCCTATTGAAGTGAATAGGTCCACATTCAACCCACACAGTAGTTATGTCTCTTTAGCGTCTGCTCCCAGTAAGAATACCCTGGTAGTGCCTCCTTCCCAGTAGAATGACCCCTTAGTGACCCCATACAATATTGACTCATTAGGCCTCTTTCACACGAGCGTGACAGATTAGGTCCCGATGCGTTCAGTTTAAAAAACTTGCGATTTTGCAAGCAAGTTCAGTCAGTTTTGTCTGCAATTGCGTTCAGTTTTTTCCACGCGGGTGCAATGCGTTTTGATATGTTTTTCACGCACGTGATAAAAAACTGAAGGTTTACCAACAACATTTCTTAGCAACCATCAGTGAAAAACACATCGCACCAACACTTGCTTGTGGATGCAATTCCTTTTTTATGCAGCCCCATTCACTTCTATGGGGCCAGGGCTGCGTGACAAATGCTGAATATAGAACATGTTTAGATTTTCACGCAATGCACAAGTGATGCGTAAAAAAAAAAAACACTCATTTACACAGACCTATTGAAATGAATGGGTCAGGATTCAGTGCGGGTGCTATGCGTTCACGTCAATGCAATGCCTCGTGTAAAAGAGGCCTTAGTGCTTCCCTCACAATAAGGCTGTCGGTTAGTGCCCCTTCAAATAGTGTTGCCCTACTTAGTGCCCCCTCACAATAGTGCTGCCCATGCAGTTTTAATAAAATAAAAAGCTCCATTCCCCCGATGACTGGAGTGCATCATCCTCCCACATGTGCTCTCTCCTGCTTAGAAGGCACAACTGCATCCTGCCTTCCTGCTGTGGAGCACACAGTGAATGGTGGAGCAGATAACTGACAGTTCCCTGCTTTTTTCCAAAACGAAAATTATGTGGACATGAAGGAACCAGCGCTTAGAAGCAGAGCAGCGGAGAACAAGTAAGTATTTACAATTTACAAAGTCAGGCTGCGGGCATTAGGGAAAAAAAG
The DNA here is from genome assembly GCF_014858855.1 of Bufo gargarizans. NCBI lineage: Eukaryota > Metazoa > Chordata > Amphibia > Anura > Bufonidae > Bufo > Bufo gargarizans. The sequence goes on from NC_058080.1 coordinate 365,716,374, forward strand.
GGTGAAATTGATCAAACTGGTGTAAGGTAGAACTGGTTTAGTTGCCCATAGGAAACAATCAGATTCCACCTTTCGTTTTTCACAGCATGTCAATTCTTTCTGCAGTTCTTTTGTGCAGATTTCACCCTTTTCACTGCAAGGGTAAGATGTGCAGCAAAACGTCTGCACCAAAAACAGCAAGTAAGGCCCCATGCACACGGCCGTGTTTCACAGCCGTGTGCGGGCCGTGGAACCGCGGCCTGGATCCCTCCTGAGAGCAGGAGCGCACGGCGTCACTGGTTGCTATGACGCCGTGCGCTCCCTGGTGCCGGCACAGTACAGTAATACACTGGTATAGATCATACCAGTGTATTACTGTATTGCGGCGGCAGCAGGAGCGCACGGCGTCATAGCAACCAGTGACGCCGTGCGCTCCTGCTCTCAGGAGGGATCCAGGCCGCGGTTCCACGGCCCGCACACGGCTGTGAAACACGGCAGTGTGCATGGGGCCTTAGGCCTCATGCACACAAACATTATGCAACCGTTCCGTGCATTTGGGACCGCAATTTGCAGCGGCCAGAATGGATCGAGAACTATTCAGCTTGAATGGGTCCGTGATCCGTCCGCACCGCAAAAAAATAGAACAAGTTCTATTTTTTTGCGGTGCGGAGGCACGGGCGGAAACACCACGGAAGCACTCCGTAGTGCTTCCGTGGGGTTCTGATCCGTGCTTCCATTCCGCATCTCCGTGATTACGGACCCAATCAAGTGAATGGCTCTGCATCCGTGATGCGGAGTGCACAACGGCCGGTGCCTGTGTATTGCAGACCCGCCGTATGCGGGCCACAATACGGCCAAGGGCACACAACGGCTATTTGCATGAGGCCTAACACATGCAGTTTTTGTTGTGGATTTGGAGTGGAAATGCACAGAAATCCACACAGAAATTCTGCAAGACAGCCCACACCTGTGTGCAGGTACTTTTATATTGTACCTAAGCTTTTGTAACAAAAAAAAAAAAAAACATGGAAGGGCAGAAGCAATGCTCTCTGCACTTTCGACTTTCTGTCCAAGTGTGTGGGTTTGTACTTCTTTGGACAGCCAAGCATAGCCAATGAAAGCTGAAGGTGAAAAGTGTTCAGAGAGGTGCTTTTACCCCTTTGTTTTATCCCAATAGAAAAGTTAGTAGGAAAAGGCCAGAAAAAAACACCATACTCAGAGCATGCTGTATTTTGGAGAGAAAAAAACACCTTCAACGCAAAGAAAAATGCTGCACAAGAAAAACGAACGGTTTGTAGTGTGTTTAATAATTACTTATTGTCTTAAATACCATGAATTTGGTCTGGTATTTTTTTACCTAAAAAAACGCTCTAGAAACTGCTTGCAATTATTTCCATACCATATACTATTTTATTGTCTTTTTAGTGCCTTTTCCAAAATAAAATTTGTGGATGGCATTTTTCCCCTCTAGAAGAGATGGAAAAACATTATATGATAAAAACGCCATTGCTTTGTTAAAAACATACTGCATGACCTAACACCTGGGGCTGCCATTTTTTTTTCTACCAAAACCAACACTAAAAATGCAGAAGTGCTCAAAACAGCACAAAATACCTAAACTTCCGGTTCTGAATTGAGGCCAGAAGGCACATCAAAGATCCAAATTTTGAAGATCTTCCTAGATTCACTCCTGGACATTTTGGATAGAAAATCTCCTCCTCTCCGGTCTTTTTTAATTGACTGTAAAGGCATACATTTCAAACCACTGGATTACTAGAATGATGGGTTTTAAAATGATGCAATTTTTTTCCATCATTTTATATGATCGATTTTATGGATGATACCTATGATTGTCTATATTTTAGGCAATATAAAACAATCGATCTGTATGTGTATCTACATTACAAACTGACATCACATCTATCACTATTTTTTGTAAACTAATGTTTAATATGATATAAATTACCCTAATGTATTATACCTTATAGTATTTGGGGATAGAAAATAAGATTACTAATTTGGTGATTGTAGAACAAAGTGGAGGTTAGATATAAAATCACACTTGAAATATATTCACAGTCTGGTCCATGTTTTTGTAAAGACTCAACTTAGCTATATATAAGTAATAGAAGGTCCTAATTAAAACACAGAAGGAACATAGAGGTTCCGAAACGCGTTTGCTGAGGACAGCAACATTGACTGAACACATTGGAAAAACATCCTCAAGATACTCCTATTGCAACAACAGTGAACTAAGTGTCTTCCGAAGTCTGGCGTGAGTGAGATCCTAAAGCGCATGCGCAAAGATATCCCGGCCGGCGTACTCAAGCAAGCAAGATAAGTGCAGGAAGATCAACAAGTCTGGTAAGCGATACCCAGCTTTCACTAACAGTATCACAGAAACAATACAATGTTATATGATCATAAATATTGTTCATTATGGGACATGATATCTAGCCCTATTGGAGCGCAACACCTATAGTAAATTTGTCCGGTATTAAAAAGCCCACCGTGCGAATTGCAGCATAAGTGTGAACTGTTATAATACAAGGAAAATACATGGCTCTGGAGTGTGGGGAAAAGAGCCGTCATTTGAGAGGATACATGTGTGAGCTGTACATGTGATTATTAAAGGGACCGAGACCTCATTAGTATTATTTTAAGATTTTTTTTTAAGTGTATGTATTTTAAACGGATATTAAATATTTTGATGTTACTGTGAGCCAACCGTATATATATATATATATTTAAATCTCTATAATGGCAAGATTTTACAGTGCATAGCAGGCATCTGCCACCCAGCAAACAGGGGATGTACCACCACCCCCCCCCCCCCCCCACCTCCGTCACCAAGCATCTCAACCATGTCACACGGCAGTGTTCAGCTCTCCATCTCACAAACATTTGAGAGAAAGCGTAAATTCCCACCTAGCCACCCTCGATCCCTGGCCCTGAATGCCAGCATTTCTAAACTACTGGCCTATGAAATGCTGTCATTTAGGCTGGTGGACACAGACCGCTTCAAACAGCTCATGTCGCTTGCTGTCCCACAGTATGTTGTTCCCAGCCGGCACTACTTCTCCAAGAGAGCCGTGCCTTCCCTGCACAACCAAGTATCCGATAAAATCAAGTGTGCACTGCGCAACGCCATCTGTGGCAAGGTCCACCTAACCACAGATACGTGGACCAGTAAGCATGGCCAGGGACGCTATATCTCCCTAACTGCACACTGGGTAAATGTAGTGGCGGCTGGGCCCCAGGCGGAGAGCTGTTTGGCGCACGTCCTTCCGCCGCCAAGGATCGCAGGGCAACATTCTTTGCCTCCTGTTGCCACCTCCTCCTACTCAGCTTCCTCCTCCTCTTCTTCCACCTGCTCATCCAGTCAGCCACACACCTTCACCACCAACTTCAGCACAGCCCGGGGTAAACGTCAGCAGGCCATTCTAAACTCATATGTTTGGGGGACAGGCCCCACACCGCACAGGAGTTGTGGCGGGGTACAGAACAACAGACCGACGAGTGGTTGCTGCCGGTGAACCTCAAGCCCGGCCTGGTGGTGTGCGATAATGGGCGAAATCTCGTTGCAGCTCTGGGACTAGCCGGTTTGACGCACATCCCTTGCTTGGCGCATGTGCTGAATTTGGTGGTGCAGAAGTTCATTCACAACTACCCCGACATGTCAGAGCTGCTGCATAAAGTGTGGGCCGTCTGTTCGCGCTTCCGGCGTTCACATCCTGCCGCTGCTCGCCTGTCTGCGCTACAGCGTAACTTCGGCCTTCCCGCTCACCGCCTCATATGCGACGTGCCCACCAGGTGGAACTCCACCTTGCACATGCTGGACAGACTGTGCGAGCAGCAGCAGGCCATAGTGGAGTTTCAGCTGCAGCACGCACGGGTCAGTCGCACTACGGAACAGCACCACTTCACCACCAATGACTGGGTCTCCATGCGAGACCTGTGTGCCCTGTTGCGCTGTTTCGAGTACTCCACCAACATGGCCAGTGGCGATGACGCCGTTATCAGCGTTACAATACCACTTCTATGTCTCCTTGAGAAAACACTTAGGGCGATGATGGAAGAGGAGGTGGCCCAGGAGGAGGAGGAGGAGGAGGAGGAAGAGGGGTCATTTTTAGCACTTTCAGGCCAGTCTTTTCGAAGTGACTCAGAGGGAGGTTTTTTGCAACAGCAGAGGCCAGGTACAAATGTGGCCAGCCAGGGCCCACTACTGGAGGACGAGGAGGACGAGGCATGGTCACAGCGGGGTGGCACCCAACGCAGCTCGGGCCCATCACTGGTGCGTGGCTGGGGGGAAAGGCAGGACGATGACGATACGCCTCCCACAGAGGACAGCTTGTCCTTACCTCTGGGCAGCCTGGCACACATGAGCGACTACATGCTGCAGTACCTGCGCAACGACAGCAGAGTTGCCCACATTTTAACGTGTGTGGACTACTGGGTTGCCACCCTGCTGGATCCACGCTACAAAGACAATGTGTCCACCTTACTTCCTGCACTGGAGCGTGATAGGAAGATGCGCGAGTACAAGCGCACGTTGGTAGACGCGCTACTGAAAGCATTCCCAAATGTCACAGGGGAACAAGTGGAAGCCCAAGGGCAAGGCAGAGGAGGAGCAAGAGGTCGCCAAGGCAGCTGTGTCACGGCCAGCTCCTCTGAGGGCAGGGTTAGCATGGCAGAGATGTGGAAAAGTTTTGTCAACACGCCACAGCTAACTGCACCACCACCTGATACGCAACGTGTTAGCAGGAGGCAACATTTCACTAACATGGTGGAACAGTACGTGTGCACACCCCTCCACGTACTGACTGATGGTTCGGCCCCATTCAACTTCTGGGTCTCTAAATTGTCCACGTGGCCAGAGCTAGCCTTTTATGCCTTGGAGGTGCTGGCCTGCCCGGCGGCCAGCGTTTTGTCTGAACGTGTATTCAGCACGGCAGGGGGCGTCATTACAGACAAACGCATCCGCCTGTCTACAGCCAATGTGGACAAGCTGACGTTCATAAAAATGAACCAGGCATGGATCCCACAGGACCTGTCCATCCCTTGTGTAGATTAGACATTAACTACCTCCCCTTAACCATATATTATTGTACTCCAGGGCACTTCCTCATTTCAATCCTCTTTTTATTTTCATTTTACCATTATATTGCGGGGCAACCCAAAGTTGAATGAACATCTCCTCTGTCTGGGTGCCGGGGCCTAAATATATGCCAATGGACTGTTCCAATGTTGGGTAACGTGAAGCCTGATTCTCTGCTATGACATGCAGACTGATTCTCTGCTGACATGAAGCCAGATTCTCTGTTACGGGACCTCTCTCCTCTGCCTGGGTGCCTGGGCCTAAATATATGACAATGGACTGTTACAGTGGTGGCTGACGTGAAGCCTGATTCTCTGCTATGACATGCAGACTGATTCTCTGCTGACATGAAGCCAGATTCTCTGTTACGGGACCTCTCTCCTCTGCCTGGGTGCCTGGGCCTAAATATATGACAATAGACTGTTACAGTGGTGGCTGACGTGAAGCCTGATTCTCTGCTATGACATGCAGACTGATTCTCTGCTGACATGAAGCCAGATTCTCTGTTACGGGACCTCTCTCCTCTGCCTGGGTGCCTGGGCCTAAATATATGACAATGGACTGTTACAGTGGTGGCTGACGTGAAGCCTGATTCTCTTCTATGACATGCAGACTGATTCTCTGCTGACATGAAGCCAGATTCTCTGTTACGGGACCTCTCTCCTCTGGCTGGGTGCCTGGGCCTAAATATATGACAATGGACTGTTACAGTGGTGGCTGACGTGAGGCCTGATTCTCTTTTATGACATGCAGACTGATTCTCTGCTGACATGAAGCCAGATTCTCTGTTACGGGACCTCTCTCCTCTGGCTGGGTGCCTGGGCCTAAATATATGACAATGGACTGTTACAGTGGTGGCTGACGTGAAGCCTGAGTCTCTGCTATGACATGCAGACTGATTCTCTGCTGACATGAAGCCAGATTCTCTGTTACGGGACCTCTCTCCTCTGGCTGGGTGCCTGGGCCTAAATATATGACAAAGGACTGTTACAGTGGTGGCTGACGTGAAGCCTGATTCTCTGCTATGACATGCAGACTGATTCTGTGCTGACATGAAGCCAGATTCTCTGTTACGGGACCTCTCTCCTCTGGCTGGGTGCCTGGGCCTAAATATATGACAATGGACTGTTACAGTGGTGGGTGACGTGAAGCCAGATTCTCTGCTATGGGACCTCTCTCCAATTGATATTGGTTAATTTTTATTTATTTTATTTTTATTTTTATTCATTTCCCTATCCACATTTGTTTGCAGGGGATTTACCTACATGTTGCTGCCTTTTGCAGCCTTCTAGCTCTTTCCTGGGATGTTTTACAGCCTTTTTAGTGCCGAAAAGTTCGGGTCCCCATTGACTTCAATGGGGTTCGGGACGAAGTTCGGGTCGGGTTCGGAACTTCTCGAACCCGAACATCCAGGTGTCCGCTCAACTCTAATTATGATGGATCAAAACGGAATGCCTCTTCTTCATACTCATGCAGTATGTTTCCGTCTTATTGATTCAGTTATTTTCCATTATAACCATGTTATAATGGAAAGCAATAACGGAATGCATAACGGTGATGTGAACCTGGCCTTACAAGCAACTGAGTTGGTTGCTGACCCCTGATATACTGTATGATCTGCTGCTCAAGCATATGTCTTTGTGCACCTGTGCACTAATACAACTGAAATGAAATAGTTTCCAAGTCACCTGAACTGGTTTCAAACAGGTTAGGCAACCCAGAATAATAAAGAATATTACCTTGTTTACTTCTAATAGTTGACATAGATTGGAAATATGTCAGTGGCAACTGCCTAAAAGTATTTATTTACACTCCTTGACTACTATATACTGGAACCATATTGTCTTTAGGAACAAACCCCGGTCCTGTTTGGAACCTGACAACTGCTGGTGTCATGCTCTAGGGAGCCATGGCATACAAGTCAATCACCCCTAGTAGTTATAAGACAAATGGTAACAACTGAGAAATTCAGTATGTGCAAGACATCCCGAGGCCACATGTGATGCCCAACTCTCATTTTTCAGTAGGATAATGCTACCCACCCCACCCCCCCCCCCACCCCCCCACACACACACACACACAGCAAGGGTCTTCCAGGAATGTTTCCACCAGATTAAAACACTTCATTGGCCTGTCTAGTCGCCAGATGTCTTGATTGAGTATTTATGGGACCATCTGGGATGCTAGCTTTGACAGTATACGAGTGTGCCGGATCTACAGGCCCAGGTGTAACCTCTGTGGGCAAAGGTGCAGCAATATACCATGCCCAACTGTATGTTCTCTTGTATCAATGCTAGAGAAGGCCCAACAGGGTAGTAAAGCCTCCTTTGAATTGTACAGTTTTCCCCAATAAACATCCTTTCTAATATTGTAACCACACATATATATATATATATATCTCACTCAGCAGAGCTGGAGAATGCAGAGTTGAAGCAGCGCAGAGCAGGGAAGGGAGATCTGTCATCTGCTCAGTGTATAAATGAAAGCAACATGTGGTAAGAGGACCCCTTTGTGCTGCAGTAGATTAACCCTTTAGGGGGGAGGGCTCTGGTTACTGACACTTTTGGGGGGCTATTGTTACTGGCTAGTGAGGGCAGGCGGGATTAGCCTCAGGGTGAGGGCAGTGGCGGCCATCTTAACTGAATAGTGAAATTGCAGTTTTATGCAGACTGGTTGCTAAGGGCTGAATCTTATTAAATATGGGGTAAGTCAGTCTAATAGTAACTGATTCTGGAATATCATGTGATTAGTAACTACATATATGAAAATTTAAATTAGGATCTAAGTGTGACAGTTAATCCTTTAACCACCTCAGCTCCCCTAGCTTAAAGGGCTTCTGTCACCCCACTAAACGCATTTTATTTTTATTTTTGTGTACTTATAATCCCTATCCTCCCATTTGCCATACATTATGTTATTAATAATTTTCCAAAAACTTACTTTTATGATATGCTTATTACCTTTCTACTTGCTGGTAGCAGCCGCAGAAAACCGCCCCATACTCCTGTTGATTGACAGGACCAGCCGCGATCTCCTCCTCCGGCCAGCCCTGTCAGCCTTTCAAAAATCGCGCACCTGTGTTGATTCGGCGCAGGCGCTCTGAGATAAGGAGGCTCGCTTCCTCAGCACTCCCTCAGTGCGCCTGTGCTGATGACGTCACCGAAAGAGATGGCAATATGGCAGGATAGGGATTATAAGTAGACAAAAAAAAAAAGCGTTTAGTGGGGTGACAGAAGCCCTTTAAACCAGACCACTTTTTACAATTCTGCACTACACTACTTTCACCGTTTATTGCTTGGTCATACAACTTACCACCCAAATAAATGTTTTCTCCTTTTCTTCTTACTAATAGAGCTTTCATTTGGTGGTATTTCATTGCTGCTGACATTTTTACTTTTTTTTTTATTAATTGAAATTTACAGATTATTTTTTTTTCTTTCAAAAAAATGACTTTTTACTTTCAGTTGTAAATTTTTTAAAATAAAACTACATTTATATATACATTTTTATCTAAATTTATTGTTCTACATGTCTTTGATTAAAAAAAATGGGTAAAAAAAAATGGTTTGGGTAAAAGTTTATAGCGTTTACAAACTATGGTACAAAAATGTGTATTTCCACATTTTGAAGCAGCTCTGACTTTCTGAGCACCTGTCATGTTTCCTGAGGTTCTACAATGCCCAGACAGTAGAAGAACCCCACAAATGACCCCATTTCGGAAAGTAGACACCCTAAGGTATTCGCTCATGGGCATAGTGAGTTCATAGAACTTTTTATTTTTTGTCACAAGTTAGCGGAAAATGATGTTTTTTTTTTTTTTCTTACAGTCTCATATTCCACTAACTTGTGACTAGGGATGAGCGAACCCGAACTGTATAGTTCGGGTTCGTACCGAATTTTGGGGTGTCCGTGACACGGACACGAACCCGGACATTTTCGTAAAAGTCCGGGTTCGGGTTCGGTGTTAGTCACTTTCTTGGCGCTTTTTGAAAGGCTGCAAAGCAGCCAATCAACAAGCGGCATACTACTTGCCCCAAGAGGCCGTCACAGCCATGCCTACTATTGGCATGGCTGTGATTGGCCAGTGCAGCATGTGACCCAGCCTCTATTTAAGCTGGAGTCACGTAGCGCTGTACGTCACTCTGCTCTGATCAGTATAGGGAGAGGTTGCAGCTGCGACGTTAGGGCGAGATTAGGCAGTGATTAACTCCTCCAAAAGACTTCATTCAGAGATCGATCTGCAGCTGTGGATGATTGAACTGCTGCTATTGAATTGCTCACTGTTTTTAGGCTGCCCAGAGCGTTTTTCAGTCACTTTTTTTCTGGGGTGATCGGCGGCCATTTTGTGTATTGTGGTGTGCCAGCACAAGCTGCCACCAAGTGCATTTAACCCTCAATAGTGTGGTTGTTTTTTGGCTATATCCTACATCAGGGTGAAGCTGTCACACCAAGTGCATTTAACCATCAATAGTGTGGTTATTATTTGGCCATATACAGGGAGTGCAGAATTATTAGGCAAATGAGTATTTTGACCACATCATCCTCTTTATGCATGTTGTCTTACTCCAAGCTGTATAGGCTCGAAAGCCTACTACCAATTAAGCATATTAGGTGATGTGCATCTGTAATGAGAAGGGGTGTGGTCTAATGACATCAACACCCTATATCAGGTGTGCATAATTATTAGGCAACTTCCTTTCCTTTGGCAAAATGGGTCAAAAGAAGGACTTGACAGGCTCAGAAAAGTCAAAAATAGTGAGATATCTTGCAGAGGGATGCAGCACTCTTAAAATTGCAAAGCTTCTGAAGCGTGATCATCGAACAATCAAGCGTTTCATTCAAAATAGTCAACAGGGTCGCAAGAAGCGTGTGGAAAACCCAAGGCGCAAAATAACTGCCCATGAACTGAGAAAAGTCAAGCGTGCATCTGCCAAGATGCCACTTGCCACCAGTTTGGCCATATTTCAGAGCTGCAACATCACTGGAGTGCCCAAAAGCACAAGGTGTGCAATACTCAGAGACATGGCCAAGGTAGGAAAGGCTGAAAGACGACCACCACTGAACAAGACACACAAGCGGAAACGTCAAGACTGGGCCAAGAAATATCTCAAGACTGATTTTTCTAAGGTTTTATGGACTGATGAAATGAGAGTGAGTCTTGATGGGCCAGATGGATGGGCCCGTGGCTGGATTGGTAAAGGGCAGAGAGCTCCAGTCCGACTCAGACGCCAGCAAGGTGGAGGTGGAGTACTGGTTTGGGCTGGTATCATCAAAGATGAGCTTGTGGGGCCTATTCGGGTTGAGGATGGAGTCAAGCTCAACTCCCAGTCCTACTGCCAGTTTCTGGAAGACACCTTCTTCAAGCAGTGGTACAGGAAGAAGTCTGCATCCTTCAAGAAAAACATGATTTTCATGCAGGACAATGCTCCATCACACGCGTCCAAGTACTCCACAGCGTGGCTGGCAAGAAAGGGTATAAAAGAAGAAAATCTAATGACATGGCCTCCTTGTTCACCTGATCTGAACCCCATTGAGAACCTGTGGTCCATCATCAAATGTGAGATTTACAAGGAGGGAAAACAGTACACCTCTCTGAACAGTGTCTGGGAGGCTGTGGTTGCTGCTGCACGCAATGTTGATGGTGAACAGATCAAAACACTGACAGAATCCATGGATGGCAGGCTTTTGAGTGTCCTTGCAAAGAAAGGTGGCTATATTGGTCACTGATTTGTTTTTGTTTTGTTTTTGAATGTCAGAAATGTATATTTGTGAATGTTGAGATGTTATATTGGTTTCACTGGTAAAAATAAATAATTGAAATGGGTTTATATTTGTTTTTTGTTAAGTTGCCTAATAATTATGCACAGTAATAGTCACCTGCACACACAGATATCCCCCTAAAATAGCTAAAACTAAAAACAAACTAAAAACTACTTCCAAAAATATTCAGCTTTGATATTAATGAGTTTTTTGGGTTCATTGAGAACATGGTTGTTGTTCAATAATAAAATTAATCCTCAAAAATACAACTTGCCTAATAATTCTGCACTCCCTGTACTACATCAGTGGCAAGCTGAGCCTGTCACCAAGTGCATTTAACCCTCAATGGTGTGGTTGTTTTTTGGCTATATCCTACATCAGGGTCAAGCTGTCACACCAAGTGCATTTAACCATCAATAGTCTGGTTATTTTTTGGCCATATACTACATCAGGGGCAAGCTGTCACCAAGTGCATTTAACCCTCAATAGTGTGGTTGTTTTTTGGCTATATCCTACATCAGGGTAAAGCTGTCACACCAAGTGCATTTAACCATCAATAGTGTGGTTATTTTTTGGCCATATCCCAGTCTAATTCTGACTGTAAACGTATACCTGTCACCCAGCGCCTAAATAATAGGCCTCATATTTATATTCATCCAAATCTGTCATTATTGCTGTAGCTGGTCAAGTTATTTAGTGTCCGTCAAAGCACAGTTTTTGTTCTGGGTTGAAATACAATTCCCAATTTTGCAATTTCCTAATTTAGTGGTTTCTGCTGTATCAGACCTACATTAAATCTATCCCTAAAAGGGTATATTAGATTCAAGGTGCACATAGGGTCATTCTCAATAACTTCACACACACGCTACTGTGCATATCCCAGTCTAATTCTGTCTGTAAACGTATACCTGTCACCCAGCGCCTAAATAATAGGCCTCACATTTATAGTCATCCAAATCTGTCGTTATTGCTGTAGCTGGTCAAGTTATTTAGTGTCCGTCAAAGCACAGTTTTTGTTCTGGGTTAAAATACAATTCCCAATTTAGCAATTCTCTAAATTAGTGGTTTCTGCTGTATCAGGCCTACTTTAAATTTATCCCTAAAAGGGTATATTAGATTCAAGGTGCACATAGGGTCATTCTCAATAACTTCACACACACGCTACTGTGCATATCCCAGTCTAATTCTGTCTGTAAACGTATACCTTTCACCCAGCGCCTAAATAATAGGCATCAAATTTATAGTCATCCAAATCTGTGGTTACTGCTGTGCCTGTATTAGTGTAATACGGTACCTAAATAGATAGCCAGATAGTGTTAGGTGTCTTTAAAAAAAGGCCTGAATTTGAATTCAATACATTGGGCCAAATAATATTTTAGTTGTTGTGGTGAACGATAACAATGAGGAAAACATCTAGTAAAAGACGCGGACGTGAACATGGTCGTGGTGGTGTTAGTGGACCCTCTGGTGCTGGAAAAGGACGTGGCCGTTCTGCCACAGCCACACGTCCTAGTGTACCAACTACCTCAGGTCCCAGTAGCCGCCATAATTTATAGCGATATTTGGTGGGGCCCAATGCCGTTCTAAGGATGGTAAGGCCTGAGCAGGTACAGGCATTAGTCAATTGGGTGGCCGACAGTGGATCCAGCACGTTCACATTATCTCCCACCCAGTCTTCTGCAGAAAGCGCACAGATGGCGCCTGAAAACCAAGCCCATCAGTCTGTCACATCACCCCCATGCATACCAGGGAAACTGTCTGAGCCTCAAGTTATGCAGCAGTCTCTTATGCTGTTTGAAGACTCCGCTGGCAGGGTTTCCCAAGGGCATCCACCTAGCCCTTCCCCAGCGGTGGAAGACATAGAATGCACTGACGCACAACCACTTATGTTTCCTGATGATGAGGACATGGGAATACCACCTCAGCATGTCTCTGATGATGACGAAACACAGGTGCCAACTGCTGCGTCTTTCTGCAGTGTGCAGACTGAACAGGAGGTCAGGGATCAAGACTGGGTGGAAGACGATGCAGGGGACGATGAGGTCCTAGACCCCACATGGAATGAAGGTCGTGCCACTGACTTTCACAGTTCGGAGGAAGAGGCAGTGGTGAGACCGAGCCAACAGCGTAGCAAAAGAGGGAGCAGTGGGCAAAAGCAGAACACCCGCCGCCAAGAGACTCCGCCTGCTACTGACCGCCGCCATCTGGGACCGAGCACCCCAAAGGTAGCTTCAAGGAGTTCCCTGGCATGGCACTTCTTCAAACAATGTGTTGACGACAAGACCCGAGTGGTTTGCACGCTGTGCCATCAGAGCCTGAAGCAAGGCATTAACATTCTGAACCTTAGCACAACCTGCATGACCAGGCACCTGCATGCAAAGCATGAACTGCAGTTTAGTAAACACCTTAAAAACAAGGAAGTCACTCAGGCTCCCCCTGCTACCTCTTCTGCTGCTGCCGCCTCGGCCTCTTCCTCCGCCTCTGGAGGAACGTTGGCACCTGCCGCCCAGCAAACAGGGGATGTACCACCAACACCACCACCTCCGTCACCAAGCATCTCAACCATGTCACACGGCAGCGTTCAGCTCTCCATCTCACAAACATTTGAGAAAAAGTGTAAATTCCCACCTAGCCACCCTCGATCCCTGGCCCTGAATGCCAGCATTTCTAAACTACTGGCCTATGAAATGCTGTCATTTAGGCTGGTGGACACAGACAGCTTCAAACAGCTCATGTCGCTTTCTGTCCCACAGTATGTTGTTCCCAGCCGGCACTACTTCTCCAAGAGAGCCGTGCCTTCCCTACACAACCAAGTATCCGATAAAACCACAGATACGTGGACCAGTAAGCACGGCCAGGGACGCTATATCTCCCTAACTGCACACTGGGTAAATGTAGTGGCAGCTGGGCCCCAGGCGGAGAGCTGTTTGGCGCACGTTCTTCCGCCGCCAAGGATCGCAGGGCAACATTCTTTGCCTCCTGTTGCCACCTCCTCCTACTCAGCTTCCTCCTCCTCTTCTTCCACCTGCTCATCCAGTCAGCTACATACCTTCACCACCAACTTCAGCACAGCCCGGGGTAAACGTCAGCAGGCCATTCTGAAACTCATATGTTTGGGGGACAGGCCCCACACCGCACAGGAGTTGTGGTGGGGTATAGAACAGACCGACGAGTGGTTGCTGCCGGTTAGCCTCAAGCCCGGCCTGGTGGTGTGCGATAATGGGCGAAATCTCGTTGCAGCTCTGGGACTAGCCGGTTTGACGCCCATCCCTTGCTTGGCGCATGTGCTGAATTTGGTGGTGCAGAGGTTCATTCACAACTACCCCGACATGTCAGAGCTGCTGCATAAAGTGCGGGCCGTCTGTTCGCGCTTCCGGCGTTCACATCCTGCCGCTGCTCGCCTGTCTGCGCTACAGCGTAACTTTGGCCTTCCCGCTCACCGCCTCATATGCGACGTGCCCACCAGGTGGAACTCCACCTTGCACATGCTGGACAGACTGTGCGAGCAGCAGCAGGCCATAGTGGAGTTTCAGCTGCAGCACGCACGGGTCAGTCGCACTGCGGAACAGCACCACTTCACCACCAATGACTGGGCCTCCATGCGAGACCTGTGTGCCCTGTTGCGCTGTTTCGAGTACTCCACCAACATGGCCAGTGGCGATGACGCCGTTATCAGCGTTACAATACCACTTCTATGTCTCCTTGAGAAAACACTTAGGGCGATGATGGAAGAGGAGGTGGCCCAGGAGGAGAAGGAGGAGGAAGAGGGGTAATTTTTAGCACTTTCAGGTCAGTCTCTTCGAAGTGACTCAGAGGGAGGTTTTTTGCAACAGCAGAGGCCAGGTACAAATGTGGCCAGCCAGGGCCCACTACTGGAGGACGAGGATGAGGTGGAGGAGGATGAGGATGAAGCATGATCACAGCGGGGTGGCACCCAACGCAGCTCGGGCCCATCACTGGTGCGTGGCTGGGGGGAAACGCAGGACGATGACGATACACCTCCCACAGAGGACAGCTTGTCCTTACCCCTGGGCAGCCTGGCACACATGAGCGACTACATGCTGCAGTGCCTGCGCAACGACAGCAGAGTTGCCCACATTTTAACGTGTGCGGACTACTGGGTTGCCACCCTGCTGGATCCATGGTACAAAGACAATGTGCCCACCTTACTTCCTGCACTGGAGCGTGATAGGAAGATGCGCGAGTACAAGCGCACGTTGGTAGACGCGCTACTGAGAGCATTCCCAAATGTCACAGGGGAACAAGTGGAAGCCCAAGGCCAAGGCAGAGGAGGAGCAAGAGATCGCCAAGGCAGTTGTGTCACGGCCAGCTCCTCTGAGGGCAGGGTTAGCATGGCAGAGATGTGGAAACGTTTTGTCAACACGCCACAGCTAACTGCACCACCACCTGATACGCAACGTGTTAGCAGGAGGCAACATTTCACTAACATGGTGGAACAGTACGTGTGCACACCCCTCCACGTACTGACTGATGGTTCGGCCCCATTCAACTTCTGGGTCTCTAAATTGTCCACATGGTCAGAGCTAGCCTTTTATGCCTTGGAGGTGCTGGCCTGCCCGGCAGCCAGCGTTTTGTCTGAACGTGTATTCAGCACGGCAGGGGGGCGTCATTACAGACAAACGCAGCCGCCTGTCTACAGCCAATGTGGACAAGCTGACATTCATAAAAATGAACCAGGCATGGATCCCACAGGACCTGTCCATCCCTTGTGCAGATTAGACATTAACTACCTCCCCTTAACCATATATTATTGTACTCCAGGGCACTTCCTCATTCAATCCTATTTTTATTTTCATTTTACCAGTATATTGCGAGGCAACCCAAAGTTGAATGAACCTCTCCTCTGTCTGGGTGCCGGGGCCTAAATATATGCCAATGGACTGTTCCAATGTTGGGTTACGTGAAGCCTGATTCTCTGCTATGACATGCAGACTGATTCTCTGCTGACATGAAGCCAGATTCTCTGTTACGGGACCTCTCTCCTCTGCCTGGGTGCCTGGGCCTAAATATATGACAATGGACTGTTACAGTGGTGGGTGACGTGAAGCCTGATTCTCTGCTATGACATGCAAACTGATTCTCTGCTGACATGAAGCCAGATTCTCTGTTACGGGACCTCTCTCCTCTGCCTGGGCCTAAATATATGACAATGGACTGTTACAGTGGTGGTTGACGTGAAGCCTGATTCTCTGCTATGACATGCAAACTGATTCTCTGCTGACATGAAGCCAGATTCTCTGTTACGGGACCTCTCTCCTCTGCCTGGGTGCCTGGGCCTAAATATATGACAATGGACTGTTACAGTGGTGGGTGACGTGAAGCCTGATTCTCTGCTATGACATGAAGCCAGATTCTCTGTTACGGGACCTCTCTCCTCTGCCAGGGTGCCTGGGCCTAAATATATGACAATGGACTGTTACAGTGGTGGCTGATGTGAAGCCTGATTCTCTGCTTTGACATGCAAACTGATACTCTGCTGACATGAAGCCAGATTCTCTGTTACGGGACCTCTCTCCTCTGCCTGGGTGCCTGGGCCTAAATATATGACAATGGACTGTTACAGTGGTGGGTGACGTGAAGCCTGATTCTCTGCTATGACATGAAGCCAGATTCTCTGTTACGGGACCTCTCTCCTCTGCCAGGGTGCCTGGGCCTAAATATATGACAATGGACTGTTACAGTGGTGGCTGACGTGAAGCCTGATTCTCTGCTATGACATGCAGACTGATTCTCTGCTGACATGAAGCCAGATTCTCTGTTACGGGACCTCTCTCCTCTGCCTGGGTGCCTGGGCCTAAATATATGCCAATGGACTGTTCCAATGTTGGGTGTACGTGAAGCCTGATTCTCTGCTATGACATGCAGACTGATTCTCTGCTGACATGAAGCTAGATTCTCTGTTACGGGACCTCTCTCCTCTGCCTGGGCCTAAATATATGACAATGGACTGTTACAGTGGTGGCTGACCTGATTCTCTGCTATGACATGCAGACTGATTCTCTGCTGACATGAAGCCAGATTCTCTGTTACGGGACCTCTCTCCTCTGGCTGGGTGCCTGGGCCTAAATATATGACAATGGACTGTTACAGTGTTGGCTGACGTGAAGCCTGATTCTCTGCTATGACATGCAGACTGATTCTCTGCTGACATGAAGCCAGATTCTCTGTTACGGGACCTCTCTCCTCTGCCTGGGTGCCTGGGCCTAAATATATGCCAATGGACTGTTCCAATGTTGGGTGACGTGAAGCCTGATTCTCTGCTATGACATGCAGACTGATTCTCTGCTGACATGAAGCCAGATTCTCTGTTACGGGACCTCTCTCCTCTGCCTGGGTGCCTGGGCCTAAATATATGACAATGGACTGTTAAAGTGGTGGGTGACATGAAGCCAGATTCTCTGCTATGGCTTCAATGGGGTTCGGGTTCGGGACGAAGTTCGGGTCGGGTTCAGATCCCGAACCCGAACTTTTCCGGGAAGTTCGGCCGAACTTCTCGAACCCGAACATCCAGGTGTTCGCTCAACTCTACTTGTGACAAAAAATAAAAACTTCTATGAACTCACTATGCCCATCACAAAATACCTTGGGGTGTCTTCTTTCCAAAATGGGGTCACTTGTGGGGTAGTTATACTGCCCTGGCATTTTAGGGGCCTAATGCATGAGAAGTAGTTTGAATTCAAAATGTGTACAAAATGCCCTGTGAAATCCTAAAGGTGCTCTTTGGAATTTCTGCCCCTTTGCCCACCTAGGCTGCAAAAAAGTGTCACACATGTGGTATCACCGTACTCAGGAGAAGTTGGGCAATGTGTTTTGGGGTGTCTTTTTCATATACCCATGCTGGGTGAGAGAAATATCTCTCTAAAAGACAACTTTTCCCTTTTTTTTTTAAACAAAGTTGGCATTTGACAGAGATATTTATGCATGGGTATATGTAACAAGACACCCCAAAACACATTGCCCAACTTCTCCTGAGTACGGTGATACCACATTTGTGACACTTTTTTGCAGCCTAGGGGCGCAAAGGGGCACAAATTCCTTTTAGGAGGGCATTTTTAGACATTTGGATTCCAGACTTCTTTTCACACTTTAGGGCCCCTAAAATGCCAGGGCAGTATAAATACCCCACATGTGACCCCATTTTGGAAAGAAGACACCACAAGGTATTTCCATGAGGGGCATGGCGAGTTCATAGAAGATTTTTTTTTTTTGGCACAAGTTAGCGGAAATTGATTTTTTATTTGTTTTTTTTTCTCACAAAGTCTCCCTTTCTGCTAACTTGGGACAAAAATGTAAATCTTTCATGGACTCAATATGCCCCTAAGCGAATACCTTGGGGTGTCTTCTTTCCAAAATAGGGTCATTTGTGGGGTGTTTGTACTGCCCTGGCATTTGAGGGTCTCTGCAATCATTACATGTATGGCCAGCTTTAGGAGTTTCTGCTATTCTCCTTATATTAAGCATACGGGTAATGAGATTTTTTTTTTCCGTTCAGCCTCTGGGCTGAAAGAAAAAAATTAACGGCACAGATTTCATCATTCGCATCGATCAAAAAAAAAAAAGAAAAGGAGGGGAAAGGCGTCTGCCAGGACATAGGAGCTCCGCCCAACATCCATACCCACTTAGCTCATGTGCCCTGGCAAACCCGATTTCTCCATTCACACCAATCGATGTGGATGAATAAATCATTGCCGTTTTTATTTTATTCTATATATACAAAGTGTTTGCCAAAGCATATGAACACCACGCGCCCTCAGCTCATAAGCCTCGAAAAAACATATCTTTTACTGCAGAGGAGAAATCTCGTCTTGCAGCACCGCATACACCGACTTTTGTGTAATCTGACAGCAGCGCAATGCTTCTGTCAGAATGCATATCAGTGCTGCAGCTGGTTCATCAGTTGGTCCACCAAGAAGGTAAAAAAAAAAAAAAAAGAAAAAAGAAAAAAACAGGCCGCAACGCAATAAATTTATTAACATTATAATAACAGTTGAACGGAACATTAACTTTTATAAACTTTATTTAACTTTTTGAACAGAACATTAACTTTTTTGCTTACCGGTGATTTTTTGGTTTTTTTAATTTTTTTTTACCTTTTTTATAGGACAAACCTCTCCTTCCCCATGGGACAATGTGCAAAGCGCAAAGCGCCCAGAGATGTGGCGAAGTACATTATGCACTTTATCCCAGGTGAAAGGAGAGGTTTGCAGCAGCTGTATGTGAATGGGCCCTAATAGCCCTGTGTGCCTGTCCTGGTGAGATGTGATCCCTATGCTAGGTGTACCTGTGAGTGGTACTTCCGGAAACACTCCCCTAAGCATAGGGCAGGGTAGTCAGGGCAGTCAGGACAGAAATAGCGGGTGTCACGCCTTATTCCACTCCTGCTACAGACACAACATCTTTTTCGGGGTGACGCTTGGGTTGAGGTACCAGAAACCACATTGGGGAAATGTCGCTCGTGTAGGCAGCTCACTACACTGGTGGATGGGGCCACGGAACCTCCTGAATACAGGAGGTTTTCGATGATCTCTTCTTGAAATTTGAGGAAGGATCTTGTTCTCCCAGCCTTACTGTAGAGAACAAAACTATTATATACAGCCAATTGAATCAAATATACAGACACCTTCTTATACCAGCATCTGGTGCGGCGGGACACTAAATAAGTAGCCAACATCTGGTCATTGAAGTCCACCCCTCCCATGAGCGAATTATAGTTGTGGACAGAGAGGGGCTTTTCAATGACACTGGTTGCTCGTTCAATTTGTATTGTCGTGTCTGCGTGAATGGAAGAGAGCATGTAAACGTCACGCTTATCTCTCCATTTCACCGCGAGCAGTTCTTCGTTACACAAGGCAGCCCTCTCCCCCTTGCAAGACGGGTGGTAACGAGCCGTTGGGGGAAGCCCG
The DNA here is from genome assembly GCF_014858855.1 of Bufo gargarizans. Lineage (NCBI taxonomy): Eukaryota > Metazoa > Chordata > Amphibia > Anura > Bufonidae > Bufo > Bufo gargarizans. The sequence continues at coordinate 365,736,135 of NC_058080.1, forward strand.
CGCGACTAGGTCGCACGGTGCCACAGCAGCCAATCTGTTCTAGGAACAAATGCCTGAAGAGGGGCAAGAGTGTAGAAATTGTCCACATAAAGATGGTACCCCTTGCCAAATAAGGGTGAAACCAAGTCCCAGACTGTCTTCCCACTGCTCCCCAGGTAGTCAGGGCAACCAACCGGCTCCAGGGTCTGATCTTTACCCTCATAGATCCAAAATTTGTGGGTATAGCCTGTGGCCCTTTCACAGAGCTTATACAATTTGACCCCATACCGGGCGCGCTTGCTTGGGATGTATTGTTTGAAGCCAAGGCGCCCGGTAAAAGAGACTCATCTACGCAGATGTTTTGCTCAGGGGTATACAAATCTGCAAATTTAGTGTTAAGGTGGTCTATGAGGGGCCGAATTTTGTGGAGCTGGTCAAAGGCTGGGTGGCCTCCTGGACGGGAGGTGCTGTTGTCACTAAAGTGCAGGAAACGCAGGATGGCCTCAAATCGTGCCCTGGACATGGCAGCAGAGAACATGGGCATGTGATGAATTGGGTTCGTGGACCAATATGACCGCAATTCATACTTTTTGGTTAGGCCCATGTGGAGGAGAAGGCCCAGAAAAGTTTTAATTTTGGAAACTTGGACGGGTTTCCTCCGGAAAGACTGGGCATAAAAGCTTCCCGGGTTGGCGGCTATAAATTGAGTGGCATACCGATTTGTTTCTGCCACGACTAAGTCCAAGAGCTCCGCAGTCAAGAACAGCTAAAAAAATCCCAGTGCTGAACCGATCTGAGCTGTCTCAACCCGAACTCCAGACTAGGCGGTGAAAGGGGGAACTAATGGTGCGGTTGAAGTTGGGGGCTGCCAATCAGGGTTTGCCAGCACCTCAGGGACTATAGGGGCTCTACGGGCCTGTCTGTGCGGTGGCTACGACAGGGGAACTACTGCACGTGCCACCGTACCAGCTTCAACTGCCCTTCTGGTGCTCGCCACTTCACCATGTTCTATGGCAGTGCTGGTACTAGGTCCAGGATGGGCTGCGCTGCTGGTGTATGCCTCACCACGTAATCCGACAGTGCCAGCCCCACTCTGCTGCCCTTGAAGCGGATCCTGCGCAATCTGTGGTCTAGCAACACAGGGCCGGGTACGCCTGGTGGTATCAGGGACCTCAACCTCCTCGTCCGAACTTTGGGTCAGACTGCCACTGCTTTCTACAGGTTCATATTCTGACCCGCTGGATTCGTCCGATGAGGGTTCCCATTCCTCATCCGACTGGGTCAGAAGCCTGTAGGCCTCTTCAGAAGAATACCCCTTATTTGCCATTTGGACTATTACATTTAGGGGGTATTCCCTGAGACTACCCAAGAAAAAAAGCAAGCCTGTCTTACAAATGGGAGGCTAGCGAAGTACCGGAGGCCGCAGCGCTTGTAAAGTGAAATTTTTGTCACTGCGGCGGGGCTGGCGTGGGTGAATGCACGTGTGGGCGACCGATCAGGCCTGATCAGGAAAACACTGCGTTTTGGGTGGAGGGCGAGCTAAGGTGACACTAATACTATTATAGATCTGACTGTGATCAGTTCTGATCACTTACAGATACTATAACAGTACAAATGCTGATTAGCGATACGCTAATCAGCGAATCAGTGACTGCGGTGCGGTGGGCTGGGCGCTAAACGATCGCTAACTACCTAACAAAGGGGCCTTAACTATCCTAAAACTATCAGTCAATACCAGTGGGAAAAAAAGTGACAGTTTACACTGATCACTTTTTTCCCTTTCACTAGGTGATTGGCAGGGGCGATCAAGGGGTTAATTGGGGTGATGGGGATTGATCTGGGGCTAAGTGTACTGTTGGTGTGTACTCACTTTGAACTGTGCTCCTCCGCTAGAACCAACCGACGAAAAGGACCAGCAGAGGAGCACAGCAGCCATTTAATACATTATATTTATAAATATAAGGTGTTAGATGGCTTCTGATTCGATTTTTTTGAAAATCATCAGCCTGCCAGCGACGATCATTGGCTGGCAGGCTGATGACGAAATTGTCCTGAAACTTTTGCCGGCCCGCGATGCGCATGCGCGGACCGGCTGTGAGCGTCATCTCGCGTCTCGCCTGAGTGAGCAGCCTCCGGAACGCGATCCTGCGTTAGGCGGTCCGGAGGCGGTTAGGGACTCGGCCCTATTTCACCTTAAGGACTTGGCCATTTTTTGCAAATCTGACCAGTGTCACTTTATGTGGTGATAACTTTAAAACGCTTTTACTTATCCAGGCCATTCTGAGATCGTTTTTTTTTGTCACATATTGTACTTCATAACACTGGTAAAATGGAGTAAAAAAAAAAACATTTTTATTTATGAAAAAATACCAAAATTTACCAAAATTTTGTTTCCAAGTTTCAATTTCTCTACTTCAATAATACATAGTAATACCTCCAAAAATTGCTATTAGTTTACATTCCCCATATGTCTACTTCATGTTTGGATCATTTTGGGAATGCCATTTTATTTTTTGGGGACGTTACAAGGCTTGGAAGTTGCAAATCTTGAAAATTTTCAAAAACCCACTTTTTAGGGACCAGTTCAGGTCTGAAGTCACTTTGTGAGTCTTACATTATAGAAACCATCCAAAAGTGACCCCATTCTAGGTATTCAAAACTGATTTTACAAACATTATTAACCCTTTAGGTGTTCCCCAACAGTTGATAGCAAATGGAGATGAAATTTCAGAATTAAAATTTTTTGCCAAATTTTCAATTTTAATCAATTTTTTCCACTAACAAAGCAAGGGTTAACAGCCAAACAAAACTCTATATTTATTGCCCTGACTCTGCGGTTTACAGAAACACCCGATATGTGGTCGTACACCACTCTCCGGCCCCATGTCAGGGCGTAGACAGAAAGGAACGCCGTGTGGTTTATTTACACCATGTCCCATTTGAAGCCCCCTGATGCACCCCTAGAGTAGAAACTCTAAAAATGTGACCCCATTTTGGAAACTACGGGATAAGGTGGCAGTTTTTTGGGTACTATTTTAGGGTACATGTCATTTTTGGTTGCTCTATATTACACTTTTTGTGAAGCAAAGTAACAAAAAATAGAAATTCTGAAATTTCATCTCCATTTGCCATTGACTCTTGTGGAACACTTAGAGGGTTAAAAACGTTTGTAAAATCAGTTTTAAATACCTTGAGGCATGTAGTTTCTTAAATTGAGTTTCTACTCTAGGGGTGCATCAGGGGGCTTCAAATGGGACATGGTGTCAAAAAACAAGTCCAGCAAAAACTGCCTTCCAAAATCCATATGGCATTCCTTTCCTGCTGCGCCCAGCTGTGTGCCCGTACGGATGTTTACGACCACATATGTGGTGTTTCTGTAAACTAAAGAATCAGGGCAATAAATATTGAGTTTTGTTTGGCTGTTAACTCTTGCTTTGTTACGGGAAAAAATTTGATTAAAATGGAACATTTGCCCAAAAATGCCTGTTTTGGCACAGTTTTTATTTTTTATTATTTACAACGTTCATCTGACAGATTAGATCATGTACTATTTTTATAGAGCAGGTTGGTACGGACGCAGGGATACCTAATATGTTTACTTTTTTAAATTTAGTTAAGTTTTACACAATAATATCATTTTTGAAACAAAAAAAATCATTTTAGTGTCTCCATAGTCTGAGAGCCATAGTTATTTATTTTTTGGGCGATTGTCTTAGTTAGGGTCTCATTTTTTGCAGGATGAGATGACTGTTTTAATGGTATGATTTTGGGGTACATATGACTTTTTTTGGAAGTAAGGTGACAAAATTATGGCTTTTTTTTACACCATTTTTATTTTTACGTTGTTCACCTAAAGGGTTAGATCAAGTGATATTTTTATAGAGCAGGTTCTTACGGACAAGGCAATACCTAATATGTGTACCTTTTTTTATTTATTAAGGTTTTACACAATAATATTATTTTTTAAACCCCCCAAAAAATTGTTTTAGTGTCTTCATAGTCTGAGAGCCATAGTTTTTTTATTTTTTTGGGCCATTGTCTCATGTAGGGGCTCATTTTTTGCAGAATGAGACGACTGTTTGAATGGTACTATTTTGGCGTACATACGACTTTTTTAATCACTTTTATTACTTTTTTCTTAAGTAAGGTGAGCAAAATTTCAATTTCATCATAGTTTTATTTTTTATGGCATTCACCGTGCGGGAAATGTAACATGACCGTTTTATAGATCGGGTTGTTACGGACGCGGTGATATATTTACATGTGTAGGGAATTTTATTTTTTAAATCGGGGATAAATGTTTTTTTTTTATTTTTACTTTTATTCCCTTTTTTTTTTTTTTTACCCAGACCCACTTGGTTCTTGAAGATCCAGTGGATCTGATGTCTGTATAATACAGTACAGTACACTATATAGTGTACTGCACTGTATTTCATTCACACGTTGTCTGAACAGATCTCTGCCTTTAGCACAGATCTGTTGGGCACCATGGACAGCAGAATACCTGAGAAGGCATCCTGTTGCCATGGGAACCTTCCCCGTCTGCCACAACTGAGCAGAAATATAACAATCACAATTTATTGCAGAACGGATAATAGGAAGTAGGTTTATTTCCCTTCAATACACCCCGTAAATGGCTGTAGTACAATGTAACTTGACCGCAGAATGGCAATTAAGACGTATCCTTTTTCCTATTTCTACACCTCAAAAAAAGAAATATAACAATCACAATTCACCGCAGAACGGCAAATGGGACATACGTATATTTCCTTTAAATACACCACGTAAATGGGTGTAGTACAATGTAACTTCACCGCTGAACGGCAATTAAGACATATATTTTTATCTTTTTTTTCCCAATGATTACACCCTACCAAAAGTAAAACAATGTAAAATCAACGCAGAACGGCGAATAGGATGTAGGTATCTTTCCTATTAATACACCCCATAAATGGCTGTAGTATAATATAACTTCACTGCTGAACGGCAATTAAGACATATTTTTTCTTTTATTAATACGCCCCCCAAAAAAGATATAACAATCACAATTCACCGCCGAACGGCTAATGGGGCGTATGTATCTTTCCTATTAATGCACCCCGTAAATGGCTCTAGTACAATGTAACTTCATCGCTGAATGGCAATTATGACATATATTTTTTCCTTTTTTCCCCCCTATTAATACACCCCAAAGAAAGAAATATAACAATCACAATTCACCGCAGAACGGATAATGAGACATACGTTTATTTCCTTTTAGTACACCACGTAAATGGCTGTAGTACAATGTAACTTCACTGCAGAACGGCAATTAACCACTTCAGCCCCGCTAGGTGAAACCCCCTTCATGACCAGAGCACTTTTTACACTTCGGCACTACACTACTTTCACCGTTTATCGCTAGGTCATGCAACTTACCACCAAAATGAATTTTACCTCCTTTTCTTCTCACTAATAGAGCTTTCATTTGGTGGTATTTCATTGCTGCTGGCATTTTTACTTTTTTTGTTATTAATCAAAATGTAACTATTTTTTTGCAAAAAAATGACATTTTTCACTTTCAGCTGAAAAATTTTGCAAAAAAAACGACATCCATATATAAATTTTTCGCCAAATTTATTGTTCTACATGTCTTTGATAAAAAAAAAATGTTTGGGCAAAAAAAAAATGGTTTGGGTAAAAGTTATAGCATTTACAAACTATGGTACAAAAATGTGAATTTCCGCTTTTTGAAACAGCTCTGACTTTCTGAGCACCTGTCATGTTTCCTGAGGTTCTACAATGCCCAAACAGTAGAAAAACCCCACAAATGACCCCATTTCGGAAAGTAGACACCCTAAGGTATTCGCTGATGGGCATAGTGAGTTCATAGAACTTTTTATTTTTTGTCACAACTTAGCGGAAAATGATGATGATTTTTTATTTATTTATTTTTCTTACAAAGTCTCATATTCCACTAACTTGCGACAAAAAATAAAAAATTCTAGGAACTCACCATGCCCCTCACAGAATACCTTGGGGTGTCTTCTTTCCAAAATGGGGTCACTTGTGGGGTAGTTATACTGCCCTGGCAATTTAGGGGCCCAAATGTGTGAGAAGAACTTTGCAATCAAAATGTGTAAAAAATGACCGGTGAAATCCAAAAGGTGCACTTTGGAATATGCGCCCCTTTGCCCACCTTGGCAGCAAAAAAGTGGGACACATCTGGTATCGCCGTACTCAGGAGAAGTTGGGGAATGTGTTTTGGGGTGTCATTTTACATATACCCATGCTGGGTGAGAAAAATATCTTGGTCAAATGCCAACTTTGTATAAAAAAATGGGAAAAGTTGTCTTTTGCCAAGATATTTCTCTCATCCAGCATGGTTATATGTAAAATGACACCCCAAAACACATTCCCCAACTTCTCCTGAGTACGGCGATACCAGATGTGTCACACTTTTTTGCTGCCAAGGTGGGCAAAGGAGCGCATATTCCAAAGTGCACCTTTCGGATTTTGCAGGCCATTTTTTACACATTTTGATTGCAAGGTACTTCTCACACATTTGGGCCCCTAAATTGCCAGGGCAGTATAACTACGCCACAAGTGACCCCATTTTGGAAAGAAGACACCCCAAGGTATTCCGTGAGGGGCATGGCGAGTTCCTAGAATTTTTTATTTTTTGTCACAAGTTAGCGGAAAATGATGATTTTTTTTTTTTTCTCTTTTTTTCTTACAAAGTCTCATATTCCACTAACTTGCGACAAAAAATAAAAAATTCTAGGAACTCACCATGCCCCTCACAGAATACCTTGGGGTGTCTTCTTTCCAAAATGGGGTCACTTGTGGGGTAGTTATACTGCCCTGAAAATTTAGGGGCCCATATGTGTGAGAAGTACTTTGCAATCAAAATCTGTAAAAAATGACCGGTGAAATCCGAAAGGTGCACTTTGTAATATGTGCCCCTTTGCCCACCTTGGCATCAAAAAAGTGTCACACATCTGGTATCGCCGTACTCAGGAGAAGTTGGGGAATGTGATTTGCGGTGTCATTTTACATATACCCATGCTGGGTGAGAGAAATATCTTGGCAAAAGACAACTTTTCCCATTTTTTTATACAAAGTTGGCATTTGACCAAGATATTTTTCTCACCCAGCATGGGTATATGTAAAATGACACCCCAAAACACATTGCCCAACTTCTCATGAGTACGGAGATACCAGATGTGTCACACTTTTTTGCTGCCAAGGTGGGCAAAGGGGCACATATTCCAAAGTGCACCTTTCGGATTTTGCAGGGCATTTTTTACACATTTTGATTGCAAAGTTCTTCTCACACATTTGGGCCCCTAAATTGCCAGGGCAGTATAACTACCCCACAAGTGACCCCATTTTGGAAAGAAGACACCCCAAGGTATTCCGTGAGGGGCATGGCGAGTTCCTAGAATTTTTTATTTTTTGTCGCAAGTTAGTGGAATATGAGACTTTGTAAGGAAAAAAGAAAAAAAATGAAAAATCATCATTTTCCGCTAAATTGTGACAAAAAAAAAAAAATTCTAGGAACTCGCCATGCCCCTCACGGAATACCTTGGGGTGTCTTCTTTCCAAAATGGGGTCACTTGTGGCGTAGTTATACTGCCCTGGCAATTTAGGGGCCCAAATGTGTAAGAAGTACCTTGCAATCAAAATGTGTAAAAAATGGCCTGCGAAATCCGAAAGGTGCCCCTTTGCCCACCTTGGCTGCAAAAAAGTGTGACACATCTGGTATCGCCGTACTCAGGAGAAGTTGGGCAATGTGTTTTGGGGGGTCATTTTACATATACCCATGCTGGGTGAGAGAAATATCTTGGCAAAATACAACTTTTCCCATTTTTTTATACAAAGTTGGCATTTGACCAAGATATTTTTCTCACCCAGCATGGGTATATGTAAAATGACACCCCAAAACACATTCCCCAACTTCTCCTGAGTACGGCGATACCAGATGTGTGACACTTTTTTGCAGTCTAGATGCGCAAAGGGGCCCAAATTCCTTTTAGGAGGGCATTTTTAGACATTTGGATCCCAGACTTCTTCTCACACTTTCGGGCCCCTAAAAAGCCAGGGCAGTATAAATACCCCACATGTGACCCCACTTTGGAAAGAAGACACCCCAAGGTATTCAATGAGGGGCATGGCGAGTTCCTAGAATTTTTTTTTTTTTGCATAAGTTAGCGGATATTGATTTTTTTTTGTTTTTTTCTCACAAAGTCTCACTTTCCGCTAACTTAGGACAAAAATTTCAATCTTTCATGGACTCAATATGCCCCTCACGGAATACCTTGGGGTGTCTTCTTTCCGAAATGGGGTCACATGTGGGGTATTTATACTGCCCTGGCTTTTTAGGGGCCCTAAAGCGTGAGAAGAAGTCTGGAATATAAATGTCTAAAAATGTTTACGCATTTGGATTCCGTGAGGGGTATGGTGCGTTCATGGGAGATTTTATTTTTTGACACAAGTTAGTGGAATATGAGACTTTGTAAGAAAAAACAAAAACAAAAACAAACAAAAAATTTCCGCTAACTTGTGCCAAAAAAAATGTCTGAATGGAGCCTTACCAGGGGGGGGGGGGGGGGGGTGATCAATGACAGGGGGGTGATCAATGACAGGGGGGTGATCACCCATATAGACTCCCTGATCACCCCCCTGTCATTGATCACCCCCCCTGTAAGGCTCCATTCAGACATCCGCATGATTTTTTACGGATCCATGGATCGGATCCACAGAACGCATGCAGACGTCTGAATGGAGCTTTACAGGGGGGTTATCAATGACAGGGGGTGATCAGGGTAATCAGGGTGATCACCCCCCTGTCACTGATCACCCCCCCTGTAAGGCTCCATTCAGACATCCGCATGATTTTTTACGGATTCATGGATACATGGATCGGATCCACAGAACGCATGCGGACGTCTGAATGGAGCCTTACAGGGGGGTTATCAATGACAGGGGGTGATCAGGGTAATCACCCCCCTGTCACTGATCACCCCCCCGTAAGGCTCCATTCAGACATCCGCATGATTTTTTACGGATCCATGGATACATGGATCGGATCCACAGAACGCATGCGGACGTCTGAATGGAGCCTTACAGGGGGGTTATCAATGACAGGGGGTGATCAGGGTGATCACCCCCCTGTCACTGATCACCCCCCCTGTAAGGCTCCATTCAGACATCCGCATGATTTTTTACGGATCCATGGATACATGGATCGGATCCACAGAACGCATGCGGACGTCTGAATGGAGCCTTACAGGGGGGTTATCAATGACAGGGGGTGATCAGGGTAATCAGGGTGATCACCCCCCTGTCACTGATCACCCCCTGTCACTGATCACCCCCCCTGTAAGGCTCCATTCAGACATCCGCATGATTTTTTACGGATCCATGGATACATGTATCGGATCCACAGAACGCATGCGGACGTCTGAATGGAGCCTTACAGGGGGGTTATCAATGACAGGGGTGATCAGGGTAATCAGGGTGATCACCCCCCTGTCACTGATCACCCCCCCTGTAAGGCTCCATTCAGACGTCCGCATGATTTTTTACGGATCCATGGATCGGATCCACAAAACGCATGCGGACGTCTGAATGGAGCCTTACAGGGGGGTGATCAATGACAGGCGGGTGATCACCCATATAGACTCCCTGATCACCCCCCTGTCACTGATCACCCCCCCTGTAAGGCTCCATTCAGACATCCGCATGATTTTTTACGGATCCATGGATCGGATCCACAGAACGCATGCGGACGTCTGAATGGAGCCTTACAGGGGGGTTATCAATGACAGGGGGTGATCAGGGTAATCACCCCCCTGTCACTGATCACCCCCCCTGTAAGGCTCCATTCAGACATCCGCATGATTTTTTACGGATCCATGGATACATGGATCGGATCCACAGAACGCATGCGGACGTCTGAATGGAGCCTTACAGGGGGGTTATCAATGACAGGGGGTGATCAGGGTAATCAGGGTGATCACCCCCCTGTCACTGATCACCCCCCCTGTAAGGCTCCATTCAGACGTCCGCATGATTTTTACGGATCCATGGATACATGGATCGGATCCGTAAAAATCATGCGGACGTCTGAATGGAGCCTTACAGGGGGGTGATCAATGACAGGGGGGTGATCAATGACAGGGGGTGATCAGGGAGTGTATATGGGTGATCACCCGCCTGTCATTGATCACCCCCCTGTAAGGCTCCATTCAGACGTCCGTATGCTTTTTGCGGATCCGATCCATGTATCCGTGGATCCGTAAAAATCATACGGACGTCTGAACGGAGCCTGACAGGGGGGTGATCAATGACAGGGGAGTGATCAGGGAGTTTATATGGGGTGATCATGGGTGATCAGGGGTTTATAAGGGGTTAATAAGTGACGGGGGGGGGGGGGTGTAGTGTAGTGTAGTGTTTGGTGGGACTGTACTGACCTACCTGAGTCCTCTGGTGGTCGATCCTAACAAAAGGGACCACCAGAGGACCAGGTAGGAGGTATATTAGACGCTGTTATGAAAACAGCGTCTAATATACCTGTTAGGGGTTAAAAAATTCGGATCTCCAGCCTGCCAGCGAACGATCGCCGCTGGCAGGCTGGAGATCCACTCGCTTACCTTCCGTTCCTGTGAGCGCGCGCGCGCCTGTGCGCGCGCGTTCACAGGAAATCTCGCGTCTCGCGAGAAGACGCATATATGCGTCCAGGAGGAATAAAGCAACCACCTCCCGGACACATATGTGCGTACAGCGGTCGGGAGGTGGTTAAGATGTACTCTTTTTTTTTATTTTTTTTTTACTGCACCCCAAAAAAAGAAATATAACAATCACAATTCACCTCAGAATGGCTAATGGGACGTACGTATAATTCCTTTTAATACATAATAATAATTAATGGCTATAGTACAATGTAACTTCACCGCTGAACGGCAATTAAGACATATATTTTTTTCCTTTTTTTTACCCCTATTAATACACCCCCAAAAAAAGTAAAACAATGCAAAATCAACGCAGAACGGCGAATAGGACGTACGTATCTTTCCTATTAATACACCCCATAAATGGCTGTAGTACAATGTAACTTCACTGTTTGCCCAGCGGTCCATGCCGGCGCTGCTGCCCCTAACCGCGGGCAGGGGCGCTGGGCTCCCTCTTTACCTCCTGTGCGCCGTGCTGACAAGCGCGGGCAGCAGGTAACTTAAATATGGTATCTGTGATCCATGCCATCGTTTCCTTCTTGCTGAAGACTTGTACTGGTGTTTGAGCTGGCGTAGGTGTGTCTCTCTTCACCATTTAAAAGGTGTATTAAAAGAAAATAACATATACGTACGTCCCATTAGCCGTTCTGAGGTGAATTGTGATTGTTATATTTCTTTTTTTTGAGGTGTAGCAATAGGAAAAAGAATGCATCTTAATTGCCATTCTGCGGTCAAGTTACATTGTACTACATTGTATTTTACAGTATGTCAGACAGGTGACATGCCCTTCAAAGGAAACGGCCAGTGGCCAAAAAATTTCTGTCGCAGGTAGCAGAATAAGAGGGGGAAGGTGGCGACAGGAGTCGCAGTGAGAGGCCTGAACTCCCAGTGTCATCTAGCGGTTGTGTCTTGACCAGCAACCCAGCGGTCAGTGGCATAGGGATCGCCATAGCATCCATAGCAGTGGCTATGGGGCCCTACGCCACTGGGGGCCCGCCTGGGCTGCCTTCTGTTTTTTTATTTGCATACACTTGACTAGTGCTGTCCATGGGCATTCCGCGGCCCGCGCCAGCTCGGGCCTGGCTGGGGAGAAGCAGTCAGGAGCAGAAAGCAGGGCACGGGGTCGGGCAGCTGATGAGATAGGCCGCGGTGGAGGGGGCCGGGCCGGGATCACGGGGTGTACTACCTGGAGTCTAGGTGGGAGTGGTCCCGAATCCTGCCGCGGCGCCATTCAGATTCCCGCCGCAGCAGTGTCTGACTGAGACTGAGTTTGTCTCACTCAGTCTCACTGCTGCCAGCCTGTGCCTCAGCATGCCTGCGCTGTGGGACCGGTCCGAGTCCGACCCTTCTCCAGTTTGCTCGGTACCAGCCAGTGCTCCTGCCTCCTCCTCAACTAGTCTCCACTCCGGCATGCGGCGTCCACTGTCTACAGTCCCGCCTCTGTGCCTGCCCAGTGCCTGCTGTAACAGCTGTTGCTGTTCTGACTGTGCCTTAGCCTCTAAAAGTAAGTAAAAAGAATTGTGAGAAGAACTAAGAAGATTATGATGAGAATGATACTGAGTGATGATGTTGATAATGATGATCTGAATTCTGAAGTTAAAAAGAGCTGCCTGCAGACTTGACGTGAAGGAGGGTGCGGGGGCCCCTGCCTCCTTCCTTCTCTTGGGGCCCCCGCGCCCTCCTTATCATTGCAGGTATGCAGGCAGCTCTTTTTAACTTCAGAATTCAGATCATCAGACTCTCACTAATTACAAATTTACAGCACACACCCCTGTAGTATCCACCATCAGACAGAGGAGGGAATAAACCCCAAAACAACAGTGTGCCCCCCAACTCGGGTTTCTTCCCCTCCCCTGTCTGATGGTGGACACCACAAGGGTGTGTGCTGTAATTAGTAAGTGAGAGTCTGATGATCTGAAGTGAAAAAGAGATGCCAGCAGTGATAAGGAGGGCGCCCCTTCCTTCTTTTGGGGGGCACACTCTAGTTCTGGGGTTTCTCCCCCCCCCCCCCCCTTATATGACAGACTAAGGCCTCGTTCACACTTCAGTGTTTGGTCAGTGATTTGTGAGCCAAAACCAGAAGTGTAACCTCCACAGACATGAGGTAGAAGGGAAAGATCTGCTCCTGTTCTGTGTTTAGAGTTGCACCTGGTTTTGGCTCACAAATCACTGATGGAAATCACTGACCAAACACTGAAGTGTGAAAGAGGCCTAAGGGGACTTTTACACTTGCGGCAGGACGGATCCGACAGGCTGTTCAGCCTGTGGGATCCGTCCTGCCGCTATTTCGCTGGACAGCTGCTCTGTCCCCATTGACTATAATGGGGAAGGGGCGGAGCTCCGGCGCATCACGGCACTGCACAGTGAGAGGCTACCGGACAAAAAAGTTGGACTTGCAGTACTTTTCGTCTGCCAGCCTTTCACCACACACTGCCGTGCTGCACCGAAGCTCCATTATAGTCAATGGGGATGGAGCAGCAACACGGCGAAATAGCAGCATGACGGATCCGACAGGGTGAACAGTTACTACACTTTTTTCAATTCTTCATGTTACAGATTGGCCACTTTATCAGTTACTGAATGGTTTTCAATTTTGAATAAAAAGGTTCATATACTTATTAGTTTTTTCCTCTGACTTTTCTATGCTCATGGCGGTGGGAGCTCTGGAAGGGGTGGTGGGAGGCCCGATAGATATGTGGGGGTGGGAGATTGGGGGGCCCTCATGAATTTTTTTTTTGCTATGGGGCCCATGCATTTCTAGCTATGCCCCTGCCAGTGGTGCTTGAATGGTTGACTCGGTCTTTTGACTTCGTCGCAAGTGACATCAGACACCCCAAGCCAAGAGTCGTGGGTTGCTCTGACACAATGCCCTGTGCCCCCACCTGTCGTGAACCTTCCTCTGTTATTTTTAGTTCCCTCAGCGTGAGAAGTGTTATACGCCGTAGGCTCGGCTCCAGTTTTTGGCGAGGACAAGCTACTAGAGGACAGTCAGTAGCTACTGCCCAGCCAAGATCTGGAGGAGACATCCGCTGCTTCCTCTGGCAGGCGGGAAAGTAGTGATGATGAGAGTCGCATGGGAGCAGGTGTTGCGAGTGGTCAGGCTCCTGGCCCTGAGACTGTTGAGGAGGACATCAGTGACGTGCAGACAGTAGCGGATGATGATGATGTAGCCGATCGCAATTGGGAGCCGGGTGAAGAAGGGGCTTCATCATCATCAGGAAAAGAGGATGGCAGCTTGCGCGTGAGGCAGCGGCTGCCAGCAGGGTGGTAGCATGGCTGTGAGTCATCAGGGTGGCAGCAATGGGAGGTCGGGAGCAAAACGTGCCTGGGGTAGACCATCCGCTTCACAGGAGCCTACTGGCCCAGAAAGTATCGGTGCAGGGGTTCGCAGAGGCAGCAGTAGCAGGCAGTCAGTCAGCAAGTAGTGTTGGGGGGAAAATGCCATATTCGGCGGTTTGGCAATTTTTTGTTAGGCTGCCGGAGGAGGTGAACATGGCCATTTGCCAAATTTGTGGGCAGAAGGTGAAGCGTGGCCAGGGTGCCAATGTTGGAACCACGGCCCTGCGTCAACACATGCAGCGTCACCATAAAGTGACCTGGGAGAACCGTGGCTGATGTCGTGGTCCAGCCTGCCGCAGCAACCGCTGCGTTACTCAGTGGCACGGACCCAATTTCATGCAGTCAAGGCTCCTCCACCTCAGCTAAAGGGAGCTGTCTGTTCTTCCTATCATCTGCTGGTCCTGATGCTCCTGCTCCTCGTCAGTCATTCTGTCAGCAATCGATCACCGAATCGATTGCCGAGAGACAACCGTATGCGTGCACTCATCCTACGGTGCAGAAGCTGAACATGCTCCTGGACAAGTTGCTGGTGCTGCAGTCCCTCTCTTTCCAAGTGGTGGGCCAGTCCTTGAGCCTGTCGGTGTCTGCCAAAGTGCACGGCAGTGCTGACATGTGGAGCTGTAACTACGTTTAAGGACAATATATGTCCTTTACGGCCCACTGGGTAAATGTGGTTCCTGTCCAGCCACACCAGCAACTTTGCCAGGTGACGCCACTTATGACGTTGGTCCTGCGACAATGTCCTCTGCCTCATCCTCCACCGTGTCCTCAGCCTCCACTGCAGGGACAATTCACAGTGCTCCTCCAGCATACCACATGTGCGGTGTTCTGCACTTAGTTTGCCTGGGCGAACAAAGTCACATAGGGGAGGAACTGCTCCGCGTCCTTTAAGAAATCAAATCCTGGCTTTCTCCTCGACAACTCAAAATCGGAACCATGGTGACCGACAATGGGAAGAACATGGTGTCGGCGCTGCATTAAGTAGGGCTGAGCCATGCGCCCTGCGCCCTGCATGGCGAACGTGTTCAATCGGGTTGTAAAGCGGTTCCTGAAGTCTTCACCCCATCTGCAAGATATCCTGAAAATGGCCAGGAAACGTTGCATGCACTTCAGCCACTCACACACCACAAAGCACACCCTCCTTGAGCTGCAGCGGCCTGGGCGTCCCTCACATAGGCTGACATGTGATGTTCCCACCCGTTGGAATTCCACCCTCCATATGTTAGACCGATTTTTATATGAACAGAGAAAGGCAATAAACGATTTCTTGATGATACAGGCGGACAGAGGTACTCCCATGTATAACTTCGATGTTAGCCAGTGGCAGCTCATGCGTGATATCTGTCGTTTGCTGAAGCCCTTTGAGAAGGCCACTTTATTTGTCAGTCACTAGGACTACAGGATGAACAACGTCACGCCACCGATTCATGTCCTGGAGTACATGCTGCTAAATCTGGCTGGCCAGGGGACAGGAGATGTGGCGACTACATCTCAGCGCCACCTGAGCCCTGTGGAGAATGAACTAGAGCAGGAGGAGGACATTCAAGCACAAGCAATGCATAGAGACATGGCAGGTGACAGGAGAAGCAGCCAGAGGAGCTACATTGCGATGAGGAAGATGAAGCAGAGGACCCAGACACACCGTGGCAGTATGCAGTGGAGATGGAGGCAGGGAGTCCCTCCGAGTCAGTTGCTTGCAGACGTGGATCAGCAAGGATTTTCAAACACCAGTGCCTGATGCATCAGACTAGATCAGGGATGGCCAACCTGAAGCTCTCCAGCTGTTGCAAAACTACAACTACCAGCATGCCCACACTGCCTATAGCAGGGCATGGTGGGAGTTGTAGTTTTACAGTAGCTGGAGAGCCGCAGGTTGGCCATTCCTGAACTAGATCATCCATGGTGCCACACCTATACTTTGACAAGAAACCTGTTTCTTCTGGCTACCTGCTTCAGCTACTATTCTGCTGCTGCCACACGCCTCATGCCAATGCTCTTACTGCGACCCACCATCTTCAGCTGATACTGCCCCCCACCTCCCTACTCTGTCACTGGGCCACTCTATGGTCTCCTCCTGCTGCTGCCACTTCAACACTATATCACCAGGCTGCTCTGTGGTCTCCTCATGCTGCTGCCACCTCCCGTCATTGGGTCACTGTGTACGTCTCATGCTGTTCCCACCCTCCCAACGCCATGACTGGGACACAATTTTGCCTTTTTGGCCTGGTTGACATCATCATTTATTTGACCTTTTTTTCTGATCTGTCAGAAGGAAGGAAAAATGAGACGCACAACGGATCCTGTCTATGTAGCAGCTTTATGGCCTGTATGACATGGTCCCTGTTTTGCATCAGAATTGGCTTACGGTTTGGTAGCCAAAAGTAGGAGTGGGTACAAAACAGAGAAGACATGCAAATATTCCATTCATGTGTGATCTCTGTTTTGGATCCACTCCTGTTTTTTTGGGCTTTCGCAATACTGATGGATTACTGACCAAATGCTGACTGAGTGAAGGCGGATGCTCAACAGACAGGATCCATTTTTTTAGGGCAATTGTTCAGAGAAAGGGCAAAATAATCAGTGACGTCAACACAAACTGTGTCAGGGGGCTCTACTTGTATAAGCATTTAATAGAACAGGTTCTGTAGACATCTGTGTGGAATCAGCTGACGAGGGTGTTTCACACTATAGTAGGATCTTGGGTCTCTGCATGGTTCTTTATACCTGACGCTAACATTGACCTGTAAGGCTGAGTTCACACTTGAGTTATTTGGGTAGTTATAGGCCAAAACTGACCAAATAACTAAAGTGTGCAGTGATTCTAAGAGCGACGCCTGTCATACTGACTCACAGTATTGGCAAGCATGAGGAGCCTGCATCCCCTGAATATAATGGAGACCATTTGGGCACCATAAGAGGCATAATATAATGTGGGCTCGGCCTGCATTCCCTCAATTTAATGGAGTCCAGTATGGCACCAGTTGATGTGGTATTTAGTGTTCGGTTCCTGTCTTACTGAGATCACCTTGACGTTTGGCCGATGGGCCCAAATAATTTTGTTCAAAATGATTTGCCAAGCATCTAAAATTTATTAGCGTAGCATTTGCACCAGAATACTTACTATTATTTTGCCATTATTGTACTTTATTTGGTTTGCAGAGTGCTGTTGCATTGTATATATTTTTTGCCTTTGATCTTGGGTCTCTGTATGGTTCTTTATACCTGGCGCTAACATTGACCTGTAAGGCTAAGCTCACACTTGAATTATTTGGTCAGTTTTGGCCCCATAACTGCCCAAATAAGTGAAGTATGCAGTGATTCTAAGAGCGCCGTCTGTCATACTGACTCACAGTATTGTTTCACTACCACAGCACACTCCCTATGCGTTACTGCAAGACACAGTGCTCTATACCACTATACAGGCAATAGCTGTTTTTAAAGCGATTCGCCACAAATAAATTCGAATCGAAACCTTTCAGAAAAGTCGGTGAACCGACCGAAACTAATTTTTGAGAAATTCGCTCATCTCTAGTCAACATTATCAAGTCTTTCTGGGATTACATAAAGAGACAGAAGGATTTGAGCAAGCCTAGTACCTAGAAGAATTGATGCTGTTTTCAAGGCACTTCTATTATATAAAGCATTCTTAGGCCTTTTGTACACAAATGTTTTTTTTTTTCCATTTACGTTCCATTTTTTCAGTTCCATATATGGAACCGTTTATCTCAATAGATCCGCCCAAAAAAAACTAAGGTACTCCGTATGCCTTCCATTTCTGTTCAAAGATAGAACATATCCTATTATTGTCCGCATAAGGAAGCATTCACACGACCGTGTTGGTTTTGCGGTCCGCAAAACACAGAGCCGTGTGTTCCATATGTCTTCAGTTATCTTTCCGTAAGTCCGTATAATACGGACGTGGTGCTTCCGTGTGTCATCCGTTTTTCACGGTCTGTAAAAAAACTGAAATGGGGTTTCCTAGAATAATTACAGTCCAGGGTCCGCAAAAAACGGATGACATACGGATGCATTTCCATGTGCTATAAGTTTTTTACGGACCCAATGACTTTCTATGGGGCCACGGACCGCAATTTGCGGCCAAGTATAGGACATGTTCTAAAATAAAAGGAACGGACAGCACACGGATGACAATGAAAGACATTCTGCAATTTTTGCGGACCCATAGAAATTAATGGGTCTGTGCATTGTCCGCAAAAAATTGCAGAATGGACACGGAAGAAAAACACTGTCGTGTGAATGCTCCCTTACAGACAAGAATAGTACAGTTTTGTCAGGGGGCAGCTGTTCCATTCCACAAAAACCGGAATGCACACGGACGTCATCCGTATTTTTTGCAGACCACAAAATACAGCAAAAGCCATACGGTTGTGTGCAAGAAGCCTTACTTTGTAGCATTTTTTTTCCACACCTGCCTAAACGTTTTGCAGAGAACTGTGTATATATAATGCCTTGAAAAAGCATTCATACCCCTTGAACTTTTCCAAATTTTTTCACGTTACATCCACAAAATTTATTTTATTGGGATTTTATGTGATAGACCAACACAAAGTATCAAGTATGTGTAAAGGGAAAAGAAAATGATACGTGATTTTCACATTTTTTTAATAAATAAAAATCTGAAAAGTGTGGCATGCATTTGTATTTAGCCATCTGTACTCTAATACCCCTAAATAAAATCCATTGTGATCATTTGTCTTCAGAAGTCACCTAAGAGTCCACCTGTGTGTTATTTATTTTCAGAGCTGTTCTGTGAAGGCCGCAGAGGTTTGTTAGCGGACATAAGTTATTAAACAGCATAATGAAAACTAAGGAACACACCAGACACATCAGGGATAAAGTTGTGAAGAAGTATAAAGTAGGGTTATGAGATATCTCTCTCTCTCTCAACATCTCACGGAGCACTGTTCAATCCATCATCCAAAAATGGAAGGTATATGGCACAACTGCAAACCTTCCAAAACATGGCTGTCCACCTACACTGACAGCCCAGGCAAGGCGAGCACTAACTAGAGAAACAGCCAAGAGGCCCATGGTCACTCTTGAGGAGCTGCAGAGATCAACAGCTCAGGTGGGAGAATCTGTCCACAGGACAACTACTAGTTGTATACTCCATAAATCTGGCCAACAAGAGCATACAATTTAATAAAAACGAATAAACTGAAACAGGCTGTTTTTCAGCTGATCAAAAGTTTAGGAGCCCACCTCCAAAAAAATAACTAAAACCCCTCCAAAACAGAAATCCAACTTCCAAACATGAACTCAGTAATGGAGTAGCTCCGCCATTATTGTTTATCACTTCCAAAATTCGTTTCGGCATGCTTGATGGAAGAGTTTCCATTTTTGTAAACTTCCCTTGCCATCCATCCCCAAAGGTTCTCTATTGGATTTAGATCAGGGGAACACGCAGGATGGGCCAAAAGAGTGATGTTATTCTCCTGGAAGTATTTTGTCCTGCGGGCATTGTGTACTGTAGCTTTGTCCTGTTGAAAAACCCAGTTGTTACCACACAGACGAGGGCCCTCAATCATGAGAAATGCTCTCTGCAACATCTGGACATAGCCAGCGGCCGTTTGACGCCCCTGCACTTCCTGAAGCTCCATTGTTCCACTGAAGGAAAAAGCACCCCCTCCACTGTGGCGCGTAGAAAAGATCTCAGGTGGGATCTGCTGGTCATGCCAGTAATGTTGGAAACCATCAAGGTTAAATCAGAGAATAAAATTTCTTCCACCTTTCAATGTCCCATGTTTGGTGCTCTCTTGCAAAGTCCAAACGAGCAGTTCTGTAGCGTTCAAGGAGACAAGGTCTTTGAAGACGTTTTTTGTTTTTGAAGCTCTTCAGTCTCAGATGCCGTCTGATGGTTATGGGGCTGCAGTCAGCACCAGTATGGGCCTTAATTTGGGTCGAGGATCATCCAGTGTCTTGACGGACAGCCAACTGGATCCTCCGGCTCAGTGCTGACATTATTTTGGGTCTTCCACTTGACTTTTTGTTCCATAACACTCAGAATTATTTAAGAAATTCCAAATGACTGTCTTACTGCGTCCCACCTCAGCAGCGATTGCACGCTGTGAGAGACCCTGCTTATGCAGTTTAACAACCCGACCACTTTAAAAAAAAAAAAAGGGAGTTCTTTTGCCTTTGCCATCACAACGTGTGACTACCTGACAGAAAATGACAATGAATGCACATCTTTGCACAGATTTGGCCTTTTAAAAGGCATGTGGTCCTGAAATTTGGAATTTGCATCAGCTGAAAAACAGCCTGTTTCAGTTTCATTGTTATTTTCAATTAATTGAATGCTCAAAAAATGTTTTGTCTCACTCTCATTTCTTCTTGTTGCATGTTGAAGCTCTACTTGGAACATTGTTAAGATCCAACAATGTAAAATATTATTTTTTGCCATTTTTCAAGTGGTCTTAAACTTTTGATCAGGACTGTACTATATATAAAATTTTCAGTAGGCCAACATTTCTGTATTGAAAATAATTTTTTAATTGGTCTTATAGAATATTCCAATTTTCAGAGATACTGACTTTTGGGTTTCCATTAGCTGTAAGCCATAATCATCAACATTAAAAGAAATAAACACTATAATAGATCACTCTGTGTGTAATGAATCTATATAATATACGAGTTTCACTTTTTGAATGGAATTCCTGAAATAAATAAACTTTCCAATGACATTCTAATTTATTGAGATGCACCTGTATATGCAGGGGTCGAATGAGAACTTACAGTAGCCCTGGAAGAACTAACTGCATGTTGTAGGCTGGTCCAAATTAACAGAAGGCAGGGCAACACAAGTAAGCAGGGCCAACACAAGTAATTAGGGCTAATAAGTAGGTGTCAACAATACCATAGTGCAGCACAAAATAGCTTCCTAGTAGAACCAAATATCACAGTGCCAAATATACTGAAGAAGCTCTCTGTGGTGGCCATGAATATTTGCCCCATTCTGTCCTCCTGTGATTGTATCCAATTAAGATATGGAGAAAGAACTTTAGGAGGCAAGATGCGGGCCACAGCACCAAGCAAGCCTTACCTTCAGCATGGTGCCTGGACTTCCCCTAGTGCTGATCTCTATAGTGCCCGAACAGTGAGTAAAGAAGAAAATATTAAAATCTCAGAGCGCCGTTCCAGGTCGCTGTCTCCAGTGCAGACCACAGACGTTTTTCAGTCTGCGGCCTGAGATTACTAATGTCCCTGTGACATTTCTACACTGCCACATATTGTGGCCTATAAGAGTGAACAGCAGCACAGAGAATTGTAGGCTCTCATACCCTGCCTGATGCTCCCAGCTTAAATTATCGTTTAAAGCATCAGTTCATTATGTACACAGCCAGCAGCAATGAAGAGCACTTGGGTGGCACCCTGGGCATTGGCGCACCAGCAAATTTCCATGCAGGGTTTATGGCCTTGTCAACCCTGCATATATGTACCACCTACATACACATCCTTTTGTAGTGTTATATTACTAAGCAGCCAATGCCACTAAACGCAGTATAGGGGTCTGAGCAGGGACCTATTCTTGCTCAACATGTTGCAATTTGGTTAGTAACCTTTCACTCTAAAGCTGCCTATACACGTTCAATAGCTGTCAAGTTCGGCCAACATTATCTCTACTGACTCCCTCCCCTATCCCCCACACACATACATGGCTCAGCTGAATGTGTATTCTATGGGAAGAGTAGCGAAAGAAGTTGCCATACACCTCTAGTGGTGGCTTATCTCCCAGTAGAAGAAAAGGATTAGGAGAAACTATTCATTTTACCCAATCTTTGTCTTCCCCGACATCCTCTGTTGTAGGAGAGTTGAAAGCTCCCCACACACATTAGTGTGTCGGCTGAACCTCCCATTCTTGGTGGGTGCGGCTGACAAAAGACTAATATGTATGGTCACTTTAACTGTATCCCACTGTACTGGACTTTACTGTAATATTTACCTACAATTATGTACCAATTTAGTGGCATTGGATGTATGTTGTGGTACAGATGAGTATATATTATAGCAATAGAATAATGCAATTTACTGTATCAATATCTGTCCTCATAACATTGTTTTATTTATTCTATGGGTTTGGGATTCTTGTGTCATGTGGCGATAGATTTGCTTTATAGAATTGAGATTTAATGATAATATAGATGGTACATAAATCTGCGATATAGGCATTTTGTGCGTTTTTTTTATATTTTTTTTAGCATAAGAATGCATTAAAAAGCTCAGACCTGAAAGAGTTAACTAATGCAGTAGCTGAAGAAGTTAGCCTGAAATAAGAGCCTAAATAGATTTTGGGTTTCTCTCCCCTCTTTCAATAAATGTGCATCCTGTGCACACAAAGCCTCTTCCTGTCATCTGAACATAATACTAATTAAACAGTCAGTGTCTTAAATTGGGATACCAAAGGCTTCCTCCCCCTATTCAAACAGAAGGATACAAAAAGATAGGGGTGGAAATTGGTGTTAAAGAGAGATGTACTTAAAACCTATCATAAAAGAACAAGGTCCACGAAAGCCTTCATTAAAGGTTTTATACTTAGGAAATGTGAATACAGCTGCCCATTAGGGCTGTAGCTAAATTATGAAATATTAAAAGTATAGAATTAACAAAATGAGAAAGGCTATCATAAATTTAGAAAAATCCTTTACAATTTCCTCCAGAGCTGCTAAAAACAACCACTGTTAATACATATTTATCATCCAAATTTGTGTAGGCTACTGTTAGACCACTATATTTCTCACTGGGGTCAGGGTTTCTTCAGGGCACGGCTTGAGTACGGCTATAACATAAAACGTCACTTTTTGGTATATATAGGCTTAATTGAGTAAAGAACCATTGAGGTAGATGCTGACGTCCATGGAATTTTTTTTTAGGCTTTATTCAGTCAGCTCCATTAAAGATGTACACACAGATCATATGAAAGTTGGCCAAATCCACCAATCATCTAATTTGTATGGAGGTGAGGATTGGTCAGGCCAGCTAGGCTTATGTGTGGTGGGAAACTGATGTAAATACCCATTACAGGAGAAGCTGGAAGCCTTTTCCACCAGCATTCTTTTAACCTTTTCATGACCAGGTGATTTTCTATATTTTTTTCTTCATTTTTGTTTTTACTCCCAAACTCATAACTTTTTTTATTTCTCCATTCACATAGCAGTATGAGGGCTTGTTTTTTTTCAATAAAAGTTTCACTTTCTAATGGCACAATTTACAGTTGCATGCAATGTAGTGGGAAGTAGGGAAGAATATTCTTCATGAGGTCACTTTCTTTCTCTAGGTCAGTACAATTACATTACCAATTTGCATAGTTATTCTAGCCTGGCTGAGTGAGTGGGAGCAGCACTACATGAACAGGTAAGTACTAGTGATGAGCGAACTTCTGTTTTAAGTTCGGCGTCTAAAGTTCGGCTTCCGGTTAGCGGAGAATCCCGATATGGATCCCGACTTCCGTTGTGGTCCGTGGTAGCGGAATCAATAATGGCCGATTATTGATTCCGCTACCACGGACCACAACGGAAGTCGGAATCCATATCAGGATTCTCCGCTAACCGGACGCCGAACTTAAAACAGAAGTTCGCTCATCACTAGTAAGTACCTATTATTTAAAGGTTCATTTGGAAAGTTGTCTGGTTTCATCCTGAAACTGGACAACCCCTTTAACTCTTGGAAAACTGTCACTCTGTACAATTTCAGGTGACAAGATTTCAGTATATGCTGTTTTGCTGCCATGCACCTACTGGGTTTATTTTTGCATCAAGTTCCTTAAATACTCCCATAAAGCTCTCCTGAATGTTTGGAACAATGATGGGTGTAACAGATGGTTATTTTTTTCTTTTTTTTTTTTTTATTGACATCAGCTACAGATCCTAGGTTCCACACTAAACAATGTACAGGTCCTTCTAAAAAAAATTAGCATATTGTGATAAAGTTCATTATTTTCTGTAATGTACTGATAAACATTAGACTTTCATATATTTTAGATTCATTACACACAACTGAAGTAGTTCAAGCCTTTTATTGTTTTAATATTGATGATTTTGGCATACAGCTCATGAAAACCCCAAATTCCTATCTAAAAAAATTAGCATATCATGAAAAGGTTCTCTAAACGAGCTATTAACCTAATCATCTGAATCAACTAATTAACTCTAAACACCTGCAAAAGATTCCTGAGGCTTTTAAAAACTCCCAGCCTGGTTCATTACTCAAAACCGCAATCATGGGTAAGACTGCCGACCTGACTGCTGTCCAGAAGGCCATCATTGACACCCTCAAGCAAGAGGGTAAGACACAGAAAGAAATTTCTGAACGAATAGGCTGTTCCCAGAGTGCTGTATCAAGGCACCTCAGTGGGAAGTCTGTGGGAAGGAAAAAAAGTGTGGCAGAAAACGCTGCACAACGAGAAGAGGTGACCGGACCCTGAGGAATATTGTGGAGAAGGACCGATTCCAGACCTTGGGGGACCTGCGGAAGCAGTGGACTGAGTCTGGAGTAGAAACATCCAGAGCCACCGTGTACAGGAAATGGGCTACAGGTGCCGCATTCCCCAGGTCAAGCCACTTTTGAACCAGAAACAGCGGCAGAAGCGCCTGACCTGGGCTACAGAGAAGCAGCACTGGACTGTTGCTCAGTGGTCCAAAGTACTTTTTTCGGATGAAAGCAAATTTTGCATGTCATTCGGAAATCAAGGTGCCAGAGTCTGGAGGAAGACTGGGGAGAGGGAAATGCCAAAATGCCTGAAGTCCAGTGTCAAGTACCCACAGTCAGTGATGGTCTGGGGTGCCATGTCAGCTGCTGGTGCTGGTCCACTGTGTTTTATCAAGGGCAGGGTCAATGCAGCTAGCTATCAGGAGATTTTGGAGCACTTCATGCTTCCATCTGCTGAAAAGCTTTATGGAGATGAAGATTTCATTTTTCAGCACGACCTGGCAGCTGCTCACAGTGCCAAAACCACTGGTAAATGGTTTACTGACCATGGTATTACTGTGCTCAATTGGCCTGCCAACTCTCCTGACCTGAACCCCATAGAGAATCTGTGGGATATTGGGAAGAGAAAGTTGAGAGCCGCAAGACCCAACACTCTGGATGAGCTTAAGGCCGCTATCGAAGCATCCTGGGCCTCCATAACACCTCAGCAGTGCCACAGGCTGATTGCCTCCATGCCACGCCACATTGAAGCAGTCATTTCTGCAAAAGGATTCCCGACCAAGTATTGAGTGCATAACTGAACATAATTATTTGAAGGTTGACTTTTTTTGTATTAAAAACACTTTTCTTTTATTGGTCAGATGAAATATGCTAATTTTTTGAGATAGGAAATTTGGGTTTTCATGAGCTGTATGCCAAAATCATCAATATTAAAACAATAAAAGGCTTGAACTACTTCAGTTTGTGTGTAATGAATCTAAAATATATGAAAGTCTAATGTTTATCAGTACATTACAGAAAATAAGGAACTTTATCACAATATGCTAATTTTTTTAGAAGGACCTGTATACTACTACGTTTGCTGGGATGCAAAAGGTCCCAACTGCCAAAGTTCTTTATAGAGTCAAAAATGTGCAAGGCTACTGCCCTCCAGCAAAAAGTATCACAAGACTGTCAGGGAAGAACACAATGGGCCCTATTCATGGCAAAATGAAAAGCAGAGATCTGATTAGTCACAATAGGCAACAAAGACAGTTTTATTATAAGAATTTTGATTAATGAGGCCCAAGAAGCATTAGGCCTCAAGCACATGACTGCATATTCGGTCCTCGTCAGATTTGGCATTTTTTGAGCATTGAACGTGGACCTGTACATTTCTATGGGGCCGCAAAAAATGCAGACAGCACACAGATTTCATCCATGTGCTGTCCACATCCATTTTTCTGTGTGCGGCCCGCAAAAAAAGAAAAAAGTAGAACATGTCCTATCCTTATCCGTTTTGCGGACAAGAATAGACATGTCTACAATAGTGCGGGACAGGAAAGTGGGGGATGCACACAGCCACTATGCGTTTTGCTAATCGCAACATGTCGATAGAATGGATAAGCAGAAATAGCTAAACACATCAAATGTAGTAAGACAAAACAAAATTTAAAAGATTTTTTTAATATGTCATCAAGCTCAGAGTTACAACTGTTTGTTTTCTTTAAATATTCTGGAGTTTAAATACAATCTGCATAATGTTATAAAATGTAAACTTTCAGGTTTTTTTCTTTTTTTTATACATTAGACTATTTATAATCACAAGGCTTTTAATACCTGAAGAATTTGAGGAACAAAACAAAACAAAAAAAAAAAGAATGTGAAATTCATATTCCAGCAATGTGAGTATTTATACCCACAGACTTTTGAGGTAGAGATGTGACATTCCTGAGTTTAACCCCATTTACACCAGAAAGGCATCAACATGCTGTTGGACAAAAACACCATCTGTCCTGATGTAAGGGGGTTCACGTGATTTATCTGCATTTTATTGTTTTATTTTTCACCACTAAATTCTATAGCCCTGTCTTACATGAAACAATGGAATACTGCCAATCCAAACCATAAAACAACACCTACTTCAATTTAACTGGGCATATAATTCACAGGACTACAGGATAAGGTGGTGAAATGATATTGACCAAAAAAAAGAAAGAAAAAAGACAATTCCCCATAAAAGCAAGAAACAAAAAGGGATATTTCACAAATATTGCTAAATAATCTACTAACCCTTAACAT
Organism: Bufo gargarizans; assembly: GCF_014858855.1. NCBI lineage: Eukaryota > Metazoa > Chordata > Amphibia > Anura > Bufonidae > Bufo > Bufo gargarizans. The sequence goes on from NC_058080.1 coordinate 365,762,894, forward strand.
AAAAAAATAAAAATAAAGAGAGAAAGAAGAGTCCCATAACATGGGATAGGTTTGGGGTGTCCCACCGACCCCAGACAATATTTAGCCACTGGGCATTACCTCGGTAGTTCAGCAAACTGTAAAGAGAAGGCATTTAGTGCATCAAGAAATAAATGACGAGGAGAGCTATCCTGGACAAAGGCTTAAAATGTGAGAGGGCAAAAACAAAGGATCCCTGAGGAGGATATGGTAACCAGTAGGGCAACTTGGTGAAAGACACAGGCCTACTTAGTAGTAAGTTCAGTAAACCAAAACTGCCGAACATTTAATTAATTTTACCACCAATGCACCAGATACTAAGCGTTGATGCCACAGCACGCATGTAGAGCACTGAGCCTGAATTGGCTATGGCCCCTGCAGGGCAGTAAATAATATTGTACATGGTGTACCTCAAATGCATGAAAATTCTGTGTGGCCAGCCATGTGGCAGCTGCCCCTTAAGAGTTTGAGGTATCCCAATATTGTGGGTTTCAAATATTTTAAATGACAGCTATAAAATATGAATATTTTCTTATAAAATTCTTATAAAGGGAATCCCCAAACTTAGACATAAGGCAAACAACTCCAAAATGTCTCTTCCCTGAGGCAGGCTTTATATCAGGGTTAAAGCAAGTGTTTCTGAACTTTTGCAGTCTAAAAAGGTGGCCATACACATTGATAAATGTCAGACCAACCCACTGACCATCTAAGATGTATGGGGGTGACCTGACTCTCCCCCCAATGGCAATAAAAATTTTTTTTTTTTTATGAAGAATCAGGCAGCTGGATTTAGGCTGTGCTCGCATCTGTGGCAAGCTGTTCCAGCACAAATGCCGGCTGTTGTACAGACCTAAAACTTTTGCATGCAATGGCATTTATGCTTAAGGTGGCCAGATCACTGCCGGACCTCATTACAGACAATGGGGATCCAGCAGTAAACTATAGAATCTGGCAATGTTGGACACGGTGAAATCTGGCAGAGATGTGAACGAAGCCTTAAAACATACCTGATCCTTTCTGTTCTTAAAAGGGAACCAGTCCCCACGAAAATGCAGTACAACCTGCAGGCACCATGTTATAGAGCAGGAGGAGCTGAGCAGTTTGATAGTTTGGCATTTCATTCATTTACATTTTCTGCTCATTCTGGACTTTGTATGCACAATCACTGATCAGACCGCCTCCATAACTTCAGAGACAGCTGTCAATCACTGATTGAAGTCAAGGAGGCGGTCCCAAGTCCAGAATAAGCAAGGTTTACTGAAGCTTTTCCCATAAAACTATATATCAATCTGCTCAGCTCCTCCTGCTCTATAACATGGTACCTTCAGCTCAGACACCATGTTCAATGTGACAGGTTCTCGTCAAGTGCCTTATTCCCTTACCCGTACTGTGAACACATGCAAGCTCGGCTGAGTGGAGCCTCCATGCGTATGGCGGGAGTTGGCCCACAGTTATCTAAGGTGTATGGCCGCCTTAACACTGCCTCCTAAACTCACACAATGACAAAGGAAATTACACACACAAAAAAAAAAAAAAATTATATATATATATATATATATATATATATATATATATATATATATATATATATATATATATATATATATATATATATATATATATATATATATATATATATATATAAAAAAAAAAATCACCAAAACAACCCACATGCCCCCAGGCAATAAAAGCAGAGCCAGAGAAAACAAAATATCCCCTGAGTTATACTCCAACTCCGCCAAAGATTCACATGGTGCATTTAAATGTATATACAAACAATATATATATTAGAGATATTTTTCTAAATTCAATCTATCCCCACCCAATTAGGGCATTAAGGGAAAAGCAGCGAGAAGAGAAGGAACAATATCCTGTCCAGCACACTGTGCCCTTCACAATTATTTGCTTCAACAGGATTACTTATTCTTTAGACTGGTCCAAGTTATTCTATTAGCATTTACTTTTCACTGCCCACATGGGATGTGTCAGGAGGCTTGCTTCAAGTCAAAAATCCTTTGGGCAACATCTATCTTGACTTGGCAGAACAGTATTTCTATTAATATGTGGTGACAAGCAGCTGTCAGACATGGTGGGGAACCCCCAAAGCCAAAATCAACTAGATCTGTCAACAAAAATTATATGTATTTCACCAGCTATATAGCAATGTGAGGCAGATGAGGTATTTGGTTCATTTTAAACTAACCACTACCAGGTCCAGGAGTATTATTGCTAAAGGTTATCTTACATAAGAATGGGTTTAATAGAAAAAGTGACAAATTTGACTAGGTGTCCAATAGTATACAATGCTCTACAGGCAAAAATAAATGCACTTTTTAAAGTCATTGGGAGCGCATGGTGCCATCATGCTAGGATCACAGGTCCTTCTGCATCAAGTGAAGAGCGACTTTCTCTGCATGTGCAAGTGGATGAGGTTTTAAAAAAAAAAAAATAATTTTAACACAAGCAGAACGAAGGGTGTACTATTGAAAGCATTAATAATCTTGGATGCCATTAATTGGGTAATTCTTTATACTGGGGGGTTTACTATGGGAGCCATGTGACGTTCAGGGGCATTATGCATACTGCGAGGGCATTGCAGGGGTTGGGATGTTAAAAAAAAAAACCAATACAATGATTCAATTTTTTTAATGGATGTTTTTAAAGGGTTATGCTCACCTCAGACAATGGGGTCAAATCTCTATATGGTGCACATTCACAGTCGTCCTCCATTCATTATCTATGGGGCCGCCAAAAACAAGCTAAAAAAGCTATTTACGCCGTGCCCATAGAAGTGAATGGGAGCGGTGGCCGGTCGTGCGCAGTGTGCTCCCATTCACCTCCATGGTGAGAGCGCTTGGTCGTGGCCGGACCGGAGTCCTCCAGCCACCACTTTGAGAGGCTCTGTTTTCTATATAGTTGAGTGTCCCAGCGGGACTCGCACCTATAAGACAATTTGTGCATATTCCAGCGATATGCTCCCATTGTCCAAGATGAGACACCCCTTTAAAAGGCCATTAAAAAGTAATGCAAACCGGCTGGAAAATGGATGCAAAACTTTTTTTTTTGTGTGAATGTAGCCCAAGGGTATTATTTTCATGACATTAAATAAGCGTTATAGTAACAGGCTGTATTCGTTGCACTGATGATTCGGGGGTATTTGTATTTCACACATAATTGGCATATCCACATGCCATACATGTCTAATAGATAAGGTCTTAAACTTTCAGGAGAACAGCTGTCTCTAAACCGAGTGACTGGCAAACAAGATATAGGATTTGAGGGGAAAAAAAAAAAACTAACTAAATGGTGGTGCTTTCTATTGAAAGAACAGCCAAGCGCTCTTCTGTGCCTCTGTCATACATGTCTGAAGTCGGAGTAGCATCTAAGTCATCTAAGTCACTTTGCAATGTATTTAACAATCTGTCCCTCTGCAGGTACAGTGGGGAATTTTGTAAAGGAAATTAGGTGGTCAGTTAGGTTTTATGTATGCTGTACACAGTTCATACATGAAGTACTGTACATGCAAATGTTAAAAAGCACCATTATTAAATACACTCCAAAATGATTACAGATTTAGTGTTCAGTATGATAAAAAAAAAAGTTAATCCTACAGAGCCAGTGTGATGCGTCATGTACAGGACATTTTCATCAACAGCCTAAAAGGTGGTCATACATATTAGATGAATGTCAGCAGAATCTGCAGATTTCAGTGGGACAGATCTAAAATATATCGTCATGTCCCCATATGTTGGGGAGAAAATGAAGGACGACATGAATGATTTTAACATGCCCAATCCAGTTTTCAAGGGAGATGAGCAGCTGCCAGAAGTGCCTGGCAGGGGTTTACTTCCCTCTCCCTGCCGAGAACACATTCATGTACGGCAGTCCAAAGGTGCATGTGTACGGAGGGGTCCGGAGAAATAGCCGACAGCTACTGGCCAAAGGGTACCTCCCTTTTTGTTCCTGCCAATGTAAGGGCACTTTCTGATACAAAGGTGGCTGTGAGGGCCACTGTTTCTAGTTGTGTCTATGCTATATTTCAGTATTAATATATTAAAAAGGATTGAGCTAGTCTAGACAAGCTATTAGGACAATTAATTTTGCATGCGGTTTTTGAACACAAAAAAAAAAACAAAAAACTAAAAACTTTCATATATTTTATACCCTTCACTTCTCCTGCCCAGTCAATGAAGCAAAACTGCTTGAGCCCATCTGCAAAGGAGAGGGTAAAAAGAGGGGCAAAAACCCATAACATTTGCCACTGCTAAACCACCATGTAGACGTTAAAAGTTAATTATTACAACATAAAATCAATATGTGTTTAAAACTGACACAGTATCATACTACAAGAGATTAACACTGCCAACTCAGCAGCAATTAAGACATTCAGGGTGAACTGCTAATGCCATCTTGAATTGACACATAACAGAGTTGGCAGTAGAGCGTCCTGTGGCATAGCATGGACACATTTACCATTATATCTGTGTTAAAAAAATATTCTGTGATATATAAGCAATTTAGTATGCACTTCTGTTTTCATCCAAGCTACCAGAAGCAGCAAAAAGTTAAAAGAGCTACATACTGTCGGCATGTACCCAGCTAAGAGGGCAAACACAGGAAAAGTTCTAAGATGAAGTACAGGGGAAAAAAAAAAAAAAAAAAATCATTTGCTTTTTGGATTGTTTTGCCAGCTGATATGACCCGTATAAAAATGCTGAATTGGGGAGGGAGGTAATGGAATGGTGGAGTCTACTTGAGGTTCAGATGCTGCCTGAACCCCAATACTTCAGGCAACCAAAAGGAAAAATGGGGGGGGAATAAAAAATACAAGAGAAACATTCCATTATCTGCATTCCCTGCTCCTCTTTACTACATTCCAGAGCTTGAAGGGTGGGAATGACTAGATACAAGCCTGTGAAGGAGAAGCAGGCACATCCCATCGTGTAGATATTCTCTGCCCCATAGAAGTCCAGCGCCAGGAATACAGCAATATTTATATATATATATATTTTTTTTATATAGATTTCTTTAGAAGTTTACATTTTTCGTCCTTCCTTTAAGAATAAAAAGGCATGTACACAAAAACCCTCTTTAAATTTCATAGATTTTTGTGGTTTGCAGCCATTAAAAAAATAAAAATGTATGTGGGTTCCAGAGAGCAAAGTTGGGATGAGGGTTTTTGGTTTTTCTTTTCTGTATTTGGAGGTATCTGAAAGAAAATTTATGTATTGTTGCAGTGCAAGAAATGAGGTATATGAGGTTTTTTTTTTTCCATAGAGTTAATTCTAACTCTATACTGGCTCAACCTGAACCCCATCTGAACCCATCAATGCATTCCGGAGGTTCCCACAGACAAGGAGTAATAAACCTGAGTGTGAAACAGAGTGATTTTTTTTTTTTTTTGGCTTCAGCTGTACTGGATTTGGCGGAAATGTCAGGGTGAAGAGCTGTTAGAACCGGTAACATGGGGAGTCGAAGATGGAGCCACTGATGTGCTACTGGTCCCTCCCACACTTGCTGTCCTGGTAACATTTCCTTTGCCGATTCCAGATGTTGAGGTAGGAGGTTGAGCAAACAAGACCCCTAAAAAAATAAAATAAAAATGCGATGAAATATAAAAAAAGTTTTCACTTGCGTTCGATTAAGACCCCAAAACACCCATATTATCACACAATTCTAGCATTCAAAGAAATAAACTGATTCTTAGCAATAAGATGGTGGACAATCCTGGAAAACCCCTTTAGTTCTCCACAGTCAGGCGCTTAAAGGGAACCTGTCACCAGTTTTATGGTGTCCTAACTAAGGGCAACATAAATAAGTGACTGATTCTTTTAGCAAAATGCTGGGTCACTTTCTTTAATTGACCGAGTCAATCTGCCAACATCTTGTATTGAAAAGCTCCACCTGATAACGATGGGTCCTGAATATTCATGAGCTCCTGACTCTCCCCGCCCACCTGCTGCTGAATGACAGTTTGTTTCCATATGAATCAGCAGCAGGTGGGCAGGGGAGTGGCTATAGCTCTGAATTAAATAAATATACGCTGGACTCAATGATATCACGCTGGACTCAAATCAGCTCATTAGCATGCGGCATCTTTGTGTGTATATTATGAGGTAACCATCTGTCACACCAGTAAGTGAATACATCTAAGGTACTTTTTAGTAGTTGATGATTGTATATAATTAGATTATAATCAAATATCCACATGACAGGTTCCCTTTAAGGGGCTCTGGAAGCAGTTCTTGTTGTGGTATTCTAACTAGTAAATGCACTTTTAATCTTCTTCCTGTTGTGTGGAGTCCATTCAAGTCAATGAAGCAGGCAGTTTACTCCTCCGAGTCAAGGTTTTCAGTCACCCCTGCCTCCTGTAGCTTGATTGATGGAGCCTGTGTGGCATCTAATGAGACCTGGTGATAATGTTCCCTGCCCGAGAGAACGTCAATCAAGCTACAGAAGAAGAGCGGGGAAACCTTGATTCAGGAGTAAACCGTCGCCTCCTTGACTTGAACAAATTCATTTCCATTCAACGGGAAGATAATTAAAAGTGCATTTTCCGCATATTTACTAGTAAGAATACCACAACAAGAACTGCTTCCAGAGCGCATTAAGCACATGAATAAAGTACTGTGGACAGCTAAAGTTGCATATCTGAGATGTCAGGTTCCCTTTAAAAATAATTTTTCCTGTCTGACAACTGAAACCCTTTAAGTGTAAGATCTGTCTTGGGGAAGAATTACATGTCACACAGTGAAATAAATGGGTGACCATGGTGGCTCCAAGCCCTCCAGAGTGTCCTGAACTGGAGACATCCTCCCCACTCCAAACATTAATAGAGGACATATGTATGTCACAATGGAGAACCAAGATGGAGCTTTAGTTTTAATGATGCTAACACTTCTCTAACTAAAAGATGAGCTGTAAACTCTCCTGACAAGTCTTAGTAACTACCTGTATTCCCCGTGTATTAGTTCTAAAGCAGAGGAAAAAAGGAGGAATGCAGCAGCACCCTGCAAACCAGATAAAGTACAATAATGCCATAGTCACAAAAAAATATTACAGTGCTAATACTACGCTTATTTATAAAGAGAGATACTTGGCAAATGCATTTTTTACAAAACCATCTGAGCCCGTCACAACTGTGGCGTCCTCAGGGGAAAGGGAGCTACTATCAACCTAGTTTATAGATCCATTTCCCCTGAGGATGCCACAGTTAGGCCCCTTTCACACGCGCGAGTATTCCACGCGGATGCGATGCGCGAGTTGAACGCATTGCACCCGCACTGAATACCGACCCATTCATTTCTATGGGGCTGTTCACATGAGCGGTGATTTTCACGCATCACTTATGCGTTGAAAATCTATATCTATATTCTGCGTTTTTCACGTAACGCAGGCCCCATAGAAATTAATGGGGTTGCGTGAAAATCACAAGCATCCGCAAGCAAGTGCGGAGCGATTTTCACGCACGGTTGCTAGGAGACGATCGGGACGGAGACCCGATCATTATTATTTTCCCTTATAACATGGTTATAAGGGAAAATAATAGCATTCTGAATACAGAATGCATAGTCAAAAAGCACTGGAGGGGTTAAAATATATATATATATTTATTTATTTAACTCACCTTAGTCCACTTGTTTGCGTAGCCTGGCATCCTTTGCTGAACAGGACCTGGGGTGAGCATTAATTACATGAACAGGACCTGTGATGACGTCACTCTGGTCATCACATGATCTTTTACCATGGTGATGGATCATGTGATGACTGACGTCACCAAAAGGTCCTTGTTGCTACAAAAAGCTAAGATGAAGACAGAAGGAGATGCCGGCCTGCGCGAACAAGTGGACTAAGGCGAGTTAAATAATTATTATTTTTTAACCCCTCCAGCGCTATTGTACAATGCATTCTGTATTCAGAATGCTATTATTTTCCCTTATAACCATGTTATAAGGGAAAATAATACAATCTACAGAACCCCGATCCCAAACCTGAACTTCTGTGAAGAAGTTCGGGTACCAAACATGCGCGATTTTTTTCACGCGAGTGCAAAACGCATTACAATGTTTTGCACTCGCGCGGAAAATTCACGGGTGTTCCCCCGCAACGCAACCGCACATGTTTCCGCAACGCGCGTGTGAAAGGGGCCCTAAGGCGAAATATGTCGGGGGAGCTGCAATTTAGTTTTTAAATAGTACGGCTGGCTGTGACATGTCCGCATCTTTGTGCGCTGCAGACATAGCATGTGGACACAGGCGACAGGGTAAAGTACTCATAGGGGAAGAGTAGCAAGCATAGGGATAGAATTGCAGGCACCGGACAACAGCCCCCATTAATCACAAAGTATAGGCATATGTAGTCAAGATCCTAACAGCAAATCGGCAAGTAGCCAGAAGGTTGATGTCTTTAAACAATACCTACTATCCCCAGACATTGACAGACAACATATAGGGGCAAACGTTTGCTGCAATAGTGAATCAAGAAGTTTCATACTGTAGCCTGGGAGGTATGCACAATATCTCTTAGGCTGCCCCCCATATCAGTACACCTGAAATATAGTACTCCGATTGGAGAATTAGTAGGATTTGATGTAGTATCCTAGCGACAGAGCCCAGCCGTAGCTCATTTTAAATTTTCCTCTTTCGGTTTGACACTTTCTTAAACTAAAACAAATAAATGTTACTTTTAATTCTGACCACTAACTCGAACCCATTAGCCTCAGGCTACTGAATTGAAATATTTAATTTCCCGGGTCCAAAAGGTCCCTGAAGCAAAAAATGTGTTTGATTAGGCACTGTCTGTTAGAAGATGGGCCCAACATATTTTTGAGTCTTTGTGCAGTAAGCAATGTGCTGTTACTTCTAGTTCTATGTATGTATCAATATGAGACAGACAGGTGTCTGACCCCAGCACCCCGCCAATCAGCTGTTCAATGAAGCAGCGGGACTCACCGAAGCTCCCTGGCCTCACAGATTACAATGCACAGAGCTGTCCCTTGTACATCGGCCATGCTACTGCAGCTCAGCCTCTAACACTTGAATGGGACTGAACTGTACCTAGGCCATGTGATTGATGAAGGTGAGGACTAATGGGGTCATTTATCAAACTGGTGTAAAGTAGAATTGGCTTAGCTTCCGATAAACAATCAGATTCCACCTTTCATTTTTGACTGCTCCTTTTGAAAAACGAAAGGTGAAATCTGATTTGTTGCTATAGGCAATTACCACTTTACACCAGTTTGATAAATGACCCCATAAGTGCTCAATCAGTGCCTCAGCCTCTTTATACAGCTGATTGGCAGGGGTGTCGGGAGTAGGACCCTCACCAATCAGATACTGATGGCCTATTCTGAGGATAGACCATCAAAAATCACAGAAAACCCCTTCTATATATGCAATTTAAATGTGATCTCTAAAGCCTAAGTAAAACAGAGCACGTTACAACTTGGGATCCATTTACACAAGCCGATACGGAGGGGCAATGGGGAACAACCCCCCCCCCCACCACCACCACTCGCTTTAAGGGGTTGTCTCACTTCAGTAAGTGACATTTATCATGTAGAGAAAGTTAATACAAGAAACTAATGTATTGTGATTGTCCATCCATCAGTGGTGGTCCTGCTTGCACACTATATGAAAAAGCATCAGCCTCTCTGGTGGCCGGGACCGTGGGAGTGCACATAGGCTAGAGTTTTTTCCTATATTGTGCAAGCATGACCACCACTGATGGATTGCAGGGTGGTCTGTAACCATGGAAACGAGCAGTGTATAATGTGATGGAAAGATGAATCCCGCCAGCAAAGGAAGCAATATCAATAACAATATATTAGTAAGCGCCTTGTATTAACTTTCTTTACATGATTAATGCTACTTGCTGAAGTGACAACCCCTTTAAGCCACATTTGCATGAAGCAATCATCCCCTCTGTTTAAACGATCATAGTAAATCATTTGTACGCATATCGTTTCATTGTTTGTCGACACCACACCCCTGTTAAAGAAGGGTGACGGACTGACGAAAAACAAGCTTTTTATGTGCTGCATAAATCACCACATTAGTGGAACATTTGCATGGGACAAATATTAGGAACGAGTTTTCGTAGAATTTGTTCCCGACAATAGGATCAAATTAACATAGGCATTAGTCTCAGGAACAAGATCATCTTGATATAAGATCAAAGCAAAGGGAATGAATGCACAGGCATGTTCAGTCTAACTACTTACATTAATATAGATGTCACCTCTATCCAACATGGTTACATTTAGACACTCAACTTGCAAACGGCTGTGAAACAGTTGGATTCTGATCCTGAGAAGGTTGAATAGCTAAGCAAGCACACTTCTCACATGAACAGTCCAAGAAGTGAATGCTGGCAGGTCATTGGCTAGGGCTTAATTCACAGGTCAGTGTTTGGTCAGTTATTTTGAGCCACACGCAGGAGAGTAGCCTCCACAGAGATCAGGTACAATCAAAAGATTTCCACTAGTTCTGTGTTTTTGACCCGTATCTGGTTTTGGCTCAGAATCACTGATGGAAATTCTTAATGTGTGAATAAGGGCTAAGTGAATAAAATTCTGACTGGTACAATCCACAAACGGGTTGAGGGAAGACATGGTAAAAAACAAAGCAAAAACCTACCAGTGTATACGATACCGTTCAGTTCCACCGACATGCTAATACTGTTAGTGCCATTGGTAGTAAGGTTAACAGCAGAGTCCTGTCTACCTTCAGCTGAAAAAACAAATGAACAGGAAGAGGCTTTATCGTACCTTCAGAAACCAGACATTTATTCATACCATGTGCAGTTTTCTGTGGAGTTTCTACATTTCCACTTTATGAACTGGCCAAGCCTGGGTTTGTCATAACTGATGGCAATCACCAATTTTATAAAAAAAACTATTCTGCAGTACTCTACACAGGTTGTAATCACTCACATCATAAGGCCTCATGTACACAACAGTATTTTTTTGCAGTCCGCAAAAAGGGGTTCCGTTGTTACGTGATCAGTGTCAGTTTTTGTTTCCGTGTGTCTTCCTTTATTTTTGGAGGATCTCCAGACATGAAGGAAAGTATAAAAAAAAAAAAAAAAAAAAAAAAAAAAAAATCTAAGTCACGTTTGCCATGCAAAGGATAGGAAAAAAAAAAAAAAAAAAAACGGACCCGGACGACAATCTTGTGTGCCTCCGTGTTTTTTCACGGACCCATTGACTTGAATGGGTCCGTGAACCGTTGTCCGTGGAAAAAAAAAAAAATAGGACAGGAAACACTGATCACAGATGCGGATGACAAACTGTGCATTAGCAGAGTTTTCCATGGACCCATTGAAAGTCAATGGGTCCGCAGAAAATCACGGAAAATGGAACAACGGACACAACAACGGTCGCGTGCATGAGGCCTAAGTCACATGAGTCCCGGGATCTGTTTACACTAAGGCATGGGAGCCATGGCTCCAATTGTGCATTTCTTCACGTTTCTCGGTTTGGTTGGCCAATGATGTGTTCACGTAAATATTCACTCACTCGGATTAATGATGGGCTCTGCAATTCCCCCCACCAACCTACTGTTCCCGTCTTGTCTCCAGTGTACGTTTACTAGTTTAAATTTATCGTGTTGGTCAGACCGACCGCCTCATAAAAATGACACCTTACCGCTTTGTAAACATGGTGGGTAATCCTGATTGTTTCAGACACCTACTCTCCATCATTTTTTATGTCTAATAATACCTTAATGACAAAATACACGATAGTTTGTACTGTTGCACTGCTTTATTGTACAAGTGTTTTAATAAACAAAGTCACATGAGTCCCTGTCCCCATTGGGGCCAAAAACTATTTTCTTATGACACACACTAGGGGCTATATCATATACAGTTTATCTGGGGCATACACAAAAACTCTTGGGCAAACAATTGTTTTGCCAACAGCCATGACTCCCGATCCTCCCATATATAAGCTTGCTCTGTGAACACAGATATACCAGCTTACCACACTGCCAGCTTCTGAACCATCATACTACCAAACACACACAGTATATTCTAGATCGTTATCATCATCTTTCTAGCCATCTCCGAACACTTTGACCCGACATGATAATCTGGGCAGTAGAAATTGACGGATGTAGCTTTTAGAGGGCTACCGTTTTTCTCTATGCAGAACGGTGTAAGTCTGTGATGGCTGACCTCTGACACTCCAGCTGTGGTAAAACTACAACTCCAAAGATGGCTGTTCTCAGAACTCCATAGAAATGAATAGAGCATGCTCAGAGTCCTTTCACCACAGCTGGAGTGCCGGAGGTTAGCCATCACTGGTGCAAGTGATGGTGGATACTTAAAGTGAGCTATATGTAGCAGGGATGCACAAATATTTCTGGTCCAACGGCCACATTATCCAACTGAAGCAGTCCTAAGAACAATAAACCTCTGGAAAAAACACGGGGGAAAAAGCTCTAATCAGAGCAGTCTGCCTCTTCAACTTTCATCGGCTCTGCCATAGAAAATATATGGGATCCATATAGGAGAGTCCAGATGAAAGTTGAAGAGGAAGCAGCGCTTCCGTTATTCCTGTTTTCTTACAAAGGTTTAACCCCTTGAGGACCCTGCCACTTTTCACCTTAAGGACCATGACACTTTGCATAGCTGACATGTGTCACTTTATGTGGTGATAATCTTTAAAACGCTTTTACTTATCCAAACCATCCTGAGAATGTTTTCTCATCACATATTGTACTTCATGACCGGCGTAAATTGGAGTCAAAATATTTAATTTTTAATAATAATAATATAATAAAATATATATATATATATATATATATATATATATATATATATATATATATATATATATATATATATATATATATATACCCAAGATTTAAAAAAAAATCTAAATTTTCAAAATTTTAATCTCTCTGCTTTTAAAACAGATAGAGATACCTCCTAAAATAGTTATTACTTTACATTCCCCACATGTCTACTTCATGTTTGGATCATTTTGTAAATTACATTTTCTTTTTTAGGGACATTACAAGGCTTAGGCTGGTTTTACACGGGCGTTGCGTGAAAAGGTGCGGGTGCGTTGCAGTAACATGCGCGATTTTTCCGCGCGAGTGCAAAACATTGTAATGCGTTTTGCACGTACGGGAGAAAATTTACCTCGCCTTAATCCACTTGCTCGCGCAGCCAGCATGTCTGTCTTCTTCTTTGCTGTATACAGGAAAAGGACCTGTGGCGACATCACTCTGGTCATTACATGATCTTTTACCATGGTGATGGACCATGTGATGACCGGAGTGACATCACCACAGGTCCTTTTCCTGCACACAGCAAAGAAGACGACAGAAGAGATGCCGGCTGCGCAAGCAAGTGGATTAAGGCAAGTTAATTTTATTTATTTTTTAAACCCCTCCAGCGCTATTGTACTATGCATTCTGTATTCAGAATGCTATTATTTTCCCTTATAACCATGTTATAAGGGAAAATAATAAATAATCGGGTCTCCATCCCAATCGTCTCCTAGCAACTGTGTGTGAAAATCGCACCACATCCGTACTTGCTTGCGATTTTCATGCAGCCCCATTCACTTCTTTGGGGCCTGCGTTGCGTGATAAACGCACAATATAGAGCATGCTGCGATTTTTAAACAACACATAAGTGATGCGTGAAAATCACCGCTCATGTGCATAGACCCATAGAAATGAATTGGTGCGGATTCAGTGTGGGTGCAATGCGTTCACCTCACGCATTGCACCCGCGCGGAAGACTCGCCCATGTGAAAGGGGCCTTAGAAGCAAGTCTTAACATTTTTAAGAAAATTTCCAAAACCCAATTTTTAAAGGACCAGTTCAGGTCTGAAGTCATTTTGTGGGGCTTACATATTAGAAACCACCCATTAATGGCCCCATTTTAGAAACTACACCCCTCAAGGTATTCAAAACTGATTTTACAAACTTTGTTAAACCTTTAGATGTTCTACAAGAATTAAAGGAAAATGGAGATGAAATTTCAGAATTTCACTTTTTTGGCAGATTTTCCATTTTAATCAATTTTTTTCCCCACTAACAAAGCAAGGGTTAACAGCCAAACAAAACTCAATATTTATTGCCCCGATTCTGTAGTTTACAGAAACACCCCTATACGTGGTTGTAAACTGCTGTACGGGTACACGGCAGGGCGCAGAATAAAAAGGAACGCCATATGGTTTTTGGAAGGCAGATTTGACTGGGAAAATTTTAAGTTGCCGTGTCACATTTGAAGACCCCCTGATGCACCCCTAGAGTAGAAACTTAAAAAAAACTAAAAACTACGGGATAAGATGGCAGTTTGGTTGGTACAAATTTTAGGGTACATTTGATTTTTGGTTGCTGTATATTACACTTTTTGTGAGGCAAGGTAACAAATGGCTTTTTTGGCACAGTTTTTATTAACACAGTTGGCACAGGTTTTTATCTGACAGGTTAGATCATGTGGTATTTTTATAGAGCAGGTTGTTACGGATGCCACAATACCAAATATGATTACTTTTATTGGTTGCTTATTTCAGTAAAAAAATAAAAATAAAAAATATATACGTTTTATTATGTGAAATGAATTTTTTGTGTCTCCATATTCTGAAAGCCAATTTTTTTTAGGAATGAGATGGCGGTTTGATTGGTACTATTTTAGGGTGCATATGACTTGATCGCTTGGTATTACACTTTTAATGATGCAAGGTGACAAAAAAAAAAAAAAAAGTTTTTTTACACAGTTTTTATTATTTTTCTTTTACAGTGTTCACCTGATGAGTTAGTTTGTGATATTTTTATACAGCAGGTTCTTACGGATGCGGCAATACCCAGTATGTATACTTTTATTTATTTAAGTTTTACACAATAACAGCATTTTTGAAAAAAATAAATAAAGTCATGTTTTAGCGTCTCCATATTCGGAGAGCCATAGTTTTGTTATTTTTTTGTAGGGGCTCATTTTTTGCTGGATAAGGTGAGTGATTGGTACTATTTTGGGGGGGGCATACGCCTTTTTTGATCGCTCGGTGTTGCACTTTTTGTGATGTAAGGTGACAAAAAAATAAATAAAAAATGAGGGGGGTGGATCATGTCATTTTTGTAGAGATGGTCTTTACGGATGCGGCAATACCCAATATATCTGGTTTTCTTTTTTACAATTGTGTGTTTTATTTTGGGAAATTATATATATTTTTATTATGAAAACTGGGACCTGATGGGGAAGTGGAGGGCAACAGGCACCCTGCGCGAAGCCTCTGCAGTCTACGGTCAGCCTTGACCGTGGCATACACGGGGTTAACACGCCGCATCAGTGTTTTCACAGATGCTGGCGTATGCAGCAGGGGTCCGGCTGTCAGTAACTGTCGGGTCCGTGCTGCTGATCGGGCGGGCGCAGCTCCTGCCCGATCAGCCCGCCATACATGTACGGCGCCACCAGCGCCGTACATGTACGTGCGGGTCCTTAAGGGGGTTAATTACCCCTTAAAATCTAAGACATTTATGACTAAATAATGTGCCATAATGTCTGATAAGTGCCAGTTCCACTTCCAAAACTCTCCCCCCACCCCCCTTCTCCCACATTCACACTCCAGAAAGGAGGGGGCTAAGCATGCATATTGCGTTCTCCAGCAAGTTTCTGAAACTGCAGAATGCTTCATTATTCCGATAAAATGCAATGAATGACCACCTATCCACCTCTTATCCTTTCTAGAGTTCCATTTAGGGGCCAGGAGACTCCCACTGTGCAGGTCTATGGGGATCTTAGAGCTAAACACAAAGTGCACCAGGTACCAGCAGATGGATGACTAGATGGATGGTTGGGGATGAATAGCAAGTGGTCAATGGCCGCATGTGGCACTGGGCTGCAGGTTGTACACCCCTTGCTCCAAATCAATATCCAGCCTTTTGCCTTAAAACACGAAGCCAAGTCAGAGTCTCCTTTCTACATAGGAGGGCACTGGTGGCTTTGAAAGACCATTTTCTTCTTTCTGGAGGAGAGCTACTTTGCATACCTTTTACAAGAGAGCACTGTGTCTCTCTAAAGCCATCAATAACCTGATTTGTACTGATTACAATCAATATCCATACAGCTGTCTATAAAGGGCTCACTTTTCCTTTTGGAGAAGACTCTGGCTTAGCTAAAGTCTAGTCATGTTTCAATGCTCTTGGATGGAGACTTATGGAGTAGCTAGCTACCTATAGGTGGCTTTACAGAAACTGTTTTCCTTCTACTGTACCAAAGCTGATTTGCATGGTGAAGGTATACCCACTAATTAGAGTCTTTGTGGATTCCTATTTAGAGTGAGAAAAAAGCAATGTTAAAAGCTACGAAACACATTTTCTGTACCAGACTAATATGCGATATGTAAGATATATGACCTGCATAACACAATCAACAAACATTAGTTTTGTTTCTAATAGAAAAATACAAAAAATTTTATGTCAGACACAATTGTCTTAGTATTGAATAGCATTGTAATCGATCTAGTACAGTCAGATCGTCAATTTTTATGTCAACAGTAAACTACCTTGGCTGTTAATGCGGATGTTCATGGGAAACTGTGTGGTCATTGCCAAGAGGTTTTGCTGGATTGCTCGCTGCACCAAGCGCTGCTGCTCGTCAGTTCCCAATGTCAACTTTTTCTCAGGGGGCTCCCCAGACTCTAGCTTTTCTCTGAGCTGTTCCAGAGCAGCTGCCTGAGCAGCCACTTGAGCTGCCACCATAGAGTGCCCTGCCAATGTGACTGGTATCCGTGATGGCACAGTCAAGGACAAAGGGGAGTCCTCTTCTAGAGAGGGAAAAATATAAATAAGTTCAAGAGAATCTTGTATTTGAAGCATTTCCAAACAACATATTACCGGGCTAAAACAGGCTCATTCGCACTCACCCTTCTTTATCTTCTGCATGGTGGTTAAAGGGCTTCCATTTGTGACCGCTCCTCCTAGCCCCATGGCAGGCATCTGAATCTTTGGTGAAGAAAGCATATTTGGAGCTCCACTAGGGGAATATGTAAAGAGGGAGCCCCCAAAGCTCTGTCTGCGCCCTTCTCGGCGGTTACTGTCTATAGCGGCCTGCAGTTCATTAGGATTGCTAAGGCCTCTCTTCTCACATTCATAGGGATATAAATACTTCATGTATCTGCAGAGAATAATTGTATAGTTATAGCACTTGTGTCTGAAGTCATTTTGCAAAAGAAACAGGAGAAAAATGTAAAAAAAAAATGTAAAAAAAATAAAAAAAAAAAATACAAAAAATAGGGTAGACCAAACTATATATATATAAAAAAAAAAAAAAAAGCGATAGTTGTTGCAGAGTAAGGGTATTTTAAAAAGCTATATGATATTGGAAACCCCTTTAATGTCATCATGGAAGGCCTGGCATCAACTTTGTAAAAAAAAAAAAAATTATATATATCATTTCTACTTTTCTTGTACAATGACCTGGCACTCACATGTAAATCAATAGGGTCCCCTTCTGTCCATTGTGTCTATGGGGCTGCCATAAAGCAATTTTTGCTGTGTAAATGCTGTTTAGAACAGCTCAGGCAAGATGGTCACCCCCAAAATAATGTTCAGGAAATATAATATAATTTTCTGATGACTTTTTTATTTTTTTTAAGAAAGGAGATGTTTGACATCTGGTTTTAACTGGCAGATATTTGTGGTGACACATATCCTTTAAGTGCTCTCTCTCCAAGGCTGAATGGGACTCAGCCTTAAGTGAGGTTCTCAACCATTCTACAAGCAAATCACTGCTATATATAAATCCCTACACTCTACATTAGGTTATCGTGCTTGCTCCACAGGACTGAAGGCATGGCCCTCGGTCTTGGACATTCCACAACTTTTGAAGAGAACGGACTACTCTTTAAACACTTCTATCAACCAGATATTTGGATCTAGTTCTGCTGACCTTCCACAGGTCATACATCTCATCTGTTTGATAGTGGGTATCTACCATTCAGACTCATGCTTCCACTGATCTGTCCACAAGATATTGCTTCTCGTTTATGGTTTTGCAATGCCATTTAACCTCGCTGGTCTGGAGTTCACAACTTTACCCAAATGCACTTAACCAACTTTTTAGCCTTTAAGGGCCGCTTCACACGAGCGGATGCCGTGCGTGGCATCCGCTCCGTGAAAGAGTGCCAAGACCCGCTGCAGACTGCAGAGGCACGGAGCGGTAACATGACTGTTAATGCTCCGTGCCTCTCTGTGATCTCTTTACTACGAAATCACAGTGACAACTGTGATTTCGTAGTAAAGAGATCACAGAGAGGCACGGAGCATTAACAGTCATGTTACCGCTCCGTGCCTCTGCAGTCTGCAGCGGGTCTTGGCACTCTTTCACGGAGCGGATGCCACGCACGGCATCCGCTCGTGTGAAGCGGCCCTAAAGCTCTTTGCGGTCTGTTTAGTTGGGTGGGCACTAAGGAATACCATTGTGATCCAGGGACCAGAAAATGACTCCCCTTGATCTGGGCAGCACTCTTTCATGATACAGTGAAGGCTCATTTTCAAATCCACAACCTGGTACCTAGAACGTGAAACATGTGGTGACCCTCTGATGTTATCATTTATATAATATAGCATCACTTATCGATGGAGCAACTTTTTAGACTCATTTGCTTTTCCCCCCTCCTTTCTTAATTCCCCCCCTTTATAACTTCACTGAAATCCAAGTGTACAGTGTTGCCTCATGTGCTGGATCACTGTACCAGGATGTTTTATGGGTCTCTGGTTAACCACGCCATTTTCTTCAGGTGCTGACCATGTTAACTTTTACTCTCAGCATGTGTCTTTACCATAATCGATTACTTCATTTTTGGCTTGCGAGTCCTAAGAATAGGCCACCAATATTTATCGATGGGGCTTTACCTCTCAGAACCACTGGAAATCCACAGAATGAAGGCCTTGCAGGGCTCCAACAAGTGCCGTGGCCTACTCTTTTCTTTGCAAGTGTAAAAATTAACAGTATACACTTACTGAGTGCGCAGAGTAAAGGCGGCACTGGTGATTGATGTTGGCAGATTTAGGCCTTTGGTGATCTCTCGCCAGAGCTTCTTATTGATTACTTCTACTAGCCCTCCCTTCTCAGTCACCAAGACATACAACATGTACAAGTCTAAGACCTGCTTGGCCATTATCGGAATTCTGTTCACAGGTGTCCCTAGGAAACAGACCATGAAAGTTAGTTAGTAGCTCTATACAAATTGTCAGCAATGCAATGTCAGCTTCATCTGGTATTCCACAAATGACAATGGTCTACGTATTCAGTTTTTATCATCTTCATTCAGAAATCTGTCACTTTGGCAATGGTTTCAAAGAGCATGACAATTACTTTGGACATGGTTAGACTAAAATGTAGTCAAAATGGCACAAAAAAAAATTAAATAAAAATAATGAAAAATACTGCAAAATCAATTTCCTATCCACAGGGCTGTCAATGCAAGTGCCAAATTAGTGAATCAAAAAAGCATATGCATGGAACCTAGTTATAAAAAAAATGAATCTACCGGTACAGTGTAGGATTTACTATAGAAAACAAACTGCAGAAATCTGAATAACATTTTAAAACTGCTCAGATTAGACATTTAAAAGTTAGATTCATTTTTATTTTTTCTCCCAACCATAGCTAAAATGTTTTACGCATCCGATTATGGCTTCTTCATTGACCCCTTTACACTGCTTGATGAGTAGATGATTGTCAGGAAGGAAGTGTTCCTTTCCGGCAATCGCCTGCTTGTCAGTGAAGGAGACCTCTGCTATTACATGCTGTGATCTCCACCACAGTATGGGAAGGAGAGATTGCTAATGCCATCACTCGTCACCATACTGAATCATTGTTCTGCCGGCAGCAGAAGCAGTTTATATGGCACGATCGGCTGCTGGCAAAGGATGATTTAGGTGACCGCACAAACTATCATATTACCCAATGAACAAGCTGTTTGCTCATTCATCAGGTAAAGGGCAGCACCTTTTCACCGGCAGATTATTGCCAACTAACCTTACTATCAATGCTTGTTGACGATTATCTACTCAACGCTCAGCCAGTCTAAGGCCTCTTTCACATGGGCGTCAGTTTTTTGGCCCGGATAAGAGCCGGGTGCGTTGCGGGAAAATGCGCGATTTTTCCGCGCGAGTGCAAAACATTGTCATGCGTTGCACTCGCGTGAGAAAAATCGCGCATGTTTGGTACCCAAACGCGAACTTCTTCACAGAAGTTCGGGCTTGGGATTGATGTTCTCAAGATTGTATTATTTTCCCTTATAACATGGTTTATAAGGGAAAATAATAGCATTCTGAATACAGAATGCATAGTAAAACAGCGCTAGAGGGGTTAAAGAATAAAATAAAATAAAAATTTAACTCACCTTAGTCCACTTGATCGCGAAGCCAGCATCTCCTTGTGTCTCCTCTGCGCTGAACAGGACCTGGGGTGAGCTGCTGCATTAAATACCGGTTAAGGACCTTTGATGACGTCACTCCGGTCATCACATGGTCTTTTACCATGGTGAATCACCATGGTAAAAGATCATGTGACGTACCATGTGATGACTGGAGCGACGTCATCGAAGGTCCTTAACCTGTATTTAATGGAGCAGCTCACCCCAGGTCCTGTTCATCAGCAGAGGAGACACAAGGAGATGCCGGCTTCGCGATCAAGTGGACTAAGGCGAGTTAATAAAATAAATAAAAATTTAACCCCTCTAGCACTGTTTTACTATGCATTCTGTATTCAGAATGCTATTATTTTCCCTTATAACCATGTTATAAGGGAAAATAATAATGATCGGGTCTCCATCCCGATAGTCTCCTAGCAACCATGCGTGCAAATCGCACCGCATCCGTACTTGCTTGCGGATGCTATGCGATTTTCACGCTTCCCATTCACTTCTATGGGGCCTGCGTCGCGTGAAAAATCGGACAATATAGAGCATGCTGCGATTTTCACTCAACGCAAAAGTGATACGTGAAAATCACCGCTCATGTGCACAGCCCCATAGAAATGAATGGGTCAGGATTCAGTGCGGGTGCAATACGTTCACCGCACGCATCGCACCCACACGGAAAACTCGCCCGTGTGAAAGGGTCCTAAATGCCCCTGAAGCGGATAATGTGGTACTACCAACTGCATAGAGGCATTTCTCTTGCCTCATTGCTTGTTAGAAAGTCCTTGGATGCCTGTAGACGGCCCATTTATTTACCGTAGTTAACTCATTGGCCGGCCCCCTCCCTCCCCTGTAGTTAACTCATTGGTGGCCAGTGGAGAGTACCGATCAGAGTCCCAGTTTAATCGCTGGGGCTCCGATTGGCAACCATGGCAACCAGGACGCTACTGCAGTCCCGGTTGCCATGGTTACTTAGCAATTTGTAGAAGCATTATACTTACCTGCGAGCTGCGATGACTGTGTCCTGTCGGGAGCTCCTCCTACTGATAAGTGACAGGTCTATGCGGCGCATTGCTTAATGATCTGTCACTTACCAGTAGGAGGAGCTCCAGGCAGCAGGAGGCAGTCATGTACACAGTTTTTTTTAGTATATTCTAACCTGAAGCGTCCCCATCACCATGGGAACGCCTCTGTGTTAGAATATACTGTCGGATCAGAGTTTTCACAAAGTGAAAACTCAGCTCTGAAAAAGCTTTTATGCAGACGGATCTGCGGATCCGTCTGTGTAAAAGTAGCCTACGGCCACCAATCTTGTGTGCATCCGCGTTTTTTCACGGACCCATTGACCCGAATGGGTCCGTGAACCGTTGTCCGTCAAATAAATAGGACAGGTCATTTTTTGGACAGGAAACACTGATCACGGATGCGGCTGCAAAACGGTGCATTTTCCGATTTTTCCACGGACCCATTGAAAGTCAATGGGTCCGCGAAGAAGAAAAGAAAAGAAAAAGAAAAAAAACGCACAACGGCCACGGATGCACACAACGGTCGTGTGCATGAGGCCTATGGAAGATGAAGACACTGTCGGACGGGTGCAAAATCAGGCCAATACAAACAGGCAAAATCGGGCCAAAAGAAAAAAAGCCAGCAGCACTCCAATAAGATCAAAATACACGTGTGGTTTATTCACCCAGTGTCAAGTCGCGACGTTTCAACCGCTTGTTGCGGTCTCTCTCAAGCTATGTATGTATATATCTCTATCACACATTCTGGCACGTTCCAGCATTATTTTGAGAGAATATCTCCACACATACAGCTCCCAAATGGAAGCATGTAAAAGTTGTTAAAGTAGTAATTCCCCATTTGCTAGTAGACCTGCATATTCCACTAATTGCTTTGTTGATAAGGCCTAATCCCCCTGAGGGCTGAAGGCGGGTTGGGGTTGGAATGCAGCATTCCCAGGTGAGTGAGGCCATCTAGATCAAACACCAGCCCCCACCTGGAATTTCTGCAGCACCCCCTCCCCCTTTCAGCCCTAAACAGCAGCCATTTTTTCACACCTTGGTATAAATTATAGGACAAGATATGTGGGCATTGTACGTACCTCGCTTTTGCATGAAACTGAATAAGTCATCCAGAAACTCTTTCCTTTTTGGGTCACCGTCCAGTTCATAAAGCTACAAAAGACAAAAAAATACAAAATTAAAACCAAGGCGCACCAGGCTCAATAGAGGAAGCAAACATGCTTTGTGACAAGACAGACATAGGTAGAGAGCGACAAAGAGAACATTGTGCCGCATGGTAAGGACGCTACATCTAGCCCAAGGCTGGCTTGGAATTCCAGGTTTCTATGCACAAACTTCATATAGGATTTTAAAACATGTAATATAAAAGCAAAGAGAAAAAGAACGTAAAGCTATTAAAACCTCCCATGATCACACACATCTGCTGATGGAACTGGCATTTAACACCCCAATTCTCTAGGGTGAAGAGGGTGGGTCGGCAGATGTGGGGAAACAATAGAATAACCTTGTAATAGCCAACATTTTGACTCCCAAGGCAACTTTCCATAGCCATGGCAATTCAAAGACTGTAGAGAAGTATATTTTTGAAGCAAAAACTGCAAAGGTCAGTATGGAAAGCTCCTATATTCCCTATTGTACTAGTTTTCTATGCTTGGGTGAACACATTTCAAGATGGGGGGGGGGGGGGGGGGGAGGAGTGTTTCTTAAAACAACTGGTTATTTCTTCTTTATGTTCTAAGCAGGTGAAGACAAGTCATCGCTCAGACCTAACAGATGGCAGGGTTTCTTACTGGGCTCATCTCCAGTAACCGTACAGGAACTTACATGTGGGAATAGAGGGTTTGTGGGCACTTCTGCCTCTGATTCACAGGAACTTATATCTCAGAAGCGAAGACCATAATCCTTAGCTCAAACAGAATAATGCCTTATATTTCAAACGATTCAATAAGTTCAAGCATTTAAAAAAAAAAAAAAAAAAAAAAAAAAAAAACACACACATTAGGCCATGTTCACACAGCAAAATGTGCTGTGCATTATGACAAAAAAATAAAAATAATTACTGAAGGACGCTCTCCATTGTTGGGTAGAAATACATGCCATAGTTCACACTGTGCTCATTTTAACAATGCAGTTACACTCACGTTTTGCACTGAAGTAAATGGGAAGGCATAAAAATACTCTCCAGAAATGCTGGAGTGGTATTTGGAGCATTTAGAAATATGCATAAACAGAAAGTGACCGAATTTCACAGGCCAATAACGCTTCTAATCGGCTTTGGATTTTGCAGAAAGCGCACTATACTACAACGAACAGGCCCCGAAATAAAAACGTCAGAGCAGCAATGATTAATGCTAGAACATATGAAAAGATGTAGCAACCTCAAACCTGTGAGCAATATCACGTCCTGCTTATCTGACAGTAGATAACTAATTTGGAATCCAATAATCTAGAAAGAACATTTCAGAAAACGTCCGATAATGATTAATTTTCAGCACAAAAGCAGTGGACTTGGACCAGACCGGAAGCAGCAGCCTGGGATCAAGCGTGGCACATTAAGGGTGTGGGTTTACAAATGGAATTTCCACACAGATTTTTGTGCACATTTCTCAGCGTTTCCACGCCAAATCCGCATGTGTTACCAGAGGATTTTATTGCACTAACACTAGCGCCCCCCCAAGTTTCACTCTGCAGTTGTTTTTCCACCATCAGCTACAGGGCCATGAAACGCATCTCGCTTCTGTTATATACCAGAAAGCACCATCACAAGTGCCATTTTCCACCAACGCAATTCATCCTCACTGCAGCCATGAATGGTATTTAATCACCTGGCCAGTACATCTGAATACACTCCATAGCGCAAAGTCGGCAATGCTGTGAGAAGCATGTCACCAGCACGTGTGCGCAAATTCATATGTGCGACGTACAGATGTCGTGGACCTACATGACGTGGTATAGTAATGGCCTGAATATAGTTCTCTCCCCCAGATACTCTGAATGTTTGGTTTGTATATACCGGGAAAGCTCCTGACTAACACAGTAAACATGTCAATAGGGTTACAGTAGACAAAAAAAAAAAAAGTTTAACCTGTAGTACTAGTTCTTCGATTGTTCTACTGCTATACTAGAACGCCATGTAGTACAGCTGTACCTGTTTTTAAGAAATGAACACTATAGGTGACTGATGCCCCCCTTTCAATACCTTTAGAAAGCATTCATTTTATGTATACATCCTGCCTTCCATAAAACTTAAATTCCCAAATTTAAAAAAAATAAAAACACACCGTGTCCACCCTGCTTAACCTCTCAGCAATATCGGGGATTCTGGGAATAAGCTAACAAGTTCCCAACATCTGCTGCTACTGTAAAAGGAGGAGATGAAAGTCAGGCTGGATGAATGAGTCAGACAGAAGGCTCTTGGACTAGATCCAGCAACTGTCAGAGGGGTAATAAACCCGCAGGGTGTACAGCTTTGGCGAGGTCCCATATCGGAGGAGAAAACGCCATCACAGGCACAAAAATTCTCGACATTTGCAATGATGACATACAGCTGTGTAAGAACCGTGTTTACCTCTCCAGCAGAACACGTGGTGCGTGGAATTGGCACGCAGCCACGCAAAGTGTGCAAATCTGCCAGAATCAGTGTACTCATTTACATGACAAGATTGCCAACAACGATTACGCTGTGTGTTTAACTCCTTCCCAACATCTGCTCCCATAAACCTTCCTCGAAAGGCTCAGGGAGACACACAATGCACAGCGGCCACAGAGCAAGATTACCTATTTGCTGGTTAAACAATAAGACATCCCTCGCCTGCCAACAACCATGACAGTGAGAGGGGGGCTCACAGCAGGCAGTTTATTCTTAGCCAGGTGGCCACCGAAACAAACTTCTATTAGCCCTGGCTCCAACCAGACGGATCCATTCAGATAGTACAGAAATCTGCATCTGTTCAGAACAGATCTGTTTGTATTATCTTTAACATAGCCAAGACGGATCCATCTTGAACACCATTGAAAGTCAATGGGCAACTGATCAGTTTTCTATTGTGCCAGATTGTGTCAGTGAAAACGGATCCGTCCCCAATGACTTACATTGTGTGTCAGGACAGGTCCGTTTAGCTCAGTTTCAGACGGACACCAAAACGATGCAAGCAGCATGGTGTCAGTCTCCAAAGCTTAATGGAGACTGAACTGAGGCAAACTGATGCACTCTGAGCGGATCCTTATCCATTCAGAATGCATTAGGGTAAAACTGATCTGTTTTGGACCGCTTGTGAGAGCCCTGAACGGATCTCACAAACGGAAAGCCAAAACGCCAGTGTAAAAGTACCCTTAGGCTACTTTCACACCTGCGTTAGGTGCGGATCCGTCTAGTATCTGCACAGACGGATCCGCACCTATAGTGCAAATGCTTATATCCATTCAGAACGGATCCGTTTGCATTATTCTTTAAAAAAAAAAAAAAAAGTCTAAGTCAAAACAGATCCGTCCTGACTTACATTGTAAGTCGGGACGGATCCGTTTGACTCTGCATCGCCAGGTGGACATGAAAACGCTGCAGGCAGCGTTTTAGTGTTCGCATTCAGAGCGGAATGGAGGCGAAACGGAGCCAAACTGATGCATTCTGAACGGATCCTTGTCCATTCAGAATGCATTGGGGCTGAACTGATCTGTTTTGAACCATTTGAGATCCCTGAAATGGATCTCACAAACGGAATTCAAAACGCCAGTGATAAAGTAGCCTTAGTTTTATGTAGCACAGATTAGCTTGACACTTGAAAGATGAGATTTGTTTTCACATTTGATATACGGAATATGCTGCAAATTTGTTTTTAGAGAAAAATGGCAAGACGTGTACTGTACTCCATGTGTATGAAGATGTCAACATATTGTGCAGCGCTATATAGAGCTAGTCATCCCCAGATCAGGCCCTGTCCACAATGGGGGAATCACAATCTCCAGATTCAGCCATCAGTATCTTTTTTGTCTAAAGTGAGAAAGTGGTTCTGCTGTGGCGTAATATTGGTGAACTATCCCCAGATAGACCTTCAGTATCATATCGGTGGGGGTCTGACTCCTGGTACACCCGCCAATCAGCAGTTTGAAGGGATTGTGGTGCTAGTACTTCAAAGTTTACCTGCATGTCGTCTGCATTGCACGGTGTATTGTAGATGACTGCTGGGGTACATTCTAGGTCACCAGGGCAGACTGTAGAAGGTTTACACAGCCTCCAATCAGATAAATGGGTCCCCTTTATTCATGACTGCAGCAATCAAAGGGTTAAAAAAGTTGAACTTCGAGCTACCGCCAATCCTGGCTGTAGAGCGAAAGGCTGCTCCAAGAACAGGAGCCGTTACAGTTCATTGGTAACGCAGCAGTGCTCACAGAAGTGCTCTGCTCCCTCTAAAGCAGCGACGACAAAAGAAAGTTGGTGGTCATTAAAAGGGACCTATCAAACTTACACTGCCTGTCTGTCAAACATAATCACACCTGCCAGGCCCTGTCAAAGTGGAGAGCGTGTGGCAGCTGCAGAAAACATAGCCTCTAGGTGTAACGGATACGCCCCCGTTGCTCCTAGAGCCTTATTTGCATACATTAAAACATAATTTTCCTCAGCAAAGCAGGCACTTATGAACATGGGGCCAACACAGATGCCTTCATCTGCCAAGTGCACATGTAACAGGTCAGCCAGTGTCATAGGTACAAATCTGCTGACAGATGTATCCTCGGTCCATAATGAGTGCAGGGTAGATTATATTCAGGTGGGCTGGAGCTAGTTATTCTAAATTCAACTGTTCAATAACAGAGGGAGAATGAATGATCATGGGATCACAATGTTATACAGGCATGTCACATGGGGCTGATATGCTGGATATTTTCCATTTGGATTCTGAGGGTAGAGATACCACAGTGTGTTACTGCTGAAGCAAAGTGGATAAGGCCTCTTTCACACTTGCATTGTCCGGATCCGGCGTGTACTCCACTTGCCGGAATTACACGCCGGATCCGGAAAAAACGCAAGTGTACTGAAAGCATTTGAAGACTGATCCGTCTTCAAAATGCTTTCAGTGTTACTATGGCACCCAGGACGCTATTAAAGTCCTGGGTGCCATAGTAGTAGTGGGGAGCGGGGGAGCAGCATACTTACCATCCGTGCGGCTCCCGGGGCGCTCCAGAATGACGTCAGAGCGCCCCATGCGCATGGATCATGTGATCCATGCGATCACGTCATCCATGCGCCTGGGGCGCCCTGACGTCACTCTGGAGCGCCCCGGGAGCCGCACGGATGGTAAGTATGCTGCTCCCCGCTCCCCACTACAGTTTACCATGGCTGCCAGGACTTTAGCGTCCCGGCAGCCATGGTAACCATTGAGAAAAAGCTAAACGTCGCATCCGGCAATGCGCCGAAACGACGTTTAGCTTAAGGCCGGATCCGGATCAATGCCTTTCAATGGGCATTCATTCCGGATCCGGCCTTGCGGCAAGTGTTCCGGATTTTTGGCCGGAGCAAAAAGCGCAGCATGCTGCGCTATTTGCTGCGGCCAAAAAACGTTCCGTTCCGGAACTGAAGACATCCTGATGCATCCTGAAGGACGGACTGTCCATTCAGAATGCATTAGGAAAATCCTGATCAGTATTCTTCCGGCATAGAGCCCCGACGACGGAACTCTATGCCGGAAGACTATAACGCAGGTGTGAAAGGGCCCTAAGATTTTACCAGGTCTCATACAAACACTGCGGTGTGGATTTCCATCTACAACACTGCTGACCTTAGTTGCCAACTTTCCCTGCAGATTTCACCCTTTGAGACACTGGGAGAAACTCACGGCCAACCCTGCAGCCAAAACCACCACTAACTTGTGCAGATTTTGGCACAGTTCTGCACCGATTTTTTTATGCTCAGTTTACATTCCCACGTGGACATGTTCTTATGGCTACTTTCACACTGGCGTTTCTGGGTCCGCTTGTGAGATCCGTTTCAGTGCTCTCACAAGCGGCCCAAAACGGATCAGTTTAGCCCCAATGCATTCTGAATGGAGCGTTTTGATTTCCGTCTGACGAAACTGAGCCAAATGGATCTGTCCCGACTTACTTGTGGGACACCAACAAAGACGGTAGGAGACGAGGAGGTGGTGCGGGAGTGGGAGACGCTAAACCTCCGGTCTGTGAGGTAGGATGTGATCCAGGAGAGTGCCAGGTCAGTGATGCCAAGAGAAGAGAGAGTTTGCAACAGAAGGGAGTGGTCAACAGTGTCGAAGGCAGAGGACAGGTCAAGGAGAAGTAGGACAGAGTATTGTTTCTAAGAATAAGCTGACTTTTTTGGCATTTATCTAGCTGAGGAATACCAAAACTCCACAGTAAATTTTGGCACTGTGACCGCAGCAAATAATTTCATGTGTGTCCTGGGCCTAACGTTGATTTGATCTGTCAGAGCTCTTGGGTAGAAGAAATGCACAGGGATAGAAATTATAAAGGTCGCTCAAGCAAAGCCATTACTGTTCTGACCGCCCATTAAGATCCCCCCCTCCCAGTGTAAAATGGCAAAAAGATAGTGATCAGATTAACACATGAAGTTGATTTGAGATCATGATCTTTCCCCATATAAGCTCATGACTTCATTTAGGAGGTGAAAATAGGAGGTCTTGTGGAACTAAATGTTATTTGTGGTCATTTTATATAAAAATGGCAATTATCCAAAATTAACTACTTGAGGTTAACTAAGCAGGTTCCATGAACGTCCTTGCGGAGTCTGCAGCTGCATAGAGACTGTGCAGAAGCAGAAGTGAGCCTGCAATCGGTGACAGCAGGTCCCCCCTCCCTGCACATACAAACACAAGGCTGATATCATTTATTACAGTCCATGCCTTCCCCATTACTGTATGCAATTCAGGAAGCAGCTTTTAATCCTGCCTCCATGATCACTGGGAAAACTGCAGGAGCTGCTGGATTTTAGCAAGTGCATTTAAGCTTTGCCGTGAGGCCCCAGGGGTTGTCCCCCTGTAAGGGGTGCCAATATGTCAGCACCATTTACAGGAAAAGCCTGAAAAATTAAAAGTGAAACAGATTTCCTCTTTCATTTCCCCGTGTTTAAAAAAAACACGCATCATGAAAATGTATTACAGAAAAAAAAAAAAAAGGGACAAAAGTTGGTTTTCGAACTGGCATGCAAAACATGCAAAAAAACTAAACAAAAAACACCTTTCCATGCACAATCCTGAGCCCACTTCATTGACAACACAGATAGGTGTTTAGTGAGTACAGAGTGTGCAGGGCCTGTCCCTCCTCTGAAGCCAGGATAAATAAAAGATGAGAATGGCTATACAGCACTTCCCAAGATTAATTATTTAATGAGTTGCTGCAGCATCAGCTAAATGACAGGGGGGGGCTAGAGATATGGCAGGGGAGCAAAAAGTTCGGACCAGAAAAGATACCCGACTGTTAGGATGTTTTCACACACAGGTTGGCGTGTCCTGCATTTATGTTGCTACTGGCATTTTTGCCTTTCCTGCTGCTTTTCAAAAATGCAGAATGCTGTTCTGAAGGTGAAAAAATTAAAAATAGCCATGGGAGAAAACATCAATACATGACACTCGGTCTTGGCACTAAAGACCAGCATTTTATGCCAGGCTTTGATATCACTCATGCTGCCGGCCGAAGCATGTGTCCAGTTTATGATGAGCCTCAGACTTAGGCCGAATGCACAAAACCATGGAACAGGGCCGTGAGCGGTCCGTGGTATCCCGGCCTGGCAAGGAGTCATTGGTTGCTATGACGCCATGTGCTTCATGCCGCCGCACTACAGTAATACACTCGTATGATCTATACGAGTGTATTACGGTACTGCAGCGGTGGCATTGAAGCGGACGGCGGCATAGCAACCAAGACGCAGTGCGCTCCTGCTCTCAGCAGGATGCCAGGTCGGGATACCACGGACCGCTCACGGCAGTGTTCCACGGCCATGTGCATTCGGCCTTAGTTATAAGTTAGGTGCATCCTCAAGCAGTCTGTGCACCTAGATTGAAGTCTACTTCAGCTGGTACCTGTAGTAGATTTCAAATGTCATTTATGTCAGTTAACCGGTGTAAAAGGACAGCAAAATGTGTTGGGGGGGGGGGGGGGGGGTGACCCTGCCCACACCACTCCCTATTCAAGTGGTGAGGTTGGTGAAGAAACCCCACCGGTAAATGGCTTAAAAAAATAAATAAATAAAATCATACATGTCAAATTCATGTGTGGGAGGACCCTTAGGCCCCTTTCACACGAGCCTGACTGATTAGGTCTGGATGCGTTCAGCGAATTTTACACCATTTTGCAAGCAAGTTCAGTCAGTGCGTTTTTTTTCCGCGCGAGTGCAATATGTTTTTTCACGCATGTGATTTGTGGTTTAGAAACAACATCTAGCAGCCATCAGTGAAAAACGTATTGCACCCGAACTGCAGCCAGGTTACATCTGGATGAAATACGTTTTTTTCACTGAAGCTCCATTCACTTCTATGGGGCCAAGGCTGCGTAAAAAATGCTGAATATAGAACAACTGATGTGTGTGTGGGGGGGGGGGGGGAGGGGGGAAGGCTCATGTACACAGACTCCTTGAAATCAGGATTCAGTGCGGGTGCTATGCATTCATGTCATGCATTGCACCCGCACAAAAAACTCGCTGGTGTGAAAGGGGCTTTAAGAGAGGAAACTAAAATGTAACTCCACGTAAACCAATTACCCAAGAAAGCCTGGTAGACCTCTAGACCATAGGAGTAGTTGTGTTTTCAGGAGAAACTGAAGAGGCATGGGTTCATTTATCAAACTGGTGTAAAGTAGAACTGGCTTAGTTGCCCGTAGCAACCAGATACCTCCTTCCATTTTCCAAAAGGAGCTTTCCAAAATGAAAAGTGGAATCTGATTGGTTGCTGTAGGCAACTAAGCCAGTTCTACTTCACACCCGTCTGATAAATTACCCCAATAAGTCCTTAATGACAGGTATGGAAGGACAGATCTGTATGAATGTAATGCCGCAAGTAAGCGCCATTTACATAGGCGGATTATCGGTTGTCTATTAATCTGGAACAAACATTCCTACAAATGCTCAGTCCCCATAACTGGCCTGTTATATCACCTGACAAACTGCTTGTTTGTCAGGTGATCCAACTGTTTAACTGTTTATGAGGCACAAAGAAAACATTTCTGTCAGCACATCACCCTAGGTAAAACAGGGAAGTACTGCAGACAAACAAAGGGGGGGAATTTATCAAGAGGGTAATATTTGAAGAGGTGTCAAATTTATCAGATGTTACGCTGTTCGTTAAATTTAGTGCCTCTTTAAACCTAACCCGTGTCTACAAAACCTCCTCCGTTTTTTTTCCACACCATCCCCCTACTTGAGGGGATGTGCAATATTTTTTTCCCCCTCTCGGTGATAAATCTGGAGCATAACTAATTAATATAGCTCACCGCACCAACTTTTCCACCCACTTTACATAACTGGTGCAACAGAAAAAAAGTCACAACACTTAATGCCAAAAAGCCTCAAAAGACCTATTTTGTGACTTTTTGACGCAAAGGGCGTTATAAAAATTCCCTAAAAAAATAAATAAATATGAATGCTCGCTCTCCATGTCCAGAGATATCAGTCGTGCATAGGCAACATCCTTATTAGCAAAGCACAAAACACAGTAGTAGTATATAAAAGAAAAAGTAGTGAAAAAAAGGCTATATATTAAAAAGGAAAAAAAGCCAGACATTAGGCATGTTGGAGAAAACAGGTGTGTGGCATTGCCAGGGATATCATTTTATCAGCTAGGGCGACAAGCTGGATCCAGCCGCACTATGCTGGCCTCTCACTCCACAGACATTACGGCCGTTTGTAATAAAAGTCTGCCATGGAAACCCCAGCCTAAAGACTGGTATGTAACTGCAGACATTTAAATACCATCACAATATGTACTTTTAAACATTAGTCGTTGTGCTTTCAACATATATAATTGGACAGACTGGATAGGCCTGTTTGTTACATTAGCCTGTGTACATAAACCCCGGGCCTGGAAATTTCCATTAAGACTCCACAGACTTGTTTCCCCACTTGGCTAGTAATGTTTGACTAGCAGATTTAAAAGCCTATACTTTAGTAAAGAGAGGCAGGCAAATCATATGGAAACAGGGAGCAGATTGGCCATCTAGGAGACTGGATAACCGCAATTAGGACACCAGCATTGGCTTGGCTCCTAAATGATATATGTACAGAAGGGGATTATACTATTGATATGTAGCATCCGGTAATTCACAAACATAGCCTATAGTGTTTAATGCTTAACTGGCATAAGATCCAGAACACCGCACGCAGCAGTAAGTGCAGCTCAACACCACGCCAATGTAGCGTCTCTATGTAAATCCTGTACATGTGATTTTCCTGCCGCAATCTCTTACCTCTCCGGACATGTTTGTTTTACTAAATACCTGCATTCCCCATTAAAATGATCAATTCCTAAACAGCTTTTCTTAGATCTTTACATTATGCTGCTCCGTTATTCCTCCTAAGGGCTGTATTACACCAACAGATTATCCGACAGATTTTCTGACCAATCATTGGTCAGATGGAAGTTTACACACACCAACTATTGGTCTGATTGGACAGAAATTGGCCAGATAAGGCTACTTTCACACTAGCGTTCGTCGGTCCGCTCGTGAGCTCCGTTTGAAGGGGCTCACAAGCGGACCCGAACGCAGCCGTCCAGTCCCTGATGCAGTCTGAATGGAGCGGATCCGCTCAGACTGCATCAGTCTGGCGGCGTTCAGCCTCCGCTCCGCTCGCCTCCGCACGGACAGGCGGACAGCTGAACGCTGCTTGCAGCGTTCGGGTGTCCGCCTGGCCGTGCGGAGGCGTGCGGATCCGTCCAGACTTACAATGTAAGTCAATGGGGATGGATCCGTTTGAAGATGCCACAATGTGGCTCAATCTTCAAGCGGATCCGTCCCCCATTGACTTTACATTGAAAGTCTGGACGGATCCGTCCGAGGCCATTTTCACACTTAGCTTTTTTTTTGCCATTTTAATGCAGACGGATCCGTTCTGAACGGAGCCTCCGTCTGCATTATTATGAGCGGATCCGTTCAGAACGGATCCGCCCGAACGCTAGTGTGAAAGTAGCCTAAATCTGTTGGTGTAATACAGCCCTAATAATAAACTGACAAATGGTTGTTAGCATTTGGGGGGCTTGCCTACAGGGTCAGCGACTGTTTAATCATGGCTGACAGTGCCAGACTGTGCAGAGACATACCAGGTTGAAAAGGGGGAATTCTATCAATTTATTCATAAGTATTCAGGAAGAATAACAGAAGAACCCCAGAGACAAGTTCTCAAAGTAATCAAGGAGCTTTACTAAGAAAGCTCACAACGCGGTGTAAAAAAAAAAAAAAAAAAAAAAAAAAAAAAAGGAAGGAAGAAGGAGGAGGACATGCCAAACAGATGGATCAGTCAATTACATTTTTAACCCACACTGGAAAAATTAGAGCTGAAATAGGATCATTGCTAAGGGCAACTACTTTTTGCAGGGACTGACCTATGTTTTACCTTTTCCAAGATAGCGATTGTTGAGGAATACTGCGCAGGCGCAAGTTTGCCATGACGCTTTTACATGACACAAATATGATTCTCTCTCCATCTATATTTTGTTATACAGATCCACAGACACGGGAAGGTTTTTAAACCTATGACGTGTGTAAGATTCATCTGCACTGGAGTGTGTATGTGTAGCCATGACATGAATATCTAAATACATGTGACGCTCGGTCATTAAAAAGATGGGGGAGGTGCGACACAGAAGACCATATTAAATATATATATATATATATATATATATATATATATATATATATATATATATATATATATATATATATATATATATATAATATAGCATGCAGCGCCTCTAAACTATACTCAGGCCGATCTCAGACATAAAAATCCACACTACTTTCCCATGTGAAGATGAATAAATGCAGTAACGTCTCAGAATCTAGAAGCACAAATGTGTTCTGGGTGATAAGACTTCCTGCCGTGTGCATGGAATTTCCTTATAGAATTTGTGCAATTAAAACATTTAGCAAAGGAATAGGGTGTGTTTTATTTGTGGCAAATCTGCTTACAACGTTGCTATAATTTCCGACGATGCCAGATCAGAAAACACAGTCAAAGGGGCTACATGTTATTAAGTAGCCTTAGGGCTCATGGACACGACCGTTGGAGGTTTTGCGGTCCGCATATCGCTCATCTTCAAAACACAGATACTGGTCGTGTGCATTCTGCTGAACGGAAGGGCTGGACCCCAATAGTACAGGCCTATCCTTGCCCGTAATGCGGAGGGCACCGAACAGCCATATGGATGCAGACAGCACACAGTGTGCTGTCTTGGGGTACTTTCTAGGTCCCCAAGGATGACTGCAGAGGGCTTACCCAGCAGAGACATACCAGGTGTGCATGAGCCCTTACAATGATTAAAACAATTAACTAAATAATTAAAATGTTCCCTAACTGCCATGTCTAGCCACCAAAGCACTGAATGTTTCCAGGGTAGACAGACCCCTTTGTACATCTTCAGCATAGAGGTCATGTCCTATTCCACGTGTCCTTTGTTTGAAAGGGCTAACACTAATGCATGGATCCCCACCTCCCATTCACCCGGAAGTTACCAATTTGTCACGCCTCGTAATGGCCTGTCGCCTTCCATCACCCAGTTCTTGGAAACGCATCTAGCACATACTCCCAGGCAAGCATCATGTGCTTCTAATTGTCCAAATGCTAATATGCCTACATTTCACTGTATATACGCCTTTGCTCAGAGCCATCGGTAGACATAGCTGTAAAGACGTCTCTGACCAGCCATACGTTTTGTTATGACAGCCAATTACACGGCGGACTCGGATCAATAAGAGTGTAAGTTACCATTTAACCTCCGTAGAGCTCTCCACCACCCTACAGAAACATCCTTCCAATACCCAGAACAGAACATCGCTCATTGGGTTCTTGAGATGAATAGCATTCTGGCTACTAGTTATTAAAGAAAAACAAAAAACACATCTAGCTCTAACATATGAAAGGAATATACAACACTATACACTATCTATATTGTAGATAGTGTGTTTTACAGTGTGATAGATCGATATAGATAGGTCTTTTACGGGTGGCTCCTTAGCCCACAAAAGGAAGTTTGATCATCAGTCTATCTCAACACTTCCTCACGCGATCTTGCATTAGGGCATGAAAATGAGCTACAAACCAAACATTTTACAAAACCCAAGAGGGAAATTCAACCAGATATTTAACCCCTTAATGACTAGCACATTTTTTTTACCTCTTCAGATTTAAGCAGAACATAACAGTTTTTTCATTGACATGGCTGTGTAAGTTTTACGAGAGGACAAAAATTGCATATTTTTGTGCCGCTTGAAATACTTTGAGATGTGTGTCAGGTATCCAAAATTTTATAATATATATTATACAATTTTGAATACCTAATCACGATCAAGAATGCAGAGATTTTTTTTTTTTTTTTTTTTTACATTGCAACTATAAAATTATTTTTTGACACTCCTTTACTTTGTTTACTCTGCACATATTTCACACTGAATAACCTGTCAAATTAGTTATTCAGGTTATTTTGGTTGCGTAGATACCCTAGTTTTTATTTTGTGCAGAGTATGAACAATAAAATGTTATACAAAAAAATAATCCCTTATTACATTTTTTGTAAAAAAAAAAATATATATATATATAATTAAATTTGCATTTTTTACAACATGTATTACATTTTTAATAAACCCATTGAGGAATTACAGTCTTACATTTTTTTTATACTTATGTATGCTAACATATTCTGCTCTGTGCCTCTATGACACAGACTGCAGTTACGCTGGGTTCACACCTGAGCGTTTTACAGCGCGTTCCTACGCGCTGTAAAACGCACAACAGGCAAGAACCAATGATTCCCTATGGGAAGGGTTCACACCTGGGCGTTTTACAGCGCGTACGATCGCGCTGTAAAACGCCCGACACTCAAACAAGTACAGGAGCTTTTTTTGGCGCGTTTGACGCGCATTTGGGCCATAGACTCTTTGGACAACACTGCTGTCAATCACCCAAACGCGCGTCAAACGCGCGTTCACTATTAAAAAAAACGCGCGACAAAAACGCGCATAGAAACGCACGTTTGAGAAACGCCTAGGTGTGAACCCAGCGTTAGGGCAATGCTAGTGTTCCCCAACAGCCCGATTACTGAATTTACAGTCCTGGGGTACTTTCTAGGTCCCCTAAGGCTGACTGCAGAGGGCTAACCCAGCATCAAATCATATCACTGGGACCCAATCAGAGGGGGAAATACCCTCCGATTGGCCCGCT
Source organism: Bufo gargarizans (assembly GCF_014858855.1). Classification (NCBI taxonomy): domain Eukaryota; kingdom Metazoa; phylum Chordata; class Amphibia; order Anura; family Bufonidae; genus Bufo; species Bufo gargarizans. The sequence goes on from NC_058080.1 coordinate 365,799,711, forward strand.
GTCACAGACTATGGCAATAAAATGGTTAACAGTTGAGATTGCAGCTACACGGATCCTGCGTAAAAGGCTGCTCTAAGAATCAGAGCAGTTACAGTTTACTCGTTGAGGAGGAGTGCTCGCAGAAGTGCTCTGCTCCTCCTAAACCAGGCATCCTCAAACTGCGGCCCTCCAGCTGTTGTAAAACTACAACTCCCACAATGCCCTGCTGTAAGCTGATACCTGTAGGCTGTTCAGGCATGCTGGGAGTTGTAGTTTTGCAACAACTGGAGGGCCGCAGTTTGAGGATGCCTGTCCTAAACCAGCGATGACAAAAGACAAAGGGTGGTCCTTAAGGGGTTAAAAGGGTCCACAAGCATAAGACAAGGCGTAAGAATTTGAGAAAACAAATACAGCTTTTGAACTCTATATTTACATATACACAGTCGTTATATGCATATACTTATTTGTGTTTAATTTTACTACAAGCGTCTAATCAGATTGCAAACACAGTACTTGAAATTTTTAACAAACACGTTTGTGTAAGGCCTCATGCACACGACAGTGATTTTTTTGCGGAATGGCACGGACAGCCTTCAATATAAATGCCTATTCTTGTCCGCAAAGCGTGGACAAGAATAGGACATGTTATATTTTTTAGCGGGGCTACGGAATGGAGCAACGGATGCAGACAGCACACAGAGTGCTGTCCGCATCTTTTGCGGCGCCATTGAAGTGAAAATGGTGGCTTGGATACGGACCCAAACAACGGCCATGTGCATGAGGCCTAAGGCTACTTTCACACTAGTTTTTTTGCGGATCCGTCATGGATCTGCAAAAACGTTTCTGTTACAATAATACAGCCGCATGCATCCGTCATGAATGGATCTGCTTGTATTGAGTCTTCTATAGCTATGACGGATTAGTCTTCAACTCCATCAAAAGTCAATGGGGGACGGATCAGTTTTCTATTGTGCCAGAGAAAACGGATCCGTCCCCATCGACTTACACTGTCAGGACGGATCAGTCTTGCTCCGCACCACATGGCGGACAGAAAAACACTGCATTATAGTGTCCGCCTCCAGAGCGGAATGGTGACTGAACAGAGGCAAACTGATGCATTCTGAGCGGATCCTTTTCCATTAAGAATGCATTAGGGCAAAACTGATCTGTTTTGGACCGCTTGTGAGAGCCCTGAACGGATCTCGCAAACGGAAAGCCAAAACGCCAGTGTGAAAGTAGCCTTAGTGAATAGCTACACAATGCATATACGGGCTCTATCCTATGGCGTCATCATAAAGATAAATAAGCCATGTCAAACCTGAGACAGAACACAAATGTAGCAGAGGTCAACTCAAAATCCAATGAATGACTGCAGAGAAAAAGTGCAGTTCTTTCCACGTTTACTGCCACGCAGGAGGCCATACAATCTAAAGTCTTGAGTCTAAATTGAAAAAAATAAAATAAAATGGACAACCAAAATTATAATTTTTTTCAGATGGAATTTAACGACAAGCCATTGTTTTAGCGGATCAATGACAGATCATTGGCGCTTGGAAAAAAAAAAAAAAAAAAAAAAAAAAAAAAGTCGTCCTCGTTTGAAATTTTGGTCCAATAGTCAGAGAAAAGCTCTTTTGTTCACATAGTCAAAAGATCCTCCTTTGAAAGAACGTTACCAGAAAGAACTTTTCGGCCATCTCCCAGTTTCATTGAATGTGCAGGGCCAATTCGAACAACATAGGCCTCGTTCACATTTCCATTAGGAGATCCGGCAGGCTGTTCTGGCACAGAGCAGCCCACTGGATCCTCTACTCCGCCACTGACTGCAATGGGGTCCGGCAGTGATCTGGCCGATTTGTGGCATAAACGCCAGGTTTCAGCAGGACAAGAACTATTGCATGCAATGTTTTTTGTTTTTTGTCTGGCCAACAGCTGGCATTTGCGCCGAATCTCCAAAATGGAGATGTGAATGTAAACTGATTGCCGATATGTTCTAAAACATGTATGGCGGCGTCTGCGAAATGTTTGTTCACCAGATGATTATTTGTTTAACTGCTGTTCAATCAACCACCTTCTATAGAATGCTTATGGCCACCTTTAGGCTACCTGCACAGGTTGTGGATTACACACAGATTTTCCTGCTGAAAAACGGCAGCGCAATACAGTACACTTTGCATACCGTATATTTTCTGTGCATATTACAAGCTATATGGAATGAGTCAGGATCTGCGCACGCAAGTTCAATAAGTTTGGTCTGTGACAGTCTTTTCCGTCCAAATGGTATCCGGTTGCATGCGTTTTTTCACACGAGTAAAGAATAACACTCAATAGTGAAATCCACAGTGAATCTAGATGCCTTCCGTTTTTTAAGCAAGTTCCATTCATTTATAGAAGGCCAGGGATGTGTGAAAAAATGCACAATATAGAGCACGCTGCAATTTTTGCTGAACGCAGAGATGAACGGTCAAAAATGATGCTCATGTGCACATACCCAGCGAAACAAAGGGGGTCAGGATCCAGTCTGGATGCCGTTTCAAAACACGCATCTGGATGAAAAACTTGTTGTGTGAAACAGGCCCAACACATGCAGATTTTGGTACAAATACATAAAAACTTGTGCAGAAAATCTGTGCAGGTAGCCTTGGTTCACATCTGCATTTACGCAGGTTGTTCCCAGCTGGAACAGCCTGATCTGCTTAAACAGATGTGAATGCGATATTACTCCGGGAAATCCGTCCGGTCCCATTCACCATCATGGGGACTTACAGCAGTGGCGGATCTGGCAGGCTGTTCCTGGATCTGCTTAAACACAGATGTGAAACAGGAGCCAATCAGTCGAGGAAGCATGGCAACAGACATCAGCAAAATGTACAGTGGAGAAGCACCAAGAAGGAATTTCCCTTCTTTCTTGCCTCTACTAAACCTGGGAAGACACTACACCATTACATTAACAGGCGTTGTCAGGCAAACTGACCAACATAATACCGCTGCATGGTTGCTACAGATGTCTTTATAAACTGCTGCGAGTCATGCTTCAAAACGCTGGCCAAAAAACTGAGTCACCAACAGAGGTAACCTGTGACACTCTTGAAATCAGAGCTCGTGGTTGGTCGTGTAAGAGAATGAGTTATTTCAAGTAATTAAGGTTTATAGAACATGGCTCGAACCCAAACCAAAGACGGGAAACAATCACCAGACGGCGGGCAAGAAGCCAAACCATGATTCCTGGAGAGAACCTGCACATTAACATTCATCTGTGATGCTGGGCTCCGAGAAATTACTGGCAGCTATTAAGTAACACACGCACACACCCAATTCCTTTTAGCAGCATTAGATCAAAACGCATTTTGTCATTTTTTGCAGCAACTTTTGTAAACACAACAGGAATCGCGACAACAAAAAACACCCACTCAACAAATCCTCCATTATACAGGTGAAACTCGGAAGATTGGAATATTGTGCAAAGTTCATTTATTTCAGTAATGCAACTTAAAATGTGAAACTAACATATGAGATAGACTCATTACATGCAAAGCGAGATATTTCAAGCCTTTATATGTTATAATTTGGATGATTCTGGCTTACAGCTTATGAAAACCCCAAATTGTAATATTACATGAAATCAAAAAATAAAATATGTATGTTAAATAGAAAAATGTAGGACCTCTGAAAAGTATAATCATGCATATGTACTCAGTACTTGGTTTGGGCCCCTCAATGCAGCGTGGCATGTATGCCATCAGCCTATGGCACTGCTGAGGTGTTATGGAAGACCGGGATGCTTCAATAGCAGCCTTCAGCTCTTCTGCATTGTTCGTTCTCATGTCTCATCTTTCTCTTGCCAATGCCCCATATATTCTCTATGGGGTTCAGGTCAGTTGAGTTTGCTGGCCAATCAAGGACAGTAATCCCATAGTCATTGAACCAGGTTTTGGTACTTTTGGCAGTGTGGGCAGACAGAGACAATATAAAGGCTCAGGTCCCCTTTGCTCAGGGGGTATGGATTAATTAGCTGACTAGAGTGTGACACTTTAATTTTCTTATTTATAACAAATAAAGGCTTGAAATATCTCGCTTTGCATGTAATGAGTATTGCATATATTCGTTTCACCTGCATTACTGAAATAAACCAACTTTTGCACAATATTAAAATTTTTCGAGTTTCACCTGTACATAGCAAGAATTAATAGACACAAGCACAACACGCGGGGGTGGGGGATCTAGAGAGTCTGTTTATCCTCCCCCTCTCCATTGTACAATAACCTATACAGCACATAAACAGGTTACAGTCCCCAGACGCGCTTCTTTAAACAAACTTTAACGTTCCACCTGGCATTTAGCAGAGACAAAAGAACTGCCCCCACATGTTCGGTGACACCAACTCCTTTTTGCATCTCAGTTACACAAAAAGTCAGACAGGGAGTGAGGCAGGTGCAGCCGGTAGATCTCCTCCCTCCGCAGACATGAAAAAGATCTGTACTCAGGGGGAGCGGGGTAAAAATAACCTCGCCGGGAACATATGTGCACCTGTAACTGCCACAATATGAAGACTTTAGTCTGACGCTCACAGGTTCTTCACATTTAACCCCTTTATTGCTCAATTACTCTGAAATAACATTTACTATATAGCAAGATTGGCATTTGAAAGCCTAACTGAATTTAGTTTTTATAGAATTTCAGTTATTTAAAGGGGTATTCGGGTAGGTACAAGTTAGGATAGAGCATAAATATCAGATCGGTCAGGATCCTAACACTGGGACCACCCCCTGAACACGAGAACGGGAGCCCCGTACCCCCTGCTGCTCCCATGAAATGACCGCAGCGGTGGGTCGCACATGTGCGCAGCTGTTCTATTCATTTTTATGGGAGTTCCAGAGTAGATTAGTAGAGCAGCAGGGGGCAAGAGACCCCCTTCTTGTGATTAGTGGGGGGGGGGGGGGGGTCCCAGCAGTAGGATCCCCACCAATTGTGTGGATAAGTGATAACTTGTACCTACCAGAATACTCCTCTAACTTCTTCTTAGGGCTCTTTCACATCTGCGTTCTTTTCTTCCGGCATAGAGTTCCGTCGTCGGGGCTCTATGCCGGAAGAATCCTGATCAGGATTATCCTAATGCATTCTGAAATGGAGAGAAATCCGTTCAGGATGCATCAGGATGTCTTCAGTTCCGGAACGGAACGATTTTTGGCCGGAGAAAATACCGCAGCATGCTGCGCTTTTTGCTCCGGCCAAAAAAACTGAAGACTTGCCGCAAGGCCGAATCCGGAATTAATGCCCATTGAAAGGCATTGATCCGGATCTAGCCTTAAGCTAAACGTCGTTTCGGCGCATTGCCGGATCCGACGTTTAGCTTTTTTAGAGTGGTTACCATGGCTGCCGGGACGCTAAAGTCCAGGCAGCCATGGTAAAGTGTAGTGGGGAGCGGGGGAGCAGCATACTTACCGTCCGTGCGGCTCCCGGGGCGCTCCAGAGTGACGTCAGGGCGCCCCACGCGCATGGATGACGTGATCGCATGGCACGTCATCCATGCGCATGGGGCGCTCTGATGTCATTCTGGAGCGCCCCGGGAGCCGCACGGATGGTAAGTATACCGCTCCCCGCTCCTACTATGGCAACTACTATGGCGTCCTGGGTGCCATAGTAAAACTGAAAGCATTTTGAAGACGGATCCGTCTTCAAATGCTTTCAGTACACTTGCGTTTTTCCGGATCCGGCGTGTAATTCCGGCAAGTGGCGTTCACGCCGGATCCGGACAACGCAAGTGTAAAAAGAGGCCTTACTGATCTTGCCAATCAGCTGTTTGAGAAGGCAGCAGCACTCGCACTAGTGCCATGGCCTTCTCGCAGGCCAGCGACGTCCTGGCTATTTCACGTGGCCTGGGCGCAGCTCAACCCTTCACTTCAATGCAGATGAGCTGCACCCGGGCCACATGACACTCGTGACATCACTACTGCACCTATGCAGAACGCACTGAGAAAGCTGTGACGCTAGTGCAGATAGATCATCAGTAAGAAAAAAAATATATATATATTATCGAACCCCTTTAAGATTGCTGCACAACACATACATGAATGGACATACTAATATACAATTTGTTAGGAATTAAAGATGTTCTCGAAGACCCCAAACATTTTAGGCAACGGCAGGGATTGTCCACTACCTCTCCAGTGCTGCCTGTATCTGTACATGCACTGGACATCCATTTGCCATCAGCACCTGTTCAGAATAACCACTACCCAGGAGCAGCAAGAAGCAGACACCGCCATCTTGCAGACTGTGGTCAAGGAGAACTACAGGAGAGTAGGTTTACTTCACTTGGGGTGCATTCACCAGACCGTATAAACGGAACTGCATCTGTTCCACAAATTTGCGGAATGGGTGCAGACCCATTCATTTCAATGCGGCAGCAAGAGATGCTGACAGCACACAGTGTGCTGTCCGCATCCGTTGTTCCTTTCCGTGGCCCCGCAAAAAGATAGAGCATGTCCTATTCTTGTCCGCGTACAAGCTTAGGCATTCTCTATATAGCGCTGGCCATATGCGGTCCGCAAATTGCGGAATGCACACGGCCGTTATCAGTGTTTTGCGGATCCGCAATTTGTGGACCACAAAACACTTAATCGTGTGAATTCACCCTAACTGGATAGGGTCTCCATTAGGGTAGCTAGGTGACAATATACAGTCATGTATGCTTGTAGAGGATATATGACAGTACATGGCAAGTTGACCAATTACACAGTAAATTGACCAACCCCTTTAAGCCGAAGCACTGGAAAGGAAGGTGGGCAGACAGGTAAGTAACTCTAGTTTTGTTGCAGATTCCTTCTAGACAAAACTAGTGCAGCAGTCAATAGGGTTCTTCATGTGATGGATCAGTATTCAGTTTTTCTTCTCCTATGACAGAACCAAACGCCTGACAGGTGTAGGGCTGCAGTAAACTATTATTTTAAAAATAGAGTGTTCTAGCGATTATTTTTTACGATTAATAGACTGTTTACTTTTATAAAAACTCAGACCCCCTGCCATCAGTCGCGAACACCCTTTGTTCCCCCCTGTGCGATCAGTTCCCCCCAGTGCCATCAGCTACGTTCTCCCAGTGCCTTCAGCTCTCCCCCACCTGCTTGCCCCCCTCAGTGCCATCAGCTGCCCCTCCGAGCCAAGACCCCAGTGACAGTACTTACCTTTCCTGTAGGGGCGCCGCTCCACAGCTCCTCCATCTTCTTCTCGGCGTCACACAGAGTCAGGTCATAGTGCACGTAAGCGTGCACTGTGACCTGATGATGTGTCAGGAAGAAAGTGCAGCGCGGTGCGGGCCGGCGGGTGACCACGGAGCGGTAAGTAATAGCAAGCGCTTCACTCCTGCTCCATGGTCATAAGACACAAATGAATCCTTGATGCAAAAAAATTTGCATAAAGGATTTTTTGTGTCGAATTACTCAATTCAATCGAGTAATCGTTTCAGCCCTACACAGGTGTTAAAGCTTAAAGATGACTCATTTTTAAAACACAACCATAGTGCAAATATATACTGTAGTACACATTTAAAAGGGGTTGTCTGGGTTCAGAGCGGAACCCCAGACCCATCCCCATTTTCACCCAGGCAGCCCCCCTGACTTGAGCATCGGAGCAGTTCATGCACCAATGCTCTCCTTTCCATAGGGGTGCCAGGCGGAGGCTTCCGCTCAGCAGTGAGCCTGGTGACGTCACCAGACACACTGCTGGGCAGAAGCTTCCGCCCGGCAGTGTGTTACTGTAAATAAAAGAGCCCTTGCCCTGCGAAAGGAGAGCATTGCAGCATGAACATCAGGGGGGCGGCCTGGGTAAAATGATGGGTATGTCCGGGTTCAGCTCTGAACCCGGACAACCTTTTTAATATGTTATTCCACCCCCCGCCCCAAACGGAAATGGACTTGACTGGCAAGAGGTGATGTTAGTTGTTATAAAGCCCTGGCCTAAAGATTTCATATGGCCTAGTAATTATAAACATATATTGGTTTGTCCATAGTGATATGCATTTTCGGCCATGAAAGCAGAATACGGCAAGCTGTGTGCATGGACCAAGTATGACAGAGGTTACATCTCCAAAATACCTCACTAATTACACCATTTTGTTTTGGGGATCTCTCTCATGAAATCAGAGATATAGTATAGGCTCACAGATTTAATTAGGCAATATATTAGAGCAGAAATAGAAACAAGGTAGAAAAAGGATCACCCAGTCTGCCCTTTTTATTATTTATAAATATTAGTGTGTGAATATATATATATATATATTAGATAGATATAGATAACACACACCCTTATTTATAAATATTACTTTTTATCTGTGTGTTTTATTATTTATAAATATTACTGTGTGTGATAGAGATATATATCACACACACCCTTATTGCTGATTTTCCAATCACATCTGCTGGACATTAGTTCCAAGCATCTACCACTCTCGTTAAAGTAATACTTTGACATTATTTCTAATTTCGGATTGTGCCCCCTTCGTTTTGTGCTCAGTTTCTTCCCTTCTGCACCCTATTTAGTCTTTTGACACATTTAAAGCTATCCATCACGTCGCCCCCTTTTTTTTTCTTTAAGACTATATACCGTCATGTACATGCCACACTAGAGGTGATATAAAAGCAGCTAATATCAGCCTTTGCATACATGAAATCACACTACTATCAAGTTGTCAAACGTTGAAGGCAACCTACTTCACATGGCAGATTTAGGCAGTGTGCAGATACAGTGGCCAACGACTACTTGTCTAGACCAACTGCCCTGTGCATGGCTACAGAGGGAGGAGAGAGAAGAAAAATAAGAAAAAGAAAGGTCCTGCTATATTTGCAATGTATCAGTAGGCACAGACACACACCTCCAGCCAGCTACCCCTTATGTGCCCACCCTGCAGTGTCACACCCTACTCCCCCTCCCCCCTCCCCCCTCCCCCCCGCTACAGGAAGTGAGAGAGAAAAACCCACACAGAGAAGCATTATCAGGGGAGGAGAGGGGAAGCAGAGCGATATAAACAAGGATCTAGTCACGCAATACCTGCTGCTAGGCAGACCGACAGCTAGAAAGGAAAAAGCAAAGACTTGACAGAAAGTGAAGACAGCAATCCCTGGTGCACATGGAGGCAGCCTTCAGAAATCACACCGTCTCCTATACAAGTCAGAAACAAAGCGCCTAATAACCTCAAGCCACTAAACCAGCGCAGCGTCCTGCACACTGGAGTTACTGTGACAGACATGTGGCACCAAACTGGTGTGAAGGAAGAGTAGAGGAGTGGCACAAAGCAAACAGCTGCCACCCGAGAGTAGAATGTATATATTCATGATGGGTCTCTCACTGGAAAACCCCTTCAGGCTACCTGCACACAGGTGCGGGGGTTACAAACAGATTTCTCTGCATTTCCGCATGTGGATTTGCACTAATCTCACTCTTCGCAATCGGCACAAAAATAAAATAAATAAAAATATCTGCAGAAACTATGGACATTCTGAAGGTTTCAAAATCTGCAGGGCAGGTTAATTTCCACACGTTAACAATAAGCGAAGTGTGAATAAGATTTGGCAGATCTCATTCACTTTGCCGATACTGTATTAGGGCTCCTTTCAGACGAGAGTGTCGTGTGCGGGAATCGCACTCAGTGTGTGAGCCCGATTCCCAGTTATAGACACTGCTCATCTCTCAGAAACGCACGGCATTATATTGATTTATAATGTTAGTCTCTGTATGACCTTACTCCATACACTCAGAATTAGGGTCCATACACACGTCCGTAGAATGGGTCCAGATCCATTCCGCAACATTGCGGAACGAATCCAGACCCATTCATTCTCTAGTGGGCCGGAAGAGATGCAGACAGCACGCAGTGTGCTGTCCGCATCTCCGGTACGCGGCTCCCGAAAAATCTCGGAAAAAAAAATAATAATAATAATAGAACATGTTCTATTCTTGTCCGCAATTGCGGACAAGAATAGGCAGTTCTATGGGGGTTGCCGGCCGGGTGTATTGCGGATCCGCAATACACTACGGACGTGTGAATGGATGCTTATATTCGCATAATGCTGTCACTATAAGGCCTCATGCACACGACAGTTTTTTTTCACGGTCCGCAAAAACGGGGTCCGTGGGTCCGTGACCGTTTTTTCGTCCGTGGGTCTTCCTTGATTTTTGGAGGATCCACGGACATGAAAAAAATAGTCGTTTTGGTGTCCGCCTGGCCGTGCGGAGCCAAACAGATCCGTCCTGAATTACAATGCAAGTCAATGGGGACGGATCCGTTTGATGTTGACACAATATGGTGCCATTTCAAACGGATCCGTCCCCATTGACTTTCAATGTAAAGTCTGGAGTTCTTTTATACCATCGGATTGGAGTTTTCTCCAATCCGATGGTATATTTTAACTTGAAGCGTCCCCATCACCATGGGAACGCCTCTATGTTAGAATATACTGTCGGCTATGAGCTACTTCGTGAACCTCAGATCCGACAGTATATTCTAACAGAGGCGTTCCCATGGTGATGGGGACGCTTCAGGTTAGAATACACTACAAACTTTGTACAAGACTGCCCCCTGCTGCCTGGCAGCACTCGATCTCTTACAGGGGGATATGATAGCACAATTAACCCCTTCAGGTGCGGCACCTAAAAGGGGTTAATTGTACTATCATATTCCCCTGTAAGAGATCAGGGCTGCCAGGCAGCAGGGGGCAGCCCCCCCCCCTCCCCAGTTTGAATATCGTTGGTGGCACAGTGTGCGCCCACCATCGCCCCCCCCCTCCCTCCCTCTATTGTATTAAATCGTTGGTGGCACAGTGTGCCAACCACCATCGCCCCCCCCCCCCCCCTACCTCTATAGCAGTAACATTGGTGGCAGTGTGCGGTCTCCCATTCCCCCCCCCCCCCCCTCATCATTGGTGGCAGCGGAGTTCCGATCGGAGTCCCAGTTTAATCGCTGGGGCTCCGATCGGTAACCATGGCAACCAGGACGCTACTGCAGCCCTGGTTGCCATGGTTACTTACCAATAGTACAATTGTAGAAGATTCATAGTTACCTGCTTGCTGCTGCGATGTCTGTGAACGGCCGGGAGCTCCTCCTACTGGTAAGTGAAAGGTCTGTGCGGCGCATTGCTAAAGAACTGTCACTTACCAGTAGGAGGAGCTCCCGGCCGTTCACAGACATCGCAGCAGCAAGCAGGTAAGTATGAATCTTCTACTGTTGTACTATTGCTAAGTAACCATGGCAACCAGGGCTGCAGTAGCTTCCTGGTTGCCATGGTTACCGATCGGAGCCCCAGCGATTAAACTGGGACTCCGATCGGAACTCCGCTGCCACCAATGATGGGGGGGGGGGGGGGGGGAAATGGGGGGAGACCGCACACTGCCACCAATGTTACTGCTATAGAGGGAGGGGGGGGGGGCGATGGTGGTTGGCACACTGTGCCACCAACGATTTAATACAATAGAGGGAGGGAGGGAGGGGGGGGGGGGTCGATGGTGGGAGCACACTGTGCCACCAACGATATTCAAACTGGGGAGGGGGGGGGGGGGGGGGGGGTCTGCCCTGATCTCTTACAGGGGGATATGATAGTACAATTAACCCCTTCAGGTGCGGCACCTAAAGGGGTTAATTGTACTATCATATCCCCCTGTAAGAGATCGGGTGGTGCCAGGCAGCAGTCTTGTACAAAGTTTGCAGTGTATTCTAACTAGAAGCGTCCCCATCACCATGGGAACGCTTCTGTGTTAGAATATACTGTCGGAAATGAGTTTTCACGAAGTGAAAACTTAGATCAGAAAAAGCTTTTATGCAAACGGATCTTCGGATCCGTCTGTATGAAAGCAACCTACGGCCACGGACCACGGACACGGATGCCAATCTTGTGTGCATCCGTGTTCTTTCACGGACCCATTGACTTGAATGGGTCCGTGAACCGTTGTCCGTCAAAAAAATAAGACAGGTCATATTTTTTTGAAGGACAGGATACACGGATCACGGCCTCGGCTGCAAAACGGTGCATTTTCCGATTTTTCCACGGACCCATTGAAAGTCAATGGGTCCGCAAAAAAAAAAACCGGAAAACGGCACAACGGCCACGGATGCACACAACGGTCGTGTGCATGAGGCCTAACTCAGTAGATACAGGTCATGCAGACATACAGCATTATAAAATCAGTATACAGCATTGTGTGCTAGTAGCCTAAAACATCTGTCCGTACAGACAATGAGGGACATTTATTAAAGATTTTACGCATCGTGAAAAAGTCACAAATTATGAGCCATAATTTGCCACTTTTTGTGGCAAGAAATGAGGACAGGGATTGGCGAGAGGGGCAGGACCACCGGATTCACTATAACTTTTGCCAGAAACTGCAATAGACTTCATTTTCTAGCGCATGGCAAGGTAATGATGTGCCTAATTTATTAGGAGGCATCTGCCTGGGCCATAATACATTCTACTTGGCGACTGTGTGTGTACATTAAGTAGAGACGTCTAGCCTGGTATTTCACACTACACATTAGGACAACAGCGGCATCTACTAGACCATGGACACAGATCAAGTGCACAGCAGAAGAACATACATTCTAGAAACAGATGGCTGCTTGGTCCCTGTATTTCACATAAAATTAATGTGCAAGTTTCTACATACTAGCATATACACACACAGCTAGCTTATAATACACAATATAAAATACCAGGACAGCGGTATGTACATAGTGGCCCACATTTACTGAAAGTAGGACACTGTAAAATGCTACAGACTTATCAGTGGCCGAAACTGGCCGATAAATCTGGTGCACCTATACAATGTCTAGCCCAAGTTTATACCACTTACTTGTTGACTTTGCTTACTTAACACCCACTGACTACATACATCTGGGTGGTCTGCACATCTCTGTACAGGAGTTGTAAAGGGTCCTTGCAAAGACTGCAGCTGTGGGAGCAGGTCGGCCACCGTCAGTGACCACAGGTCTCCCCCACAGAGAAGACAGGGACATTTTACCATCCCCGATTTCCTCAGTGAACTATAAAACAGTTCTCAATAAAGGCTGTGCATAGAGCCAGATCAGCTCTGCAATATGGCTGTACAGTGATGTACAACCTCTCTATGGGCTGTATTCTCTGTGTAACTGGAGCTGCTATGTCAGACATTAGCAATAAAAAGCAGTAATGTTAAATGTGCCCCAAAGGTTTTATATGACCCCCACACTGCTACCAATAAGGTTACAAAGAGAGGCTGGATTAAAGGGGTTTTCTGAGATTAATACCGATAATCTATACTCTCAATAGGTCATCAGTATCTGATTGGTGGAGGTCCAACACTCAGGACCCCTGCCGATCAGCTGTTTGAGGAGGCAGCGGTGCTCTCAGTAGCGCCACGGCCTTCTCTCCGCTTCCCCTAGGCCAAGTGATGTCACATTCAGTCACGTGGCGTACGCGCAGCTCAGGCCCTGTTCACACAGTGCATTTTCCCAGTGCGGTATCTGGACAGATGCTGATGGAAAAAAATGGCAGGTGTCCACAAACCGTTTAGCGCCATTCAATAAGTGCACTGATTATCCTTTATAACTGAAGGTGTAGAACACAGGAACGTGATTTAAAGATGGACGTTTAATCATACTTCAATAAAGACTGCTTTTATTGCATCAAGCATGGGTTCCAGCCATCTTTATATATTTTTTGTATTCATAGGAATAGTGTTCAGGATGCTGAGCTCAGATCAGTGATTTTTATCTTTACACCCACCACCGTCACTTTCGGTGTGCCAGCAAAATGGACGTGTGATACATACAGTTGACGAGTACTACAGTGAGAATTACTGATCTGAGTTTGTACAACACACATCCATTAGGGTAGTTTATAGATGCTGTCTGAGGTGACAGACTCAGTTTAAAAAAGGATGACTGGTCAATAATGTCACCTAAGACATAATGCTTAATCTGAAGGGTCATCTCTGTACCTGGAGCCTTTAGGCCCCTTTCAGAAGAGCAAGTTCCATGCTCCGAACATGAAGCGCGAGTATGCAGCAGCTCTCGTCCTGACGGGTCACATAGCATTATATTGATTTAGGATGCTATGTAATAACCCTAAGGCCCCTTTCACACGAGCGAGTTTTCCACGCAGGTGCAATGCGTGACGTGAACGCATAGCACCCGCACTGAATCCTGACCCATTCATTTCAATGGGGCTGTGCACATGAGTGTTGTTTTTCACACATCAGTTCTGCGTTGAGTGACAATCGCAGCATGTTCTATATTCTGCGTTTTTTCACGCAGCCCTGGTCCCATAGAAGTGAATGGGGCTGCGTGAAAAACGCATTGCATCCGCAAGCAAGTGCGGGTGCGATGCGTTTTTCACCGATGGTTGCTAAGAGATGTTGTTTGTAAACCTTCAGTTTTTTATCATGCGCATGAAAAACGCATCAAAACGCATTGCACCCGCGCGGAAAAAACTGAACACCTGAATGCAATCGCAGACAAAACTGACTGAACTTGCTTGCAAAATAGTGCGAGTTTCACTGAACGCATCCGGACCTAATCAGTCACGATTGTGTGAAAGGGGCCTTAGAGTTCTGCAATATATGGATAACACTGACAGCAATAGGTCATTACAGAACTGTAAGGGTTACATAGGGTTGTTTCTATACGACAAAGATAATTTTTTTTTATAGTACCGAAACCAAAAGCTGCGTGCATTCCGCATTTTATGAAACGTCTGGCCCATAATCGAACAGTCCTATCCTATTTTTTTTTGGGGGGGGGGGGGGGGGGGGGAAAAATAAATCACGCTTTTTTTTTCCCCCCTTTACGGCGTTCACAGCATTGGCGATATTTTTTATATTATAATAGTTTGGACTTTTCGGACATGGCGATATGAAATATTTTATTTATTGTTCATATATTTTATATGTAAAATTGGGAAAGAGGGTGATTTTTATTTATATTACAGTTTATTTAATAACCATTTCCCCACCTTAGGGGCTAGAACCTGGGATCTTTTAATCCCTTGTCCTATTCACCCTAAGGGACCATATACAAGTTCGCAAAATGGGTCCGTATCCTTTCCGCAATTTTGGAGAACAGGTGCAGACCCATTCATTTTCAATGTGGTGTCCGCATCCGTATTTAAGGATCCGCAAAAAAATATAAATAAAAAAAAAAAAATTTTTTTTTTTTATATAGAACAGGTCCTATTCTTGTCCGCAATTGCGGACAAGAAAAGGCATTTTCTAAGAGCGTCGGCGATGTGCGGTCCGAAAAATGCGGAACACATATTGCCGCTGTCAGTGTTTCGCGGATCCGCAAAACACACACGGACGTTTGAATGGACTCTGATAGAACTCTATTAGGGTGAATAGGATCTTACACCGTCTCTGCTGCCCTGTGCATAGTACACGCAGCAGCAGGGAGATTACCATGGCAGCCAGTGCTTCAGTAGCGTCCTGGCTGCCATGGAAACCGATTGAAGCTCCGCAATTACACTGCTGGGGCTCCGATCAGTAGCTGCCACTGCCCCACCAATGAGGAGGAGGGAAGAGGGGACCCTGGGGCCACTGAAACAAAATGATTTTAATACTGGGGACGGGGAAGGCGCACTGCGTCACCAATGATAATTAACGATTAATATACAAATGCAGGCGGCGGCAGAAACACATTGCCGGCACCCGACCTCTGACAGAGCGCTGCAAACAGCGGCAGTTAACCCCTCAGGTGCGGCAACTGAGGGGTTAATTGCATCGCCCTGTCAGAGGCAGGGTGCCGGCAATGCGTTTCTGCCACCGCCCGCATTTGTAATGTATTAAACGTTAGTCATCATTGGTGGCACAGTAGCCACAGCCCCTCTACTCCTCCGCCCCTCTGCGCTCTCATTCGAGGAAGCGGCAGCAGCAGCACGGGGGGGGGGGAGGGGGTATGACTGCTTCCTTCTCTCCATGCTACTGAGGGAACATGGCGAACGCTGAGAGCAGTGCGATCCATATTCTCTGATACTGGGCTGTCCGGAGTAGTAAGAATAATCCTAAGCTGGCCTTGTTAAACTTCACTTCAATGCAGTAGCACAGCCTAGTATAGATAAAAGACAAATCCCGGTATCGATACCGGGCTAAACGTATCGATTGGGTATTGAAAGTTCAATACCCAAAACAACCCTAGGTTACATCATAAATCAATATAATGCGCTGCGACCCAGTCAGTACTGGGAGGTCAGGACAGGTGCTGCTGCATACTCATGCTGCAAGTCCAGAGCATGGAACTCGCTTGTCTGAAAAGGGCCTTAGACTTGAGCTGACCCTTTAGACAAATGCAATAGAAAATCAAAGTAAAAGTAAATCATGATAAACTCTAAAAAGATTTAACTGAAGGTCCGCAAGTGAATATAACAAACTCAAAGATTATATCCCAAAGACAGGTGACAGGTACACTATAAGGAGAGAGTTCAATGCAGTGAAACAAGTAAAACATTAGGATCGGAGCACCCCAGTTACATTTTTTGTTTTTCTGCTTAATCACAGGAGCAAAAATATTAAAGTTGCAGAATGCTGGATTTGTCCTATGATGAAAACCAACAGACACCAAAACTTAAAATGGGTCCATTGGGTTTTTGTCATGGCATCTGTCACTTATGATGCAGATCATTAATACCATATCGGTGGAGGTCCACTAAACAGGAGTCTCCACCAAGTGTGTAGTGGCCATGCCAGTGTACGGCAGCCCAGCACCCATTCAAGTGCTCTACTGCTTCTGACCAGCTACTGTTTAGTTTCCAGAGCCAGCCGAAAAGAGCAGATGGGTGGGAGTGCCGAGTGTCTGACCTGGATAGGTCATAAATATCTAAATTTACCAGGAGTAACAAAAATGTCCACAACAAAATCAAAGGTTATATACAGTAACGTATTACTCTTTAGGCATTTGTGTTGCTGTATGCATCATCTGAATGTTAGCAATGGCAATCTGCACAACAAAATTAATTGCCAAATACTTAACAGTCTGACCACTGAAGCCAAATTATCCCAGAACATGGGTACCCAGTGGAGAAGTGGCCAACCCATCCATGGTCACATTCCAGTAAGGCTGGGTTCACACCTACGCGCTGTAAAACGCTCAACAAGGAGAAACCAATGATTCCCTATGGGAATGGTTCTCACCTGGGCGTTTTACAGCGCGTACGATCGCGCTGTAAAACGCCCGACGCCCCAAGAAGTACATGAGCTTCTTTGGGGCGTCTTGTCGCGCGTTCCCGTACATAGACTTTCGGGAACGCGCGACAATGGGTGTTCGCTTGTCTCTGTATGCGCGATTGCAAACGCCGGTACAATCGCGCATACAGAGCTCTCCTTTCAGAACGCTCAGGTGTGAACCCAGCGTAAGACCAAAATATATAGCTCAGCAGTCATTTACAATGGTTGTAAAGCTGAGAGCACAGACAAAAAAAAAAACAGGCTCTCAAGCCTCAAATTTCTCTCTCCTCCACAGTACCCAAAATGCAAATTATGGTACATTTTTTATTGATTATTTTGAAACACTTTTTTATTGCTTTACACACCTGTTTGAACTGCTCTTCATACGTCCAATCCCCATGGTCCTGAACTGGAGGATGTGCATTTTGTGGCAGTCCTGGACGTTCTACTCCACCGGATGGGCGAGATGGTAAGGTCTGTTGAGCAGGGTGCTTAGGTGGCAAGCTTGCCCCTTTAACCGGCCTGCCAGTTTCACCCACGTCAAGTCCCTCCTCCATATCATCATAATCATCTTCCTCCTCAAAATCATCTTCATCCCATTTCCCCTTCCTAGGGAGGTGAACAAAGTTAAAACATTTGGTTTGAATCACTCCAACAGTTGCCCTCTTACATCAACCCTGCATGAGGAGTAGACAGATATAGCCGTATAAACATAATCATATACGGTACTTCCACCAAAGCAAACTACAGTCAAAGTTAATCCAATAAGATAAACCATGTATAACTTGGCACAGCTAGCAAGAACAAAGATGCTGCCACTTCAAAACAGTTTGTCTGAGGTTTCTAACCACCCCGACTGACTGCCAACTTATGTAGGCCTGCTGCCAGCTTCTGGCACACACTGTATCTCTAGGTCATCCAAGGGACAGCACACATTACTACTTCTCTGTACGACACAGGCAATTACATTTGGTAATTAGATTAGTATGTAATGATTTCCTCTACCCAAAAAAAAAACAACTTAAACGGATTCTGTCCATGAGATTTTACCCCTATAACCTAAACATATGCCCATGTCCGGAGAAATAAGAATAATCCTAAACTGGCCTTATTAAACTTCACTATGGCTCTATTTGATAAAAAATAAAATAAAAATGGTTTTTATAAGCTGTCCCTCACTCACTTAAGGTGCCCAAGGGGAGGTCCATTAATACAGGGTGCCCGGCCGCTCCCCTCGCCGTCCAGTACTGATTTTTGGGCAAATAGAGCCAGAGTGAAGTTTAACAAGGCCAGCTTAGGATTATTCTTACTACTCCGGACATGAGCATATGTTTAGGCTATAGGGGTAAAATCTCATGACAGAATCCCTTTAAGGCACATTTATACGGGGGGCACACACATTCGTATGAATGCTCACCCAAAAAGTGAGCAAAATGCTGGGTGATTCGATTGTTTAAGTGGCACAGAAAATTGTTGTCAGCTCACTGTCCTGTGTTATTTGGATAGAGATGTCCCAACTCTTCCCTGATGACAGGGCAAAGGAGGGCTGATCCTTTGTACTTGCAGGAGATAAGATGCTGCCAGCGGTCTCGAACCCATGCACTTTTGGATAAGCCTTGCGTGCACTTGTAGACTAGTGATCTAAGATGTATGGCCACCTTAAAAATATATAACGATATTCACTCTTCACATATACAGACACTAGATACGGAAAGTCATTTTTATTGGATCAACACTTCAAAGGGTTTTCAGACTAGAGTACCTGATTGTGGGGGTCCAACACCTGGGGACCCCCACCGATCAGCTGTTTGAGCAGACAGCAATGATCCTGTAAGTGCTGTGGCCCTCTCCCAGCTCCCCAAGCACAGCGCCATACATTGTATAGCAGCTCAGCCCACTTCAATGGGGCTGAGCCTAGGCCATGTGACCAACGAAGGTGACATCACATGACCTAGGGAAAGCGTCAAAAATGCCGCACTCCCAACAATCAGATACTGATCGTATTAGGCCTCTTGCACACAAACTTTTTTTTATTCCGTTTACGTTCCGTTTTTTTGTGTTCTGTATACGGAACCATTAATTCCAATGGATCCAAAGGGAGAAAATAAATAAACGGAAGGTATGCCTGCCGTTTCCATATTTCCGTTCAAAGATAGAACATGTCCTATTATTGTCCGCATAACGGACAACGATAGTACTGTTCCATTAGGGGCCAGCTGTTCCGCAAAAAACAGACGTCATCCGTGTTTTTTTTGCGGATCCGTTTTTTTGCAGACTGCAAAATACTGAAAAAGCCATACGGTCGTGTGCAAGAGGCCTTAAAGAATCGGAAAACCACATTATACCCTGCTCGTTTCTAGGGGATATGACCATACTTGCACACTACAGGAAAAAGAGCCAGGAAGGTGGGAGGGCGCATAGGCATGCATGTGCACCAGCCCTCGTCCACCTTGTATCTGCTGGATTACTTGGTGGTCATAACCTATGGATACAAGCAGTGTATAATGTGATGACAAAATGAAATCAAGCCAGCAAGAGACAATATGGACAATCACAATACATTAGAAAGTGGCTTGTATTAATTTTCTCTCCATAATAAATGCTATTTACTAAAGCGAGACAACCTCTTTATAACATAAAACTGTACTAAACAGATCTAAAAAATGGCTAACTGGCATAAAAGGATTTTTTTTTTCTACCAGTGACTATTTATTGCAGTTAAATTTCTGCCTGGTTAACCATTCTGCATTACATGAATAACCCTGACCCTTAGACAGAAGGTAAAGTGTGCAAACAAAGTAAGGAACTGCCGAAAAACAGACTGATTGCAAATAAAAGTTGTAAAGCCTCCCACACAAGCATGGGGTGTAGAGGGACAATGCAAAAAAAGGAATCCTGTAATATATACACACTCACAGTTCATCCTCCTCTGAGCCCATGTCCTGGTATTGCTCATTTTCCCTATCCCTCTCTCTTTCATCCTCTGATGCCATGCTGTCCCCATCGTCGTCATCTTCATCTGAAGCTGCTGGACTTGGCTGTTGACTTAGGCCAGCAGCTGCAGCCCTCATGGCGGCAAGAGCTGCTGCCTGTGCCCGCTGCATTTTTAAGGTCTCTGGTTCAGCATCTTCAGTACCATTAGTAGGATAACCCCTATCTGGTGGAGCACCCACCGAATCCTGCTGAAGCTGCCTTGCTTCCAGTTCCTGCTGCAGCCGCGCCCGCTGCTGGCGCTGAAGCGTCTCCATCACCGCCTGCAGCTTCATTGCGCGGTGAGGCGGGCGAGGCGGGCCACGTGCTGCCTCCTCCACCTTCTGAATGTACTGAGAACTAGCAAACAAAGATCTGTGAGGTTCCAGCAGCGAAAAGGTTCAAGTAGTAAGATGGCGATACAGTCTCAGCTTGGGTAAACTGGGCCTTTCTGCATGGCAATGGATCTATGCCTTCTTTATAATGTGCCAGTTCGAAGACTCTGTTGCGTCAAGTTAGATCGGTGGCAAACCATGTGATTGCAGCAAGAACTCTATCAGTGGAGGAGGGGAAAAAAAAAAAAACACACAACGTTAAAGGGTGATATAATGTGAACAAGTATTACATCACTATCACCAGTTACACAAAGCATACATAACTATACAAGCCAGTTCACAGAGTGCACACACACAATTCACAGCAGACACTGGGACTCGCACCTCCACAAAGTTTTTGTCCGGACTACAAATTAAATTACTAGAAAACATGACTGCTTGCAAAATGCCTGTGGCACACGCTTGTGTGGCTGGACCTACCTTCCAAGTTGTAATACCACACATACAGAAGTGTACAGGGCTTTACCGTACCTCCATATGCCTATGATTCGATAGGTAGGAATTTGTGGATTTTGTAAAAAAATAAAATGGCAGTTCAGAAGCATCATATGTCAGCGCCTATGGCTCCATAACACAAGACTACATGGACACCACACACATTTAATAGTTGTCCGGCCAACAGCTTCACTCTCTCCCGACTCCCCCCATACACATACACCTTTGGTTCATCAGAACATCTTTGTGTAGTCAATGCCAGACACCTCTGGCGGTGGTTTATCTCCCAGGAGGCGAGAGAATATTTTTTGGCCGATTCTTTTCACACCAGACATCATCTGGTCAAGGGAAAGTTGGGAGCTCCTCACGCAAAATAGATAGACCGCCAGACAAACCTATCGAGAACTGAAGGTTAAGCCAACAATAAGCTAAAGATACGTTCACAGTAGAGTTATGAAAATAGCCTGCCGGGGTGCACCATATGCGGCATTGGCAGACCTGGCCGTTGGTCCCCCTGGACTATAATGGGAATGGATGATGATCTGACATAAATGGCGGCTTTTGGCCAGACAGATACATTTGCACGCAGTGATTTTTGGTCTGGCCAACAACCAGCATTTATGCCAGAACAGGCATAAAAGGTGAAGCGACCCTACAGTAATGTGAGGGCACCGGACAGAATCAAAACATCACCCCAGGTAAAATAAGGATATTGCATTTTCTGGTAACATGGCATAACTTCACTAAGTTGTGTTTGGGATGGATCAAAGAACATAGATATGGCTACTTGACAGGTGTGGCACCATGCCCATGTGAGTGCTGGGGATGCATGGTGTAACGTGTCCAGCATCAGGCATTCCATCCTATGTGGCTCGGGATCTATGGACATATTTTAAAGGGTTAGGAGAAGCTGGATCTGCTGTGACCAACCAATTGCTACTTCACCATCATGTCTGGGAAACAAGCCCTTTACTAAATATCCAAGGACAAAGTGGCAAGGTAAAGGATAATGAATAGAAAGCACAAACTATACGCAAGAGCAACTCCACACACATTAAAGTATATAAAAACATGCTGAACAAGACAGTACAGGATAATGGCGACCACACACACTGAAATCTGCCAGATCATCAGGATCGCTGAATGACTGGGGAGATAAGCAACCCGATACCCTCCACAACTGAGCAAGTCCCACTAACCGGCTGCTACCTCACTGCCACTCCAGGCAATACAAGGGGCCCCACCAGTTTTTCTATTTGGCTTCTAGAAGCTTTTAGTGAAACAACTTTTAATCTTAATAGGCAACATTTTGAATTTAGACCACTTCTATCAGTTTCACTGGACAGTATAGTCTTTCCAAACAGTAAAAGGAAAGTTGTGGCGTGTAAAATGATTGTGCTTAGACCTCTTTCACACTACTTTTTTTCCGTTTGCGGGCAGTTTTTCGCGTTCTGTATACGGAACCATTCATTTCAATGGTTCCACAAAAAAAACGAAATGTACTCCGTATGCATTCCGTTTCCGTTGAAAGATAGAACATGTCCCATTATTGCCCGCAAATCACATTCCGTGGCTCCATTCAAGTCAATGGGTGGGCAAAAACCACGGAACACATACGGAATGTACTCCGTATGTCTTCCGTATCCGTTCCATTTTTGCTGAACCATCCATTTAAAATGTTATGCCCAGCCCAATTTTTTCGATGTAATTACTGTATACTGTATATGCCTTACGGAAAAACAGAACAGCGGATCAGTGAAAAACAGACTGCAAAATACTGAAAAAGCCATACGGTCATGAGAAAGAGGCCTTATACCAATATTAAACATGCATAGAAAATCCCACACATGGCAAAAAACTGTTCTAGAAACTCAAAAAGATCCCATCATAAGGAATATCAATACAAAGGCCTGAGTTCTCGAAAACTGGAGGAAATTAAAGGGGAAAACAAACTCCCCTCCCCCATCCTGTTAGGAGTGGGCTCAATGCATTTCCTACAAAAAAGGTGACATAACTCTACAGCGTAAAATGCCTGCAGCATGTGCTCTATGTCACCGCTAGCTCCTGTGCCAAATAGAGGTTAAATATTAGTCACTATCAAAGCACAAGGTCTAGCTGGTAGAACAGAAAAAGTCCACCTCGGTAACAAGTCCACATCCTCCCCCTTTCTCAAAATAGAGCAGCAAGCAACATGTATCAAGTCATACTTCACTCCGCACCACCACCAAAAAGACATAAAAGAACAAAAAGCCATATACACCTAACGGCTCCACTGACCAGCAGAGTAGATCCAGGCACTAAGTGGATGCACAGAAGAGGGATCACACACTGGGTGTTCAGAGATTACACAAATACACCAACTGGAGACAGGGTGGGAGGCCTTGGGGGGAGAATTAATGGAGGGAGGGGCTGTACACCTCCCCCATGGACATTAGCTCTTAATTATCTAAGCAGATAGACTGGATTAACTGAGTGTGTGCCACAGTAGTGAGCATGATAGAAGAGGGCAGGGCAGGAGGCCAAGCAGAGCTTTCTATATGTTCTGGAGAACAATAAACCAGAACATAATAATCACTGTACAAAGTAGAAACCAGATAAGGCCAAAGTGAACCAGCTCGAGGAACTTACTCCTCAGAGGACCCTGGCTTGAGTTCTCACTTCTTGCTTTACCCATTTATTAAGGGACTTAAAAAAAACGTCACAAGAGTGTGAAGTCGGAGAAGTATTTGAGAAGCCCCTCTGCCTCCTCCCCATGAAAGGTCTTGTTTCCAGGAATACTTGTAAACAGCCAGCATGGTATATCTTGCCCGAGGCCAACTCGTCATTGTTCTGTGAGACAAATGGATCCAGACAAGTAGACGTTCAATGGTTAATACAGCAGCTGGAATCCCCCCAGCTACTGGATGTTTCCAAGGAGGAGGGGAGGGGACACTTCCCAAAGTGTGCCTGTACACAGGGTCAGTGCTCCAATCTGGCACAAAGGGAGGTTTGTTTTGGACACGAGGCTCAATCAATGGAAGACATTCAAGTCTCAGACACTAGAGAAGTCGCCCTTGGAGTGCACTTCTGTGCAGGGCTTGTTAAGGCTACCTTCACACTGGCGGTTTGGTTTTCTGTTTGTGGGATCCGTTCCGGGCTCTCACAAGCGGTCCAAAACTGATCAGTTTGCATTCTAAATGGAAAAGGATCCGCTCAGAATACATCAGTTTGGCTCCGATCAGTCTCCATTCCTCTCAGGAGGCGGACACCAAAACGCTGCTTGCAGCGACACCTGACACACAATGTAAGTCAATGGGGACGGATCCGTTTTCTATAACACAATCTGACACAATAGAAAACAGATCCATCCTCCATTGACTTTCAGTGGTGTTAAAGACAGCTCTGTCTTGGCTATGTTAAAGATAATACAAACGGATCCGTTCTGAACAGATGCAGACGGTCGTATTATCTAAACGGATCCGTCCATGGCGCGAGTGTAAAAGTAGCCTAACACAAGCCACAATAACCATAGAAAACATGCAGCTCAGAAGGCCAGGTATCCTAGAGATCATAGTAAGCCTACAGA
Organism: Bufo gargarizans; assembly: GCF_014858855.1. Taxonomy (NCBI): domain Eukaryota; kingdom Metazoa; phylum Chordata; class Amphibia; order Anura; family Bufonidae; genus Bufo; species Bufo gargarizans. The sequence goes on from NC_058080.1 coordinate 365,824,227, forward strand.
GATCAAGAAGATCTGGTTAAGGCCTCTTGCACACGAAAGTTTGTTTTTCCCCGGTTCCGTTTTTTTTTTGCGTTCCATATACGGAACCATTCATTTCATGGTTCTGAAAAAAAAAAAAAAAAGGTAGAACATGTCCTATTATTGTCGTCCGCATACCGGACAAGGATAGGACTGTTCTATCAGGGGCCAGCTGTTCCGTTCCGCAAAAAACTGAATGCACACGGTCGTCATCTGTATTTTTTTTGGCGGACTGCAAAATACTGGGGGAAAAAAAAAAAAAAAAAAAAAAAAAAAAAAGCCATACGGTCGTGTGCAAGAAGCCTAAGGCTTTGATTAATGCTTGAAGACCACACCTTTTGGAGTGCCAGTAGGAACATCACAGTTTCCTACAAGCCCACAACTGGTGACCAGGGAGGTCCCAGGTTCAGAAGATTACTTTCTGCATGAAAAATTAAAATTCCCCGCACTTCCTCTACAAATATCTCACAGTCAGCTGTGCTCCTGGCAAGGCTCCCATTACAAATACTTCTGTGTACAGAAAGAAATACGACATGTCAATATACACAGATAGGCCTGGGGTGGGGGCGCCAGGAGAAAGCCTGGCATCTAGGCCATGATGACAGTGACACCCTAGCCTATCACAGCCATGTTTTTAGTATTAGTTTCTATCATTAGGCCTCATGCACACAACCATGTCCGTTTCACAGTCTGCAAATTGTGGATCTGCAAAATACGGACGCCGTCCGTGTACCGCCTGCCTCTTTTTGCGGACGCACAAAGCGCACAGATGATCTGTGCGTCTTGTCCTATACTTGGCCGCACAACGAGGACCATGGACGCTTTAAAGTCCGGAAAAAAAAGCGACAAGGGCGGCATCTGTATTTGGCGGACATGTACCCTAACTTGCATCATGGGCAGTTGGCTATAACCATGTAGCTGATAAACCACAAGCAAACATGGGCACCAAGCTGTAGCCGCCACACAGTCACTGGGCAATGTTGGCACCATTTGTCAAGTTGAGGAGTTAATAGGCCTACACAGCAAAGGCCTTCTGAATGGCTCTGAGCACCTGGGCCACAGGAGGTGCCCGCACAGCTGCCCTGGTGGCACGTAGGATACTGCTGGGGTTTTTACATGGGGCAGCAGATACCCGGGTACTAGTACCAGCCGAACAGTGTACAGTCAGACCCCAAACCTACCCTACGACCTGTCACCGCTCAGCGACAACTCCCGTCACCCCAAATAAACACCTGCACCCACCAACTAGGTCCTCTCCCAGCCTTCAGCCCTCACCACGTCATTCCTGCCATCACTCCCTCCCCCCAGCCCCATCCCACACCCCAGAAGGCCCACTTATTTCACCCCCTCAGATAAGAGGGGCAGCCAGCAGTTCACCTCCCCGCCACTGGCCAGAGCCTTGAGCACCCCGCTGTACCCCACTCTTACCCCCACTGTCTCCGCTGCTTTTTCTCGGAGGAGAAACTTGGGATCTGAGCGAAAGGCGGAGCAACCACGCGAGGGGGGTACCTGATTGGCCACAATCCAGGGAGAGTCGGCAAACTTCCAACCTCGTAATACTAGAGAGTAGGGGAGGTCTAACCTTTAAAGGGAGCGTCTGCCAGCGTCAGGAGATAGGGACAGTCTGTAAATAAACATCCTTTGTAGTCAGCGGAGGAGTTTAAAAAAAAAAAAAAAAAAGTTCAACTGATTAAGGGTAGGTGAACAAATTACCGCCGCGCCGCCTTTAGAGTGTATTGTATACAGTGCTATTATACGCAGCAGACTTAAGGGATAGTCTGACAACTGTTGACCCGTATGAGAAAGTACCTAGATGATTTGTTTCTTGTGCCTATTACTGCAGGTGCAATTATGGGCCAGCTGCCAAGTATTGAGAAATGTTGCAAATACAGGGAATAATTATATGTATTTATTTTCAGCATACACGCAGAAATTTTATTTTGGCAGCTGTCCAGTCACAGGGGCGGACTGGGAACCTGAAGTGGTCCTGGAAAATAAAAACCTAACAGTGGCCCGGTGTGGCAACGCGTAAACCTAACAGTGGCCCGGTGTGGCAACGCGTAAACCTAACAGTGGCCCGGTGTGGCAACGCGTAAACCTAACAGTGGCCCGATGTGGCAACGCGTAAACCTAACAGTGGCCCGGTGTGGCAACGCGTAAACCTAACAGTGGCCCGGTGTGGCAACGCGTAAACCTAACAGTGGCCCGGTGTGGCAACGCGTAAACCTAACAGTGGCCCGGTGTGGCAACGCGTAAACCTAACAGTGGCCCGATGTGGCAACGCGTGGCAAAACACAAGTAGGCGGGGTCATCAGTACCATAGCGCTAAATACTGTCCCACCAGAGTCATATATCACAGTGTATATATTATACCAGTGCAATATACCATATATTGCCGAAAAGCTGTCCTTCTGTGGTGGCCATCTTCTGTTCTCCTCCTCCAGTTGTCTCTGATGAAAGGGGTTGTCTCATCACAGACAATAGGGGATATGTCCCCATTGTTTTATCTCCTAAACGGAGCCCCGAAAGGTGTGGAGGGCGCACTGTGCATGCGTCGCCACCCTCCATTCATTTCTGTGGGGCCGCCGAAAATACAGAGCACTGGCTATTTCAGTTGGGCCCATAGAAGTGAATTGCAGAGGTGGCTGGTCATGCATGGTGCGCTCCCATTCACTTCTTTGAGAAGAGCACTTGGTGGTGGCTGGACCGGAGTCTTCCAGCCACCACTTTGCCCGCTACGTTCTCAATATAGGTGCGGGTTCCAGCAGTGGACCACACCTGTCAGACAATGGGGGTATATCAGGGCGTAGCTAAAAGCTCATGGGCCCTGGTGTAAGAGTTCAGCTTGGGCCCCCGTCCCTCAGTGCTTGTTGGCAACGGGCAGGGGAGCACATAGGCTTCCTGCTGCCTGAGGCAAACATTGAAAGGGCACCCCTTCATGCCAAATTCTTAACCTAACCCCTTTCCTCCAGCCAGAGGTGTAACTTGACCAGTATGCACTTTCTATAATGTCAGTGTCTTATGTGGCACAAGGGTCTTTGGGCCCCGTCAGGCTCCTGGGCCCGGTAGCGACTGCCACATCTGCACCCCCTATAGCTACGCCCCTGGGGTATATCCTAGCGATATGCCAGCATTGTCTCAGATGAGAATACCCCTTTGATGTAAAAGATGAAAATACTCTTTCTAACAAAGCTAGAACCAGCCCTGTACCTCACATGGATCCAGAGATTTCCCCATTCATTGATCTGCTAGATTTAAATCAAGCTAACAGCTCAGGGGGCGTGTCTTCTCTGCTGCAGCTAAGGGGGCATGTCCATGCTCTCCCCATCACAGCTCAGGAGTTGTGTCCATGCTCTCCCTATCACAGCTCAGGGGGCGTGTCTTCTCTGCTGCAGCTAAGGGGGCATGTCCATGCTCTCCCCATCACAGCTCAGGAGTTGTGTTCATGCTCTCCGTATCACAGCTCAGGGGGCGTGTCTTCTCTGCTGCAGCTAAGGGGGCGTGTCCATGCTCTCCCCATCACAGCTCAGGAGTTGTGTCCATGCTCTCCCTATCACAGCTCAGGGGGCGTGTCTTCTCTGCTGCAGCTAAGGGGGCATGTCCATGCTCTCCCCATCGCAGCTCAGGAGTTGTGTCCATGCTCTCCCTACTCAGGAGGCAATTGAAGAATGAAACTGAGCATGTGCGGCCATTTCAGTGAGACGGACAAAGAAATAAGAAAGAAAACAAACAGCAGGTGTCTCTATACAGATTCATTTTATTGAACAGCTCAGTGGCTATGCTAAATTTTCAATTACATGCGATTAAAAAAGAATTCAGATCCAGGTGCTGATTTGAAAACTGTAGAATATTTTTCGTGGGACAACCCTTTTAGCATATGGAGCAGGGGGCTTAGGAGGTGAGATGCGGGCCCCACCAGTTGAATTCAGGAGGGCACATGTGATTGCTGGCCTGCTGCATGAGTACCTGGTTCTCACAGCTGAGAGCTCATTATGTAAACTGCCAGCAGCAGCAGAGAGGAAGGCTTGGGCGGCCCCCTGGGCATTGACCCACCAGGGAATTTACCTGTGAGTTCTGTGGCCATCCTGAGCACCCATATACAGCAATACAATAATGAAGCAGGAAGGCGTCAACTTTTGTAATGTTAAAAGAGTTTTCTGAGATTTTAATACTGATGACCTATCTCTTATATATATAAAAATGAGTTTGTCTGTCTAGACGTCTGTCGGGACGTTCTTTATGCGCGACCAAACGACTGGACCAATCTTCACCAAATTTGGCACACAGGTACATCAGGTGTCCGGGAAGGTTTGAGACTGGGTCTCAGTTCTCTAGGATGTACCGTTCCTGAGATATTCGCTCTCTAGGACGTACCATTCCTGAGATATTCCCCCAAAATTTCCCACATTAACCAATACAAGCCTGCAAGTCTTTCTCTTCAATTCCCAACTGCTATAAACACTGTTTTACTCCAGGTTTCCATAACAATCCAGCTATTTTTCTTTACTGCTTAAAGGGGCGGGCAATGTGGAGGTCAATGTTTTTAAAGGGGCGGGAACTGTGGAGGTCACTGTTATTAAAGGGGCGGGTACTGTGGAGGTCACTGTTATTAAATAGGTGGTCACTGTGGAGGTACTGTTATTAAAGGGGCGGGCGCTATGAAGGTCCCTGTTAAAGGGGCAGCACTGTATAAGTCACTGTTAAAGGGGCGGTTACTGTGAAAGTCACTGTTAAAGGGGCGGTCACTGTGAAAGTCCCTTTTAAAGGGGCGGGCGCTATGAAGGTCCCTGTTAACCTGTTCCGGACACATGACGTACCGGTACGGCATGTTGTCCCGGTACTTAAGGACACATGACGTACTGGTACGTCATGTGTATTTCCGATCACCGCTGCCTGGCGGGAGGTGATCAGAACAAGGTGCCTGCTCAAATCATTGAGCAGGCACCTTGGCTAAATGCGCGGGGGGGGGGGTCCAGTGACCCTCCGTGTCGGGGTCCAGTGACCCCCCTGTGTCGACCCCCAGACCTGCGGTTTGCGGCTTTTACATGCGGCAGCGGTAGCTGGAGGCGGTGCCATCGGGTCCCCGTGGGGCTGTAGGGGGGACCCGATAGCATGGAAAGCAGCGCGATGCCTTCCTGAGGCATCTGCGCTGCCTTCCGGTGACGAGCCTGTGATATGCAGCCCCCTGGATCTTACAGGCAGGAAGCTGTATGAGTAATACTCACTGTATTACTCATACAGCCAGTGCATTCCAATACAGAAGTATTTGAATGCATTGTAAAGGATTAGACCCCCAAAAGTTGAAGTTCCAAAGTGGGACAAAAAATAAAGTGAAAAAAAAGTTGAAGAAATAAAGTTTTCCCCCAAAAAAATTAAAAGTTTCAAGTAAAAATAAACAAAAACGTCATTTCCCCCAAATAAAGTTATTTTTATTTTTTTTTAAAAATAGGGGAAAAAAAGAAAGTATACATATTAGGTATTGCCGCGTCCATATCGACCGGGTCTATAAACATATCACATGACCTAACCCCTCAGATGAACACCATAAAAACTGCGCTAAATAAGCCATTTTTTGGTCACCTTGCATCACAAAAAGTACAACAGCAAGCGATCAAAAAGGCGTTTGCCCACCAAAATAGTAACAATCTAACCGTCACCTCATCCCGCAAAAAAAATGAGCCCTGAGACAATCGCCCAAAAAATAAATAAAAATATGGCTCAGAATATGGAGACACTAGAACATAATTTTTTTTGTTTAAAAAAGCTGTTATTGTGTAAAACTTACATATGGTAAATAAATAAAAAGTATACATATTAGGTATTACCGCGTCCGTATCGACCGGCTCTATAGAAATATCCCATAACCTAACCCCTCAGATGAACACCGTAAAAAATAAAAAATAAAAACTGTGCTAAATAAACAATTTTTGGTCACCTTACATCACAAAAAGTGTAATAGCAAGCGATCAAAAAGTCACATGCACACTAAAATAGCGCCAATCAAACCGTCATCTCATTCCGCAAAAATCATACAATACCCAAGGTAATCGCCCAAAAACTGAAAAAATTATGGCTCTCAGACTATGGAAACACTAAAAATGATTTTTTTGCTTCAAAAATGAAATCATTGTGTAAAACTTACATAAATAAAAAAAAGTATACATATTAGGTATTGCAGCATCCTTAATAACTTGCTCTATGAAAATTTCACATGACCTAACCCCTCAGGTGAATACCGTAAAAAATAAAAAATAAAACCAGTGTAAAAAAAGCAATTTTTTTGTCACCTTACATCACAAAAAGTGTAATAGCAAGCGATCAAAAAGTCACACGCACCCCAAAATAGTGCCAATAAAACCGTCATCTCATCCCGCAAAAAATCAGATCCTACCTAAGATAATCACTCAAAAAATAAAAAAAAACTATGGCTCACAGAATATGGATACACTAAAACATGATTTATTTTGTTTCAAAAATGATGTTATTGTGTAAAACTTACATAAATAAACAAAAGTATACATATTAGGTATCGCCGCGTCCGTGACAACCTGGTCTATAAAAATACCACATGATCTAACCTGTCAGATGAATTTTGTAAATAACAAAAAATTTAAACGGTGCCAAAACAGCTATTTCTTGTTACCTTTCCTCACAAAAAGTGTAATATAGAGCAACCCAAAATTATATGTACCCTAAACTAGTACCAACAAAACTGCCATCCTATCCCTTTTTTTTATAAAATGGGGTCACTTTTTTGGAGTTTCTAATCTAGAGGTGCATCAGGGAGGCTTCAAATGGGACATGGTGTCATAAAAACAGTCCAGCAAAATCTGCCTTCCAAAAACCGTATGGCATTCCTTTCCTTCTGCGCCCTGCCGTGTGCCCGTACAGCGGTTTACGACCACATATGGGGTGTTTCTGTAAATTACAGAATCAGAGCCATAAATATTAAGTTTTGTTTGGCTGTTAACCGTTGCTTCGTAACTGGAAAAAAATTATTAAAATAGAAAATCTGCCCAAAAAGTGAAATTTTGAAATTGTATCTCTATTTTCCATTAATTCACCTAAAGGGTTAAAAAAGTTTGTAAAAGCAGTTTTGAATACCTTGAGGGGTTTAGTTTTTAGAATGGGGTCATTTTTGGGTGGTTTCTATTATGTAAGCCTCGCAAAGTGACTTCAGACCTGAACTGGTCCTTGAAAAGTGGGTTTTTGAAAATTTCAGAAAGATTTGCTTCTGAACTACTAAGCCTTGTAACATCCCCAAAAAATAAAATGTAATTCCCCAAATGATCCAAACATGAAGTAGACATATGGGGGATATAAAATCTCAATTTTTGTAGCTATTACTAAACTTGGAAATTTTTCCAGTTTTCCAAATTTTTGGTAAATTTGGTATTTTTTTATAAATGAAAATGATTTTTTTTACTCCATTTTACCAGTGTCATGAAGTACAATATGTGATGAAAAACTATCTCAGAATAGCCTGGATAAGTCAAACCGTTTTAAACTTATCACCACATAAAGTGACACTGGTCAGATTTGCAAAAAATGGCCTGGTCCTTAAAGGGACAATAACCATAATTAGCTGTACATATGCATGCAAAGGTCTTTTAATGTGCATTAAAAACATATAAGTATCCCCCCTGTCCACATTATGAATACAGTAAACTCATGTTTTATAACCTAAAGTAATCGCATTTCTTTCTGCCCAAGGGGCGGGGTTTCAGCTCCACTTGCGCCCAGCCAGCATCAGCCCAACCGCCGTTTTGAAGCGCCGCCCAGCTCATCAATATTCGCTTTCAGCTTCTGCGCATGCGCCCAGCACCCATAGCTTTCTATTGGGCATGCGCCGGATCTCGGAAGGTCGGGGACAGCAGAAGCCGCCCAGCGAAGTGAATATTGATGAGCTGGGCGGCGCTTCAAAACGGCGGTTGGGCTGATGCTGGCTGGGCGCAAGTGGAGCTGAAACCCCGCCCCTTAGGCAGAAATAAAAACGATTACTTCAGGTTATAAAACATGAGTTTACTGTATTCATAATGTGGACAGGGGTTATACTTAAATGTTTATAATGCACATTAGAAGACCTGTGCATGCATATGTACACCTAATTATGGTAATTGGGCCTGTCAGTGTCCCTTTAAGGTGAAAATGAGCCCGGTCATTAAGGAGTTAAAGGGGCGGCCACTGTAAAAGTCACTGTTAGAGGGGTGGTCACTGTGAAAGTCACTTTTAAAGGGGCGGGCACTGTGGTCACTGTGGAAGGCACTGTGAAAGTCACTGTTAAAGAGGTGGGCACTGTGAAGGTCACTGTTAAAGGTACGGCCAGTATGAAGGTCACTGTTAAAGGGATGGTCAATGCTAAAGGGGCGGTCACTGTTAAAATGGCGGGCACTGTAGAGGTCACTGTTAAAGGGGCATGCACTGTTAAAGGCGCAGACACTCTGAAGGTCAATGTTAAAGGGGGGACCACTGTAGAGGTCAATGTTAAAGGGGCGGCCTCTGTGGAGGCCAATGTTAAAGGGACGGGTACTGTAGAGGTCACTGTTATGGGGGAAACTGTCAATATCTTTTTACGACACACGGAAACATAAAATTAAATAGATGAAATATGCCCGTGCAAAGCCAGGTCCTTCTGCTAGTCCTCTATATACGTCATCAGTATTTGAACGGTGGGGGTCCGACACCAGGGTTGCCGACTGTTTCTGTAAATTACAGAATCAGAGCCATAAATATTAAGTTTTGTTTGGCTGTTAACCCTTGCTTCGTAACTGGGAAAAAATTATTAAAATAGAAAATCTGCCAAAAAAAGTGAAATTTTGAAATTGTATCTCTATTTTCCATTAATTCTTGTGGAACACCTAAAGCGTTAACAAAGTTTGTAAAAGCAGTTTTGAATACCTTGAGGCGTGTAGTTTCTAGAATGGGGTCATTTTTGGGTGGTTTCTATTATGTAAGCCTCTGTGGAGGCCACTTTTAAAGGGGCGGGCACTGTGGAGGTCATTGTTAAAGGGACGGGTACTGTAGAGGTCACTGTTATGGGGGAAACTGTCAATATCTTTTTACGACACACGGAAACATAAAATTAAATAGATGAAATATACCCGTGCAAAGCCAGGTCCTTCTGCTAGTCCTCTATATACAGTACAGACCAAAAGTTTGGACACACCTTCTCATTCAAAGAGTTTTCTTTATTTTCATGACTATGAAAATTGTAGATTCACACTGAAGGCATCAAAACTATGAATTAACATGTGGAATTATATACATAACAAAAAAGTGTGAAACAACAGAAAATATGTCATATTCTAGGTTCTTCAAACTAGCCACCTTTTGCTTTGATTACTGCTTTTCACACTCTTGGCATTCTCTTGATGAGCTTCAAGAGGTAGTCACCTGAAATGGTCTTCCAACAGTCTTGAAGGAGTTCCCAGAGATGCTTAGCACTTGTTGGCCCTTTTGCCTTTACTCTGCGGTCCAGCTCAAACCATCTCGATTGGGTTCTGGTCCGGTGACTGTGGAGGCCAGGTCATCTGGCGCAGCACCCCATCACTCTCCTTCATGGTCAAATAACCCTTACACAGCCTGGAGGTGTGTTTGGGGTCATTGTCCTGTTGAAAAATAAATGATAGTCCAACTAAACGCAAGCCGGATGGAATAGCATGCCGCTGCAAGATGCTGTGGTAGCCATGCTGGTTCAGTATGCCTTCAATTTTGAATAAATCCCCAACAGTGTCACCAGCAAAGCACCCCCACACCATCACACCTCCTCCTCCATGCTTCATGGTGGGAACCAGGCATGTAGAGTCCATCCGTTCACCTTTTCTGCGTTGCACAAAGACACGGTGGTTGGAACCAAAGATCTCAAATTTGGATTCATCAGACCAAAGCACAGATTTCCACTGGTCTAATGTCCATTCCTTGTGTTCTTTAGTCCAAACAAGTCTCTTCTGCTTGTTGCCTGTCCTTAGCAGTGGTTTCCTAGCAGATATTCTACCATAAAGGCCTGATTCACACAGTCTCCTCTTAACAGTTGTTCTAGAGATGTGTCTGCTGCTAGAACTCTGTGTGGCATTGACCTGGTCTCTAATCTGAGCTGCTGTTAACCTGCGATTTCTGAGGCTGGTGACTCGGATGAACTTATCCTCCGCAGCAGAGGTGACTCTTAGTCTTCTTTTCCTGGGGCGGTCCGCATGTGAGCCAGTTTCTTTGTTGGTTTGATGCGCTTGATGGTTTTTGTGACTGCACTTGGGGACACTTTCAAAGTTTTCCCAATTTTCCGGACCGACTGACCTTCATTTCTTAAAGTAATGATGGCCACTCGTTTTTCTTTACTTAGCTGCTTTTTTCTTGCCATAATACAAATTCTAACAGTCTATTCAGTAGGACTATCAGCTGTGTATCCACCTGACACATCATACACACCCTTTAAAAATTATGACTGATGGCCTGCTGGTGACCCTCAAAAACATTAGGATCAAGGGCTTGCTGATCTGACCATCTAAAGCATTATGGGCGATGGCCTGCTGCCGCATTGGTGACTCTAGTTAACCTGGGGCCGATGGAAAGTCCCCGTGATGACGACAATCCATTCGGATGTCTGGCCTATCAACTTTCAATGTAATTGTTAGCTCAAAACCATTGTAAACTACGGGTAACGGGGAATCAGTGTTTGATTCCGGAGAGGGAGCCTGAGAAACGGCTACCACATCCAAGGAAGGCAAGTGGGTGGTGCGCAAATCACACACTTCCGACTCGTAGAGGTAGTGACGATAAATAACAATACAGGACTCTTAAGATGTCCCGTTATTGGAATGAGTAATAAAAAATTACAGGGAATGCCACTGTGGTATTTTGGATGAGGAAACGGTATACAGGAGAGGCCCTGCTGCTGCTTTGTTGACTCTAGATAACTTCTGCCTGATTGCACGTTCACGATCCATTTGGATATCTTCCCTATCAATTTTCAATGTTTTTTTATGCACCTAACATGGTGACCACCGGTAACGGTGAATCATTGTTCGATTTTGGAGAGGGAGCCTAATAAACGGCTATGGCTACTACTTCAGAGCAAGGCAGCATGAGTTGCCTGCCCACAGGTTGGCTGACCCTGTAAAAGATTTTAGGTGCAGGCCTGCTGGTGAGCTGACCCTGTAAAACATTATATGCGAGTGCCTGCGGGTGAGCTGACCCTGTAAAACATTATATGGGAGGGCCTGCAGCTGAGCTGACCCTCAAAAAAATTATATGCGAGGGCCTGCATGTGAGCTGACCCAGTAAAAGATTTGAGTTGCAGGCCTGCAGGTGAGGTGACCCAGTAAATGATTTTAGGTGCGGGCCTGCTGGTGAGCTGAGGTGGAACCAACAAACCCAACTTGATTTTGATGGCTCCATTAATCTGCAGGTGACCATCTTAAAGCTCTACAGTTTTGTTTCCACCTGCATCTTTCTCAACAATCTGAGGCCTCAGTCTTTTATCCAGACTCTGTCATTGTGCCTCATGCTGCCATCTCCACAGCATGTCACCTTGCCACTCATTTTTATCACCATGCCGCTGCTGCTTAAAAGGCCTTAAAGTGATCACCAGGCCCAAAATTTAATTAAGGTTTTTGAATCGATAAACTCAACTTGCTTTTGTGGGCTGCATACTGTGGCGTAGCTCGAAATGACTGGACCCCACAGCAAGTTTTTGAATGGGGCTCCATCCCACAGTAATTTTTTAGCAACCCCTTCCATTCATGCAGCCCCCATTCCTGTGGTTAGTAAAGATCACTCTCTCAGACCAGGGCCGGCAGCTGTTCCATCTGTTTTATACACTGTCATATAGACTGTCACTGTATATAATTTTATTGTGTAATACTGTTGAGGGGGCCCTTACCAAATTTTATTGTGTAATACTGTTGAGGGGGCCCTTACCAAATTAGCCACTTCCCCTGCTTGCCCTATAGCTACGCCCCTGGTCTGCATTAATCTGCAGGTGACCGTGATACAGCTCCACAGATTCTTTCCATCTGCATCTTTCTAAACAATCTTTGGCCTTAGTCTTTTATCCAAACTCAGTCATTGTGCCTCCTCATGCTGCCATCACACCATGTCACCTTGCCACTCATTTTTATCACCATGCTGCTGCTGATGCTACTTAAAAGACCTTAAAGTGATCACCAGGCCCACAATCTAATTAAGGTTTTACGCACAAAACCAAAGTAAAAAATCGATTTTATAGGAAAAATTTATTGAAAACATTCTTTCCTGTATATTTACTTGTATATAAAGTGCAAGTGCTGCCAAAAATTACAAGGAAGAGGCAGTCCTATACAACCTGTATATCACATAAAGGAGGGCCTCATTCACATTGAGTTGTGGTCCTGCAGGTGAGCTGACCCTGTAAAAGATATGAGTTGCGGGCCTGCAGGTGAGCTGACCCCGTAAAATATTTGATTTGCGAGCCTGCAGGTGAGCTGACCCCGTAAAATATTTGATTTGCGAGCCTGCAGGTGAGCTGACCCTGTAAAAAATTTGAGTTGCGACTCTGCAGGTGAGCTGACCCTGTAATAGATTTTAGGTTTGGGCCTGCAGGTGAGCCGACCCTGTAAAAGATTTGAGTTGCGGGCCTGCAAGTGAGCGGACCCTGTAAAAAATTATATGTGAGGGCCTGCTGGTGAGCGGACCCAGTAAAAAATTAGATGTGAGGGCCTGCTGGTGAGCGGATCATGTAAAAAATTAGATATGAGGGCTTGCTGGTGAGCGGACCCTGTAAAAAATTTGATGTGAGGGCCTGCTGGTGAGCGGACCCTCTAAAAAACTATATGTGAGGGCCTGCTTGTGAGCGGACCCTCTAAAAATTTATATGAGAAGGCCTGCTGGTGAGCGGACCCTCTAAAAAATTATATGAGAAGGCCATATATGCGAGGGCATTATATGTGACGAATAAGCAATGCACGTTGATATGACAGAAGAGGAGGAGGAGGAGAAAAGTAAGATTCAACCATATACTCTTGTTTGTGGTGGAAGGGGTGCATGGTAACACAGTCTATTAACTACATTAAACACAACACATGTAAAGTGCCTTTATGTTCATCAGCATTCCTCTGGTGGAGTCGAGAAGTCATGGTAAATCCAGGCCTTGTTCATTTTTATATGAGTCAACTTGTCAGCATTTTCAGCTGACAGGCGGATACGCTTATGTTATAATGCCACCAGCAGCACTAAATACACACTCATACAAAACGCTGGCGGCAGGGCAGACCAGCACCTCCAAAGGGAAGAGCGCAAGTTCATGCCACGTGTCCAGCTTGGACACCCAGTAGTTGTAAGGCACTGAGGGATCATTGAGGACGCTGACACGGTCTGCTATGTACTCCTTCACCATCTTCCAAAAATGTTCTCTCCTTGTGGCAGTAGGAAGCACATCAGAGTGAGGGTGCTGGCTGAGTGTTATGAAACTGTCCCAGGCTTTGGAGAGTGTTGCCCTGCCTCTGTTGGAACTGCTGGGTGTTTCCCTTGTCTCCTCTCCTCGATTGGCCAAGGAAGTATGGACTCTGACGCCAGCGTTGTCAAATGGAAAAATTTTGAGCAATTTTCCAACAAGGATCTTCTGGTATTGCACCATTTTGCTCATCCTCTCCACCAAAGGAATGAGAGATGAAAAGTTCTCTTTGTATCGGGGGTCGAGAAGGGTGAACAACCAGTAATCTGTGTTGTTTAAAATGCGTATAATGCGCGGGTCGCGGGTAAGGCAGCCTAAAATGAAGTCAGCCATGTGTGCCAGAGTACCAACAGGTGAGACTTCGCTGTCGTCATCAGGAGGATCACTCCCAATCTCCTCATCCTCTTTCTCCTCTTGTGCCCACCCATACAGATTCAGAACAGATGTAATTAAACTTCCATGGGTACTACCCTCTGTAGCTGAGGACACTGTCTCCTGCTCCTCCAATTCGCGCTGAGAAGACGATCTGGTCTGGCTATCATCAACCTGTGTAATGTCTTCCCCCATTTGCACCTCTTCCACGTGCACAGCGGCGTCCTTAAAGGGATTCTGTCACCTCCCCTAAGCCAAAAAACGATTTTAAAGCAGCCATGAAGCACAGCTTACCTGGATTAGGCTGTGCTCTTTTATCTTGCAATCCGTCCAGCAGTTACTGCAAAAAACGACTTTTATTCATATGCAAATGTGTCCTGAAGGTGCCCAGAGGGGCGTTTTGTTCTTCTTAGAGAGCCCAGTACCGCCCCTCTTACAGTGCCCAGCCCGCCTTCCTTGCACTGTCTAACCGCCCCCAGCCTGCCACAGCCTCTCCTCCCTCTCCTCCCCCTCCCTCACGCCGAACGAACTTTCGCACAGGCGCAGTACCCACTGAGGGCTGCGCCTGTGCGATCAGCAGGAGACTGAGGGCAGGAGCTTCATCCTCGTCACTGGGCATGCGCCGAGCCCAGTGACGTCCGATGCTCGCTCTTCCCTGCTGACTGAGGGAAGAGCGAGCATCGGACGTCACTGGGCTCGGCGCATGCCCAGTGACGAGGATGAAGCTCCTGCCCTCAGTCTCCTGCTGATCGCACAGGCGCAGCCCTCAGTGGGTACTGCGCCTGTGCGAAAGTTCGTTCGGCGTGAGGGAGGGGGAGGAGAGGGAGGAGAGGCTGTGGCAGGCTGGGGGCGGTTAGACAGTGCAAGGAAGGCGGGCTGGGCACTGTAAGAGGGGCGGTACTGGGCTCTCTAAGAAGAACAAAACGCCCCTCTGGGCACCTTCAGGACACATTTGCATATGAATAAAAGTTGTTTTTTGCAGTAACTGCTGGACGGATTGCAAGATAAAAGAGCACAGCCTAATCCAGGTAAGCTGTGCTTCATGGCTGCTTTAAAATCGTTTTTTGGCTTAGGGGAGGTGACAGAATCCCTTTAATTGTGAGCAGCGAGCATTTGAGGAGACACATACATTGCAGACCAAAAGTTTGGACACACCTTCTCATTCAAAGAGTTTTCTTTATTTTCATGACTATGAAAATTGTAGATTCACACTGAAGGCATCAAAACTATGAATTAACACATGTGGAATTATATACTTATCAAAAAAGTATGAAACAATTGAAAATATGGCATAATTTAGGTTCTTCAAAGTAGCCACCTTTTGCTTTAATTACTGCTTTGCACACTCTTGGCATTCTCTTGATGAGCTTCAAGAGGTAGTCACCTGAAATGGTCTTCCAACAGTCTTGAAGGAGTTCCCAGAGATGCTTAGCACTTGTTGGCCCTTTTGCCTTCACTCTGCGGTCCAAGTCACCCCAAACCATCTCAATTGGGTTCAGGTCCGGTGACTGTGGAGGCCAGGTCATCTGGCGCAGCACCCCATCACTCTCCTTCATGGTTAAATAGCCCTTACACAGCCTGGAGGTGTGTTTGGGGTCATTGTCCTGTTGAAAAATAAATAATGGTCCAACTAAACGCAAACCGGATGGAATAGCATTCCGCTGCAAGATGCTGTGGTTGCCATGCTGGTTCAGTATGCCTTCAATTTTGAATAAATCCCCAACAGTGTCACCAGCAAAGCACCCCCACACCATCACACCTCCTCCTCCATGCTTCAAGGTGGGAACCAGGCATGTAGAGTCCATCCGTTCACCTTTTCTGCATCGCACAAAGACACGGTGGTTGGAACCAAAGATCTCAAATTTGGTCTCATCAGACCAAAGCACAGATTTCCACTGGTCTAATGTCCATTCCTAGTGTTCTTTAGCCCAAACAAGTCTCTTCTGCTTGTTGCCTGTCCTTAGCAGTGGTTTCCTAGCAGATATTCTACCATGAAGGCATGATTCACACAGTCTCCTCTTAACAGTTGTTCTAGAGATGTGTCTGCTGCTAGAACTCTGTGTGGCATTGACCTGGTCTCTAATCTGAGCTGCTGTTAACCTGCAATTTCTGAGGCTGGTGACTCGGATTAACTTATCCTCCGCAGCAGAGGTGACTCTTGGTCTTCCTTTCCTGGGGCGGTCCGCATGTGAGCCAGTTTCTTTGTAGCGCTTGATTGTGACTGCACTTGGGGACACTTTCAAAGTTGTCCAAATTTTTGGGACTGAGTGACCTTCATTTCTTAAAGTAATGATTGCCACAGTCGTTTTTCTTTACTTAGCTGCTTCTTTCTTGCCATAATACAAATTCTAACAGTCTATTCAGTAGGACTATTAGCTGTGTATCCACCTGACATCTCCACAACGCAACTGATGGTCCCAACCCCATTTATAAGGCAAGAAATCCCACTTATTAAACCTGACAGGGCACACCTGTGAAGTGAAAACCATTTCAGGTGACTACCTTTTATAGCTCATTAAGAGAATGCCAAGAGTGTGCAAAGCAGTAATCAAAGCAAAAGGTGGCTACTTTGAAGAACCTAGAATATGACATATTTTCAGTTGTTTCATACTTTTTTGATAAGAATATAACTCCACATGTGTTAATTCATAGTTTTGATGCCTTCAGTGTGAATCTACAATTTTCATAGTCATGAAAATAAAGAAAACTCTTTGAATGAGAAGGTGTGTCCAAACTTTTGGTCTGTACTGTAAGTGGGATGGTGACGCTGATGATAGAGTTATTACCGCTCACCATCTGTGTTGATTCCTCAAAGTTGCATAAGACCTCACAGAGGTCAGACATCATGCCCACTCCTCGCTTGTGAATAGCGGAAGCTGACTGGAAAGGCGACGACCATGTTGCAGCTGGCATTCCACAACTGCCCTCTGCTGCTCACAAAGCCTGGCCAACATGTGGAATGTGGAGTTCCAGCATGTGCTCACGTCGCACAACAGCCACTGAGCTGGCAATTTCAAGCGCTGCTGCAGCATTGACAGACTGGCTGAAGCTGTCGGTGACTTGCGGAAATGTGCACACATGCGGCTCACCTTCACTAGTAGCTCAGGCAAATTGGGGGATGTTTTTAGAAACCGCTGAACCACAAGGTTGAATACAGGGGCAAAGCATGGGATGTGTCTAAGGTTGCCCAGCCACAAAGCCACCACCAAGTTACAGCCATTATCAGACACAACCATGCCTGGTTCTAGATTGAGTAGTGAGAGCCACAGGTCAATCTGATCTCTTATCCCCTACCACAGCTCTGTGGCGGTGTGCTGTTTGTCACCTAGGCAGATCAGCTTCAGCCCAGCCTGTTGCCGCTTCCCCACTGCAGTGATACACTGCTTCCAGCTACCGACCGATGACTGACTTGTGCTGCACGCGGATAATTCGGAGGTGGAAGTGGAGGAGGCGGAGGAGGAGAAGTGGGGGTTGGAGCCATTAACGTAGGTGGTGGCGGAAACCCTGTTGGAATTGGGGCCCGTAATCCTTGGCGTCGGTAGCACCTGTGCCATCCCAGGGTACAAGTCGCTCCCAGCCTCCACAACACTCACCCAGTGTGCTGTTAGGGAAATGTAGCATCCCTGGCCGAAAGCACTTGTACATGTGTTCGTGGTTGAGTGGACCTTCCCAGTAACTGCGTTGGTTAGGGCACGTGTGATGTTAAGGGACACATGTTGGTGTAAGGCTGGCACGGCACACCTTGAAAATAGTGGCAGCTGGGGACTGCGTAATGAAGGACGGCCACCGACATGAGGATGTTGAAGGCCTCAGTGTCCACAAGCCTAAATGGCCACATTTCCAAGGCCAGTAATTTGGAAAGCTGCGCATATAGTGCTATGGCCTGTGGGTGGTTGGGTATTTGCGCTTGCATTCAAATGCCTAGGGGTAATGACATTGGGACAGGGAAGTGGATGTGGTCACTGACTGTGCTTGCAAAGGTCCAGGTGCAGGATGGGCGGCATCCGGGCCTGCGTCTTGGACAGGGGATTGGCCAGCACGTAACACAGGGGAAGAGGAGGCAGTGGTGTGACCCGCAGACACAGATTGTGGACCCAGGCGTTCGGCCAACCTATTAGGGTGCTTGGATGCCATGTGGTGGATCATGCTGGTGAGGTTGCTAGTGTTCACGCCCCGGCTCATTTTGGTGTCGCACTGGTTGAAAACTACTATTCTTTTGTCGTCCGCACTTTCCTAAAAAAAGCACCATAATGCCGAACACCTACCCCTTGGCAAGGGAGATTTACACAAGGGGGTGCTCCGTGGAACAGTTGTGGGCCTGTTCGGTGGTGCCCGTCTTCTACCTTTTGCCACCCCACTGCCTCTTCCAGCCTGTTGCAGTGCTGCAGATCCCTTCCCCTCTGTACTGCTCTCCTCGCTCTGCTTGTTGCCACCTTCCCAGGTTGGGTCAGTGACCTCGTCGTCCAGCACCTCCTCTTCCACTTCCTCACTCTGATCATCCTCCTGATTTTTTTACCTAACGATAACCTCAGTGATTGACAACTGTGTGTCATCCTCTCCCTCAACCTTTTGAGACAGTAATTGCGGTTGAGTCTTTGGTAACTGTGTCTCATCATAATCCACCTCATTACAAACTAATTGATGATCAAGAGGTTGGGAATCGGGGCACAAGATCTCATGTCCCTCTTCAAGCGTGCTCGGCGAGAGGGCCAAATCAATTAATGGCGATGCAAAGAGGTCCTCGGAATATTCGAGTGTGGGGTCACTTGTTTGGCCAGACTGTAAATGGTGGGAGGAAGGAGGATCAGGGTGAGGATTGTGTGGACCAGACTCCTGGCTACTGAGACTGGACTAAGAAAGGGTGGTGCTTAACCGACTGGAAGCACTATCTGCTACAATCCAACCGACCACCTGCTTGCACTGGGCTGACTTCAAGCGTGGTCTCCTGCGCCGCCCTGCAAACTGGGAGATGAAGCTAGGTATCTTGGATGATTGTTTTTCTTGTGCTCTGGCAGCAGGCACAGTTTCACAGCGCTCAGGGCCTCTGCATGCACCATCAGCATCAAGGCCACTTCCCCGTCCCTCAATGCTCGTCTTCTTCATATTAAATGTTATATGTTATAAGGGACTGTTTATAGGAAAAATGTGGATAAATTATGGAAAAAATATATTTGTTGTCAGTAATATTTTTCACAATATCTGGCCCTGGCACACACACACACACGTGCTTGCAGCGCAGATGTGACAATTCACTGCAGACACCATTTATAGGCAAAGTGTGGGTAAATTATGAAAAAATATATATTTATTGTCAGTAATATTTTTCCTAATATCTGGCCCTGACACACAGAAGGTATTGCAGCCAGCACAGATGTCACAAGTCACTGCAGACATCCTCTATCAAAAAAGTATTGTAAAAGTATTGTAAAAAGGACTTAAAAGGACTTTTGGGTCTTTGAAATGTTTTCTGTTGAATATATTGTGATCACATTTCTGAAACTATCTGTCCCTTCCTAAGCGCAGCTCTCCCTGACTCATGATGAGCCAAACCCACGTCATCGGGTGCTATATAGCACTCGATGAGGCGTTCCGGCCAGCCAATTACTGTAATGCCAGTAGCCAACATGACTACTGGCATTACAGTGATGGCAGCTCTTACCTGCACGTTTATTGGCTGCTTTGAAGCCATGAAAAGTGCGGGGAGGAGACACGAGCATGGTATTCGGCCAAGCATGCTTGCTCAACATTAGTCATCAGTATCTGATTGGTGGAGGTCCGACACCCAGGCTCCCCACCGATCAGCTGTTTGAGAAGTTACCAACATGTCTGCAAGTGCCGCGGCCTTCACTCTGCTTTTCCAAGGCCAGTGAGGTCACATTCATTGTTTACGTGGCCTAGGGGCCACTCAGCCACATTCAAGCACAGCCGCTATATTATGTACTGCGCCGTGCTTGGTGAGCTGCGTGAGTGCAGCAGCACTCACAGAAGTTCCACTGTCTTCTCAAAACAGCTGATCGTCAGGGGTCTTGGGTGTTGGACCATCACCGATCAGATACTGATGACCTATCCAGAGGATAAATCATTGGCAGAAAAAATTCTGAAAACCCTTTTAAATATTTTTTTTCTGCTGTCATTGTTGAGAAACCTGAGGTTGTCAGATTAATGTCATGAAGATATCCCCTTTCCAGCTGCAAACCTAACAAGACATGACTGTCCACCTAAACTGATAGCAGATACAAGGAGAGTACTAATTAGAGAAGCAGCCAAGAGGTCCTTGGTCATACTGGAGGAGCTGCAGAAATCCACAGCTCAGGTGGGAGAATCTGTCTCCAGGACAACTATTAGTCATGTACTCCACAAATCTGGCCTTTATGGAAGAGTGGCGAGAAGAAAGCCATTTTTAAAAGCAAGACATAAGAAGTTCTATTTGCAGTTTGCCACAACCATGTAGGGGACACCGCAAACATGTGGAAGATGAGACCAAAGTTGAATTCTTTGGCCTAAATAAATATATATAAATCTCATAGATACAAAAACATGATGAGAAAATACAAAAGTCTGGTCAAAACATGATTATTACAATTCATATATATTAACAACCAAAAACAAGTGAAATAAAACCAGTGCAAAATTCATAATAACCATGATTTAAAATTGCTTCCACATGTGGAAATTGATAAAGGTTCAGACAATTGTGCCCAAGTGGCTCAAGTGCAGTAGTAATGGAAAACGTAGGTGTGCTCACCATATGAAAGCTCATGCAGAAACACAGCGCACCATGTTCGGCGTTCCTAATGATGAGACCGCCATCTTCGTTGATGTAAAGACATAAGACAAAATTAAAAAGAACAAATGGCTCGACTAGGAATCATATATATATATATATATATATATATATATATAGTGGGGATTCGCTCTTGTAGACAGGACAAGCGGATGCAGTATAGAGGCAAAGAGCAGTTTGTAACTCAAAAACTTCAGTGTTTTAGTCACACTTATGGCAAAAAAACTGTACGACGTGCATTTGCAGTTTTGGTGTTCGTTCACACCTAGACAGTTCATACAGCAAAACAGTTACCTGTTATCCTAGGTGTTAGTTCACACCCGATCGGCATTGCTCAGGACAGAGCAGACCTCCCAAACTGAGGCCTCCAGCCTAGCACACGGCTCAGATCCCAATCCAATTCCAAAATCCGATTGCCAGAGCTCCTCTGTCAGAGAGAGAGGTAATTACCACCAGCTGACACTGCTGGCTGGATCACCCGGCTTGGAACGTGGGGAGTAGTCACCCACCCAGCACTTTTACTACTCCCAGTAAGAGCCGTCCCGGATCAGCTATTACAGCTATACTAAATAGCAAGGTGTCAAACAGCAACTGCTGCTGATACATGAAAACTGTCTCTTTCTCCACAGAGGCCAGGAACCTCGGTGACACATACCTTCCATCAACGACGGTCCCTTGCGCCTTCCTACAATATATGCCTTCCTACTGAAAAAAGTGGCCTAAACGGGTGACAATGCTCCAAACCCAGACACTGTAGCGTGAGACACCGTGACGTGCTGTATGAGGTGATCCGATATGTTCCTGACTGGAAGATATTGGCAAAGTTCTCAGCTTTTAACATTGGCCTGAGGAATTAACTAGTATTGTCAGTTGCGTATCATTTTACATAGTAACATAGTAACATAGTACATAAGGCTGAAAAAAGACATTTGTCCATCCAGTTCAGCCTGTTATCCTGCATTTGTTGCAGTGATTTTTGTATATTTTTTCATCTGCACAATGTATCATTTTGTGTAAGATCTTCTTGTGGTGCATGCTGTCTGCCCTGGCATCCTCCATTGTACGCATTTTTTGCTGGGGATTGCTGTTGTCTGCGGACTGCATGCGGAGGGATTGCTCACCCGGTTATAGACACGCTACAGTCTCTGGGTTTGGAGCATTTTCACCCATATAGGCCTCCTACTCCTGAGGGACAGTGGCAGTGTATTTCTCAGTCAATTTTAATGCATTTTAATGTGTATTTATGTGTGTTCTCCCCTGTTAGCTGTGCAGCAGGCCAATTTGGGTGCAGTTATGCATCCTAGACACTGGAGGGAGATAGGGAGCCCCTAGTATATATATTCAGGCCCAGACAGGGAGGAGGGAGTCTGTAGTCAGGAGTCTGTGGAGACAGAAGTGAGAGGGCACCAGCCAGAGACAAGCTGAGGGCCTCCTCCTGACATGCAGCTAGACAGCCCAGGCTTCTAGTTGCCACCAGGAGGCTAGTGGAAGAATCCTAGTCTGCCTGCAGTTCTTGAACCTCAGTTAGCCCAGAAGATTCACCCCAAGAGAAGAGTTTGCCTCCTGGGAGAAACCTGCAGATCTCAAAAGCAGAGCAGAGCCAGTCTTCCAGCTAGTCAAGTAAGCTGAAGGGCAGACGGATTATTAATTTAAAGCAAGGGATATATACCGGAGGAAGATTGTTACCAAGGATAAAAGCCAGCATTAGGACATCCGGGCCTTGGGATACAGACAGGAGTTCTTAGGAACGGTGTACAGTATTTCTGAGGAGAAGGTACAACCTGATCTGTGAGTGTTGTTGTTACCCTCTGATTATCTTGCAAAGTACATTATACCTGCCGTTGATGTGAAAGCCTGCTTGTAATGTGAACCTGCTATATGGATCTGAACTTACAAAAAACTGTATAAAGTTTAACCATTTCCAGTAAAGAAAAGTTTGGTTCACCACTACCTACCTGTGTTCCTCACTTATTACTACTACCAATCGGTGTGCCACCGTTACAGGCACTGGCGTCACAAACCTTAAAGGGACCTTGCCCCAGGCACATTAAACATCTGCAACATCCAGGGCACCTCACCCAACATCAGGCCTGGTCCCTACATACAGAGAGTGCCCCAGAGGACTTCTGTGCCAGCCTCTCCATCACTGCTCTACGCCTGCCCAGGGTCTCCCTACAAACTGTGAGTAACCATCGTTTGCCCGTTAACTGTGACCTCACATCGCAATACCCTGCAGGTCGGCGTACTGCAAATGTGCTACTTTATTTTGTTGGTAACATTCTTTTGCACCTGGTAGCTTCTGTGTCACATGGTCTGTTGTGGGTGCGGCTCACAGCTTTATCCTACCTCACAGGGCATTGGTGATACCACTGTGGAGGCATGTGAGAGTCTGGCTGCGAGTTGATTTCTAGCACTGATTCAGACTCTGTTCACACACCACGGGCAGTTGAGTGGTAGGACCCCATGCGTGCTGAGACACCGTGACGTGGTGTATGAGGGGCTCCGATATGTTCCTGACTGGAAGATATTGGCAAAGTTCTCAGCTTTTAACATTGGCCTGAGAAATTAGCTAGTATTGTCAGTTGCATATCATTTTGGTGCATTTTTTGCAGTAATTTATCAGAACACAATAGTCTAAGTTGGTGAAGTGAAATGAGAAAAATATATAAATAAAACAGAAAACAGAAAATTGGGATGTGAGTATGTATTCACTCGCTTTGTTAGGAAGCCCATGAAAAGTTCTGGTGCAACCAATTACCTTCAGAAGTCACATAATTAGTGAAATGATGTCCACCTGTGTGCAATCTAAGTGTCACATGATCTGTCATTACATATACACACCTTTTTTGAAAGACCCCAGAGGCTGCAACACCTAAGCAAGATGCATCACTAACCAAACACTGCCATGAAGACCAAGGAACTCTCCAAACAAGTAAGGTACAATGTTGTTGAGAAGTGCAAGTCAGGGTTAGGTTATAAAAAAATATCCAAATCTTTGATGATCCCCAGGAGCACCATCAAATCTATCATGACCAAATGGAAAGAACATAGCACAACAGCAAACCTGCCAAGAGAGGGCCACCCACCAAAACTCACAGACTGGGTAAGGAGGGCATTAATCAGAGAGGCAGCACAGAGACCAAATTTAACCCTGGATTTGCTGCAGAGTTCCACAGCAGAGACTGGAGTATCGGTACATAGGACGACAATAAGCCGTACGCTCCATAGAGTTTGGATTTATGGCAGAGTGGCCAGAAGAAAGCCATTACATTCAGCTAAAAACAATAAGGCACGTTGTGAGTTTGCGAAAAGGCATGTGGCAAACTCCCACAATGTATGGAGGAAGGCGCTCTGGTCTGATAAGACTAAGATTGAACTTTTTTTTCCATCAAAGAAAACGCTATGTCTGGTGCAAACCCAACACATCACATCACCCAATGAACAACATCCCCAAAGTGAAACATGGTGGTGGCAGAATCATGCTGTGGGGAGGTTTTTCAGCAGCCGGGACTGGGAAACTGGTTAGAGTTGAAGGAAAGATGGATGGTGCTAAATACAGGGATATTATTGAGCAAAACCTGTTCCACTCTGTGTGTGATTTGAGGCTAGAATGGAGGTTCACCTTCCAGCAGGATAATGATCCCAAACACACTGCTAAATAAACACTTGAGTGGTTTAAGGAGAAACATTTAAATGTGTAGGAATGGCCTAGTCAAAGCCCAGATGTCAATCCAATAGAAAATCTGTGGTCAGACTTAAAGATTGCTGTTCGCAAGCGCAAACCATCCAACTTGAAGGAACAGTTTTGCAAGGAGGAATGGGCAAAAGTGGTAAGGTGTGGCAAGCTCATAAAGACTTATCCAAAGCGACTTGGAACTGTGAATGCCGCAAAAGGTGGCTCTACAAAGTATTGACTTTAGGGGGGTGAATAGTTATGCACATTGATTTTTTCAGTTATTTTGTCCTATTCGTTGTTTGCTTCACAATAAAAAAAAAACATCTTCAAAGTTGTGGGCATGTTCTGTAAATTAAATGATGCAACTCCTCAAACAATCCATGTTAATTCCAAGTTGTAACATAGTAACATAAGGCCGGAAAAAAAATTGTCCATCCAGTTCGGCCTGTTAACCTGCAAGTTTATCCACAGGAAGGCAAAAAAAAAAAAAAAAAAAAAAAAAAAAAAAAGAAAAAATTCCTTCCCGACTCCAATCAGGCAATCAGAATAACTCCTGGATCAATGACCCCTCTCTAGTAACTATAGCCTGTAATATTATTACGCTCCAGAAATACATCCAGGCACCAAAACACTAAAAAAGTCAAAGGGGGTGAATACTTGTGCAAGGCACTGTATATACTTCAGTCTGCACTCAATCTGCACTTAACCACTTAAGGACCACAGGTTTATACCCCCTAGTGACCAGGCCCTTTTTTACAAATCGGCACTCCACAACTTTAGCGGTTTATTGCTCGGTCATGCAACTTACCACCCAAATTAATTTTACCTCCTTTTCTTCTCACTAATAGAGCTTTCATTTGGTGGTATTTCATTGCTGCTGACATTTTTACTTTTTTTGTTATTAATCGAAATTTAACGTTTTTTTTGCAAAAAAATGAAATTTTTCACTTTCAGTTGTAAAATTTTGCAAAAAAAACGACATCCATATATAAATTTTTCACTAAATTTATTGTTCTACATGTCTTTGATTAAAAAAAAATGTTTGGGTAAAAAAAAAAAAATGGTTTGGGTAAAAGTTATAGCGATTACAAACTATGGTACAAAAATGTGAATTTCCGCTTTTTGAAGCAGCTCTGACTTTCTGAGCACCTGTCATGTTTCCTGAGGTTCTACAATGCCCAGACAGTAGAAACCCCCCACAAATGACCCCATTTCGGAAAGTAGACACCCTAAGGTATTCGCTGATGGGCATAGTGAGTTCATAGAACTTTTTATTTTTTGTCACAAGTTAGCGGAAAATTATGATTTATTTTTTTTTATTTTTTTTTCTTACAAAGTCTCATATTCCACTAACTTGTGACAAAAAATAAAAACTTGCATGAACTCACTATGCCCATCACGAAATACCTTGGGGTGTCTTCTTTCCAAAATGGGGTCACTTGTGGGGAAGTTATACTGCCCTGGCATTATAGGGCCCCTAATGTGTGGTTAGTAGCTTGAAATAAAAATGTGTAAAAAATGGCCTGTGAAATCCGAAAGGTGCTCTTTGGAATGTGTGCCCCTTTGCCCACCTAGGCGGCAAAAAAGTGACACACATCTGGTATCACCGTACTCAGGAGAAGTTGGGAAATGTGTTTTGGGGTGTCATTTTACATATACCCATGCTGGGTGAGAGAAATATCTTGGCAAAAGACAACTTTTCCCATTTTTTTTACAAAGTTGGCATTTGACCAAGATATTTATCTCACCCAGCATGGGTATATGTAAAATGACACCCCAAAACACATTGCCCAACTTCTCCTGAGTACGTCGATACCAGATGTGTGACACTTTTTTGCAGCCTAGGTGGGCAAAGGGGCCCACATTCCAAAGAGCACCTTTAGGATTTCACCGGCCATTTTTTACAGATTTTGATTTCAAACTACTTCGCACACATTAGGGCCCCTAAATTGCCAGGACAGTATAACTACCCCACAAGTGACCCCATTTTGGAAAGAAGACACCCCAAGGTATTCCGTGAGGGGCATGGCAAGTTCCTGGAATTTTTTATTTTTTGTCACAAGTTAGTGGAATATGAGACTTTGTAAGAAAAAAATAAAAAATAAAAAAAATCATCATTTTCCGCTAACTTGTGACAAAAAATAAAAAATTATAGGAACTCGCCATGCCCCTCACGGAATACCTTGGGGTGTCTTCTTTCCAAAATGGGGTCACTTGTGGGGTAGTTATACTGCCCTGGCATTCTAGGGGCCCTAATGTGTGGTAAGTAGTTTGAAATCAAAATGTGTAAAAAATCACCTGTGAAATCCGAAAGGTGCTCTTTGGAATGTGTGCCCCTTTGCCCACCTAGGCGGCAAAAAAGTGACACACATCTGGTATCGCCGTACTCAGGAGAAGTTGGGGAATGTGTTTTGGGGTGTCATTTTACATATACCCATGCTGGGTGAGAGAAATATCTCTGCAAAAGACAACTTTTCCCATTTTTTTTATACAAAGTTGGCATTTGACCAAGATATTTATCTCACCCAGCATGGGTATATGTAAAATGACACCTCAAAACACATTGCCCAACTTCTCCCGAGTACGGCGATACCAGATGTGTGACACTTTTTTGCAGCCTAGATGCGCAAAGGGGCCCAAATTCATTTTAGGGGGGCATTTTTAGACATTTGGATCCCAGACTTCTTCTCACGGTTTCAGGTCCCTAAAATGCCAGGGCAGTATAAATACCCCACATGTGACCCCATTTTGGAAAGAAGACACCCCAAGGTATTCAATGAGGGGCCTGGTGAGTTCATAGAATTTTTTTTTTTTTGCATAAGTTAGCGGAAATTGATTTTTTTTTGTTTTTTTCTCACAAAGTCTCACTTTCTGCTAACTTAGGACAAAAATTTCAATCTTTCATGGACTCAATATGCCCCTCACGGAATACCTTGGGGTGTCTTCTTTCCGAAATGGGGTCACATGACCGCAAAACACATACGGACGTCTGAATGGAGCCTTACATGGGGGTAATCAATGACAGGGGGGTGATCAGGGACTGTATATGGGGTGATCACCCCCCTGTCATTGATCACCCCCCGTAAGGCTCCATTCAGACGTCCGTATGCGTTTTGCGGATCCGATCCATGGATGCGTGGATCCGTAAAACACATGCAGACGTCTGAATGGAGCCTTACAGGGGGGTGATCAATAACAGGGGGGTGATCAATGACAGGGGGTGATCAGGGAGTGTATATGAGGTGATCACCCCCCTGTCACTGATCATCCCCCTGTAAGGCTCCATTCAGACGTCCGTATGCGTTTTGCGGATCCGATCCATGGATGCGTGGATCCGTAAAACACATGCAGACGTCTGAATGGAGCCTTACAGGGGGGTGATCAATGACAGGGGGGTGATCAATGACAGGGGGGTGATCAATGACAGGGGGTGATCAGGGAGTGTATATGAGGTGATCCCCCCCCTGTCACTGATCACCCCCATGTAAGGCTCCATTCAGACGTCCGTATGCGTTTTGCGGATCCGATCCATGGATGCGTGAATCCGTAAAACACATGCAGACGTCTGAATGGAGCCTTACAGGGGGGTGATCATCCCATATAGACTCCCTGATCACCCCCCTGTAAGGCTCCATTCAGACGTCCGTATGCGTTTTACGGATCCGATCCATGGATGCGTGGATCCGTAAAACACATACGGGCGTCTGAATGGAGCCTTACAGGGGGGTGATCAATGACAGGGGGGTGATCAGGAAGTCTATATGGGGTGATCACCCCCCTGTCACTGATCACCCCCCTGTAAGGCTCCATTCAGATGTCCGTATGTGTTTTGCGGATCCGATCCATGTATCCGTGGATCCGTAAAAATCATACGGACGTCTGAATGGAGCCTTACAGGGGGGTGATCAATGACGGAGGTGATCAGGGAGTCTATATGGGTGATCATTCCTCTGTCATTTATCATTCCCCTGTAAGGCTCCATTCAGACGTCCGCATGTGTTTTGCGGATCCGATCCATGTATCAGTGGATCCGTAAAAATCATACGGACGTCTGAATGGAGCCTTACAGGGGGGTGATCAATGACAGGGGGGTGATCAATGGCAGGGAAGTGATCAGGAAGTCTATATGCGTGATCACCCCCTTGTCATTGATCACCCCCCTGTAAGGCTCCATTCAGACGTCCGTATGCGGTTTTCGGATCCTATCCATGTATCCGTGGATCCGTAAAAATCATACGGACCTCTGAATGGAGCCTTACAGGGGGTGATCAATGACAGGGGGGTGATCAATGACAGGGGGGTGATCAGGGAGTCTATATGGGCTGATCAGTGGTTTATAAAAGGTTAATAAGTGACAGGGGGGGGTGTAGTGTAGTGTAGTAGTGTTTGGTGCTACTTTACTGAGCTGCCTGTGTCCTCTGGTGGTCGATCCTAACAAAAGGGACCACCAGAGGACCAGGTAGTAGGTATATTAGACGCTGTTATCAAAACAGCGTCTAATATACCTGTTAGGGGTTAAAAAAATCACATCTCCAGCCTGCCAGCGAGCGATCGCTGCTGGCAGGCTGGAGATCCACTCGCTTACCTTCCGTTCCTGTGAGCGCGCGCGCCTGCGTGCGCGCGTTCACAGGAAATCTCGGCTCACGCGAGATGACGCCTATTGGCGTTAGCGTAGCCTGGGAGCGCCGCAGAGATGACGCCTTTCGGCGTTAGCGTAGCGGTAAGTGGTTAATTCCCTTTAGGGTTCATGCACATGACAATGTTTTGCAGTCCGCTAATTGCAGACTTGCAAAACATGGCTACTGGCCGTATGCATTCCGTATTTTGCAGAACTGAACGGCTGGCCCCTAATAAAACAGTCCTAGCCTTGTTTTTAATGCGGACAATAATAGGACATGTTCTATTTTTTTGCGGAACGGCCATGCAGCCCCTCTGAAGTGAGTGGTTCCACATATGGGCCTAAAAAAAAAAAACTGAATGGACACAGACACAGAAAAAATAATCGTGTGCATAAGCCCTTAATGAGAAAATAAAAACAGAGAATTCTGCTTTCAGAATTGTTTGAGATGTTTGCAAATTTATTAAAATTTCGAGTTTGATACCAAGGTTTTTTACAGTAATAATTAATTCCAGAAGTTATTACACAAAGTCTCGTGCGACTTTGCGAAGTAATAACTTCGGCATCTGGGCCAATTCATTCTAATACTGTACGGAGCGGGGACTTCGTACAGTCTAACAACAAAGTTTTTTGCGAATCCACTTCGGATGTACCATTCTAAGTTGATTCGCTCATCCCTAATAGCCACAATGGCACTTGGGACAAATTAACAGCAGGGAACTGGGAAGGGAGCCAAGAAGCCCACAATCATATATCGCAGTCTGATAAATGTGGCGGGGAGGGTGAGGACTATGATGATGATTGTGTGTTGAACAGGACCTGGGAGAATGATCAGGGCACTGAGGAGGAAGAGGAGACATCAGAGAAAGGTGGTGGCCATGGTAAAAATAAAGAGCAGAGGCAACATGTGTCCAAAAGAACTGTCTGGGCTCGATCTGCTTCTATTGTGTTCAGCTCTGGAACTGATGATGCCACTGATACTGTGTGTCCAGGCTCAAAATGTCACCAATGTCCAATCTTGGCTGCCACTAGCTCTGTGTGAGTATTACCAGTATGGTGTTTTTTCTCCACAAGGCTGCCCAAAAGAACACATCCATGTGCAAGATCTGCAGGATTAAAATAATCTGTGGGCCTACCCAAACATACCGTGCCATATCTATATTGCTGCACATGACATGCCATCACCAGATCCTGTAGGAAAATACAAGTGGCTAACATTCTGAATGGGAACAAGTTGGTCCTCCTGGTCTTCTTTGTGGCAGCCTGCATCCTCGACCAATACAGTGTGCTTGTCATCATCAGCTGCTTCTTCTCTTGCCCAGACTATTTCTCCTTTTTCTCTATATATCTATAATGGAATGTGTGGCCATAAGAAAACTATTCGAGACCAGCAATTTAGCTGAATCCCCACCTGGCCAAGTTGCTGCTGTACCTCTTAGTTGTGGTGAATGTGTGAAGTTCCACCCCTTCAAAAAATGTAATTCTTCTCTAAATTGTAATTCTTCTGTATGACATCAGTCATAGTTTTTGCCATATCCCATACGTACTGGGGCAGTTCTGGCCCTTCACCAAATTGTTATTCTGTTAAAAAATGTAATTCTCTACCTGAAGCCACAATTTTTGCCATATCTCATTCCTTTGGCTAGGTTCCATAGTGGCACAATTCTGTGCCTTCACCAAAATTGAATTATTTTCAAAAATGTAATTGTAATTGTGGATACAAATCCCACGTGGACATAAAAAGGTATTCAGAGGATTATCTGGCCTGCAGGGAATGCAATATTCCACTTCCAGATGGCTATGATTATCCATATTGTCATGACTGGGCTTCTCTTCTTTCTTTTGATAGTCCCCGGGCTTCCGCAGTAGAAATGTGGTCATTTGGGTGAGGGACTATATCCATTCTTCTATTAATGAAATTAGAGACAAATTTAACATCAAGTGAAAAGGACGAAGCCATGCCATTGAAGTGAATAGGACAGAGGACCTGTAATTACACTGATCACCACTGCAATGTCGCTGGTGAGCAGGCAAACAGTGAATGGGTGTCGGCAGTCAGGGGTGTCGGCTGTCAGGGCCCAGCCGATCTGATATTGATGACCTATCCTGAGGATCAGTCATCATATCGATATAGAAAAAGCGGAGAACCCCTTTAAGCATCCAGAAATAGGGGTGCCACACTTCTCACTTTCTCTATGCAATGCAACCATGGGTCAGGTCCCTCTATATGGAAGACTAAATTCTGCTGCATATTGCAGGTTTCACAATATCCTTAGTGGAATACCAAATACCTTGGCTTTTCTGAAAGATCTTTGGAGGAGACTTCCTTTTGACGGTCTGCCTGAGCTTGAGGTCCCTCCCTAGTGGATATTCTTACTACGTCTCCATCATTGTGCTGCTTTAAAGAGGACCTGTCACTTCTCCTGACTAGTGATGAGCGGCATAGGCTATATTCGAATTTGTGATATTTCACAAATGTTTTGCTGAATATTCACCATACATTTGCAAATTCACGATAGCAAAAATCAGCAATGTAATATGCACGTATTTTGCACGCACACTTTCATTACTTATGACAAACAATCACACAAAGGCTATATGCCAAAAGCTAGGTATTGTGGGGTTTCACTCTGGTAGATAGGGTAAGCGGGCGCAGTACAGAGGCAAAATACAAGTTCTTAACTCAAAACGTCAGTGTTTATTCACACTTGAGGTAATTGCACAAAACAGCACGTAACTTTGAAGTCTTAGTGTTAATTCGTACACAATGGAAAGTTCATATAACACAAGTGACCTTGCTGTCAGTTCTGCCTCCAGTAGTCCACAGCAGACTTTAGGGCGCCTGTTTCCCCAGCATGCGGCTCTCAGACCTCCAGCACGGCACAAAGCCGCAGATCCCAAAACCAGAGACATCTCTGCAGAGCCCAGCTTCCTGTTTAAGGACAGCCAGGTGCTGCCAAAGCCTGGATCGGCACTTAAACTCCGGTCCGGTATTTGACCTCACCTGGCTGGAAACCTGCCCAACCGCACATG
Source organism: Bufo gargarizans (assembly GCF_014858855.1). Taxonomy (NCBI): domain Eukaryota; kingdom Metazoa; phylum Chordata; class Amphibia; order Anura; family Bufonidae; genus Bufo; species Bufo gargarizans. Next base: position 365,856,151 of record NC_058080.1, read on the forward strand.
CTGGGAGGAAAATACCTGCCTTGCCAGACACAACCCCTCACTGTGTCACATACCCCCCCCCTTTGTTCCACCCTGAGGGGGTGGACACACACCAGACAATGCACCCGAGACAGGGCATCCGTGTTTCCCTGCAACCGACCTGTTCTGTGTTCTACCGAGAACTTAAAGTTCTGCTGAGACAATAACCATCTGGTGACCCGGGCACTCCTGTCTTTGGCCTGGCTCATCCACTTGAGAGGGGAGTAGTCGGTCACCAGGCGGAACTTTCTCTCCAACAAATAGTAGCAGAGAGACTTGAGTGCCCACTTGATAGCCAGGCACTTTCTCTTCACTATACTGTACCTGGTTTCAGTTGGGGTGAGCTTGCGGCTTAGAAAGACAATAGGATGCTCCACCCCCCCGCTGACTTCCTGAGACAGTACAGCACTGAAGCCTACATCCGTTTGTACCACAAACTCCCTCTTGAAGTCGGGCGTCACCAAAATCGGTGACCCACACAGTGCCAACTTCAAAGCGGCAAAAACCTGATCAGCTCAGCGAACCTTCACTGATTTTTGTCCCTTCAAGAGCCCTGTCAAGTAGCAAAGTGGGGAACAAACCTCATGTAATAGCCCACCATTCCTAGGAATTACTTTATTTACCTAATGGTGACAGGTTGGGGCCAATTCCATATCGCCTCTATTTTTTTCACTTGGGGTTTGATGACTCTGCGTCCAATGACATACCCCAGGTACTTAGTCTCTTCTAACCCTATCGCACATTTTTTTGGGTTAGCGGTTAGGCCAGCTTTCTAAAGGGAGTCCAATACAGCCTGCACTTTGGGTAGGTGACTTTGCCAGTCGTTACTGTGGATGACAATATCGTCCAGGTAAGCCGAAGCGTACCGACGATGTGGACGAAGCACAATGTCTATTAGTCGCTGAAAAGTTGCAGGGGCGCCATGCAGACCAAAGGGTAAGACCTTATATTGCTACAACCCCTCAGGCGTGATGAAGGCAGTTTTCTGTTTGTTAAGGGCACCTGCCAGTACCCTTTCATGAGGTCCAAAACTGTCCTAACCTCTCGATGAGCTCATCCACCCAGGGCATGGGATACGTATCGAATTTGGAAACCTCGCTAAGTTTTCGAAAGTCGTTACAAAACCGCAACGTCCCGTCCGGCTTGGGTATCAATACTATAGGACTGGCCCATTCACTTTTTGACTCCTCAATGACGTCTAGCTGCAACATTAGCTGCACCTCCTTTAATATGGCTTGTAGCTGAGCCTTAGGTATTCGGTATGGTTTTAATCAGACTTGTCATATGGAAGTGCGTCCAGGGAGGTCCGAGAACACATCCGTGTTCTGACCAACGAACTCCCTGGCCTCCTGAGTCTGTTTAGAGGAGACGCTGTCAGCAATTTTTACTGTGGCCGCCTCTCTTGCATCAGACAGAGGGGCCGGTAACTCTTCTCCTAGAAAACCCGGCCGGCGGGCTGTCTTCTGTACAGGTTTCCCTATCTTTCCACGGTTTGAGTAAATTCACATGGTAAACCTCGCTGGTGTACCTTGTAGTTTGCATCTCCAATTTTCTGAAGTACCTTGTAGGGCCCCTGCCACCTAGCCAGGAACTTACTGTCCACGGTCAGTACCAGAACCAAAATCCGATCACCCGGGTTAAAGATCCGGACCCGAGCCTGCCGATTATAGACCCGACTATGGGCTTGCTGAGCTGCCTCCATATGCTCCCTAGCAAGAGGCAACACTGTCTCTATCCGATCTTGCATCTGGGTAATGTACTAAATGACACTTTTATGTGGAGTGGGTTGTTGTTCCCACGCCTCTTTGGCCAAGTCCAAGAGACCGCGAGGGTGTCTCCCATATAGCAGTTCGAAGGGGGAGAACCCAGTAGAGGACTGGGGTACCTCTTGCACTGCGAACATGAGATAGGGCAGAAGGAGGTCCCAGTCCTTACCATCTTCAGACACTACCTTTTTCAACATATTTTTTAATGTTTGGTTAAACTGTTCTTCCAGACCGTCCGTTTGCTGATGGTAAACTGACGTCTGTAGTTGTTTTATGTGCAGCAACTTACAGAGTTCCCTCATCATCTTGGGCATAAAGGGGTCCCTTGGTCGGTCAGAACCTCTTTAGGTAGTCCTACTTGGGAAAACATCTCCATTAACTCCTTAGCTATGAGCTATGAGGTATGTCGCAGTGGCACTGCCTCCGAGTACCGAGTGCGGGGTCTGAAATGACTAAGATGTGTTAACGCCCTCTGGTGGACTTCGGTACTGGGCCTATGAGGTCCATAGCTATTCGGTCAAATGGTACTTAGATAATCGGGAGAGGTACTAGGGGACTACGGAAATTTGGCTGGAGGCTAGTTATCTGGCAGGTCGGGCAAGACTTACAAAAGTCTTCCACTTCTTTGAATATGCTGTGCCAGTAAAACCACTGTAGAATATGATTCTGAGTTTTCTGCAGCCCCAGGTGGGCTATATCCAACACAAGCTTGCGATAAGCCTTGAGGACCACCAATTGTTCAATAGACTCAACCCGTAGTTGGTTTACCCAATACAACATATTCTGATGAGCCACAAAACGGAGAAACACTGACTCTGCCCCAGGTTGTTGTGGTTCACCATCTACTATTAACACATTTTCCCAGGCGCGGGATAAGGTTGGGTCCCGAGGTTGGGCGGTACAAAAATTATCCCCGGAGACATTGAGGTCTGCCAATTCAGGACCCGGCGGCAAGTCCTCCACGTTTCCCACCATCACACTTAGCAGGGTTGTCTCCCCCTCTTCCACCAAAGTGGCAGTCACCCCTACCACTGGCCCTTCAGTCTTAGGTTCCCAGGGTTCTGGTCTCCCCGTGAGCCGGGCCACTCTGCTAGGGTTACCCCTGTCTCATGGGTATCAGTCACCGGGAAGCCCGGGAAGTCTCTCCTTATTATAAGTTCGTAGTGTAAATTCGGAGCAACTGCCACTTCATGAGTCCATCAGCCAGCCCCTGGGGTTAGAGACACCAGGGTGGTGGGATAAGTCTCCATGGACTCACATGACCCCGACTTTCCAGCCAGTATACTCCGCTGACCGTTCCAGGGGAGCCCTTACTAGGGACACCAGACTCCCTGAGTCCAGCAGAGCCTCTGCTGGAGTGCCTCCTACCTTCACCTGGCACAGGTGGTTTAGAGTTTTTGGGTTACCCGCTGCACACAGCTTCCTGGCATATGGCAATTGACGGTAGCCATAGTTAGTATCCATGGGTTCCACCTGATGGGGACAGTCAGCTCTTGCATGGCCTGGCTCTTGACACCGCCAGAAGACTATCGGAGCCAGGTCCGTAGAGGGTACACCCCGGGTGTATTTGGTTAGTACAAGTTGTCGGGTCTGCGATGAAGATTTACAGGGTTTGACTGCCCACCTCCCAAAAGAAACCCCAGTAACAGTCTTAGTAGCGTTGTAGCACTCCATTAGGTCCATCATTTCTAGGGCATTGCCAGGAGACACCTGACCGATCCAGTGCTGGAGAGGGGGTGGCAGAGCAGCATAGCAGTGGTACTGTAGCCACTATTGCAAGAGGTGGAGTAAGTCATAATACTGGCGCAGGCGCAGTACAGAGGCAAAATACAAGTTCTTAACTCAAAACGTCAGTGTTTATTCACACGAGCCAATTGCACAAAACAGCACGTAACTTTGCAGTCTTGGTGTTAATTCACACACAATGGAAAGTTCATATAACACATGTGACCTTGCTGGCAGTTCTGCCTCCAGTAGTCCACAGCATGCTTTAGGGGGCCTGTTTCCACAGCATGTGGCTCTCAGCACAGCACAAAGCCTCAGATTCCAAAAACAAAGACATCTCTGCAGAGCCCAGCTGCCTATTTAAGGACAGCTAGGTGCTGCCAAAACCTGGATCGGCACTTAAACTCCGGTCTGGGATTTGACCTCACCCAGCTGGAAACCAGCCCAGCTGCACATGCTGGGAGGAAAATACCTACCTTGCCAGACACAACCCCTCACTGTGTCACAGTATGTACAAGCCAACAATCTATTCATGGGACAGATGCTGTCAGCATACCTTACAATGGCAGCCTTGTGTGCAATGAGATTTTCAAAACCAGCTCTCATCTGACTGAGAGCCAGTAAGTTGTTTTATTTGAGTTGGATAGCTTGTGGGACCTGCAAACCTAAATTATTATCATTAGGGTGACAAAAATTGAAAATTATTTTTTTGGATGCCAGCTAACTCTTTGATTCATACTTGCTCTCAGTCAGATGAGTCTTGGGTTCCTACATCTCAATCTTCTGATTACGATCAAGGCATGCCCGGACATGGTCAGAAGGTGCAAGGTTTGAGCTAAATTGGTTTCCTTTCTTAAGGTAGATATTTTTTTTTTCCTGTGGCTTTGGCTGACAGTTCCTAAAGATGGCTGGAATTCCGCACACCATTCATTTGGAAGTGAACCCGAAGGATACAAGAAAGAATACTTTGGAATTTATTGTGACCGAGCTCGTGGAAAGGAAGGCTGGAACTGGGAGACATCTAATTTATAGTGTCCAAAACTTCCCTAAAACAGGTGTGTACGATGTAACTTTTCTTAATGAGAACCTTTGTTTGGAGGCATATGAATGGTTCAGAAACAATTCAGAAGATCCTGAATTAATGGGAGTGAAGATAACTCTGTTGCTTGGTCTTCATGAAATTTCTATTGTAGTACATGTTTATAATCCTTTTACTGAAGTTAATTTGATTATGGACTTTTTGTTGATATATTGTGAATATGTGGGGAAACCTGTGCCTCAAAAGAATCATCTTGGTATTTTTAATTGTAAATATCGTTTCAAAGCTAAGTTGAAAAAGGACCCACAGCGTGTAGGAGGTTTTAGTCACCTGCCGGCTAATTTTTCGGTGGCGGGGAAGAGAGGTTACTTAATGTACCCTGGGCAGCCATTATATCGCAGAAAATGCTATTCTTTTGGACACACTCAGGTGAGTTGTCAGAAAGGTGTATGTTGTAGGAACTGCAAGCAGGAGGGACATACTGCTGGGGAGTGCCCAACTCCTAAAACATGTGATATATGTGGGAAAACAGATCACATGTATAGAATTGTCCAAGTGTTGAAGCCCAAAGAGACAACATGAGGCAGCAGCAGATAGTTCAAGAGGAGCGGAAAAGGAGAAGGATAACCTATGCGGCTGTGGCGAGTGAAGGTGTAAGGAGGGAAAGAAGAGAAGGGACTGTGTTGCACCCTGCTACAAGACTTGATTGTGCAACCCTCCCTAAAGCACTTCCTGTAAGAAGCTTGGAGAAAGTTATAGATGATCTTCCAAGTGCGTCTGACCCAATAAATATTGAAGAATTTATGTCTGGAGAGGCGTCTGGAGGAGGGCGGTCTGGAAATAGTCAAAGGGAGGGTGGTGGGGAGTCCCACACAGAAGAAGAAGAGAGCTTTTCAGTCGTACGGAAGAGTAAGAGTGTCAAAAAGAGAAGGGGTTATATGAGTGGACCAGAAATCAGCGAACCCTACGAAAGCCAGCAAGAGGAGAGCATGTTTTCTGGTAGAGGTGGCGAAACTGTATGACTTTGAGCATAAGCTACCTGGAAAATATGGATGAATTTAAAATGGGGAAAAAAAAAAGAATATGGGTTTCAAGATCTGTGTACAGAATGTAAGAGTATTTAAAAGTAAGATTAGAAGAGTGGCGATTCTCGAGTTTCTAGCACAAGAAGATGCTGCAATTTTTTTGTAGTAGTGAGAGAAGAAGAGTGGATGCGTGGAAAGTCTATGTGGTCTGAGAGTGTTTTAAATAAAAATGATGGTGTTGGCTTCTTAGTTAAAGGGAGAGATGTATCTTTAGTAAGTTACATGGTAATAGAAGAAGGTAATATGTGTATATTAGCAATTTTTTAATATAAAAATGTAAAATTTTGTGTGATTAATATTTACGCACCTATAAATAAGAATGAACGGAAACTTTTGTTTGAGAAGATGAGATTATTTATCCCTGGGAGAATGCCAGTAATTCTTGCGGGAGATTGTGATTTACATAAGAGTTATATTGATGAGTCTGGGAAAGGGTTAATAGACTTTCGGATTTTAAATTATTTGATATGCAAAATTTATGTAAAGTTGAACCTAAATTGAAGACCTATCATGCGGATAGTGGCAGATTTCATAGCAGGTTAGACTATTGTTTTGTATCACAAAATGTGTGTTCTTTATGTTATAAACAGAAAGAAGTTGTTTTTTCGGATCATGAATGTGTGATATGTGAGTTGGATATAGAACTATATGAGTTGGATATAGGAGCGTATGGACATGGGTTGTGGAAATTAAATGTGAGTTTGTTGGAAAAATGAGGATGTTAAAATGGATTATAGAAGATTGTATGAAAGTTGGTGTAGGAGAAAGAGTGAGTTTAGTGATATGTCTAAGTCGTGGGATTGGATGAAAATGAAAACAAGTTTTTTTAAAAAGAATTTAGGTTATAAAATAGCGACGGCAAAAAGAGAGCAGTATGTAAGATTGAATGCTAGGTTAAGGTATTTGTATAAATTTAGAGAGGGGGGATGTTGATGTAAGTAAGGATATTGTGGGAGTGAAACGTGAGATTAAAGAATTTTTGATCGAAAAAGAAAGAAGTATAATTTATAGGGCAAAATTAGAAAATTTGGAAAAGAATGAAAAATGCAATTTTTTTTTTAAAAGGTGTTTAGAAAGAGGCAGTGCATAAATGTATGTTATAATCACAGTGGTAATGAGGTGAATGGAGAAGAAATGAAGGAAGAAGTTGCAAAATTTTATGAAGAATTGTATGCTGAGAAATGCAGGGATGAAAGGTTGTAAGGGGATGTGTTAAGTGTGATAGATAAGAGCTTGAATGAAGAAAGAGTGGGGATTATGAGGGATATAAGTAATGAAAAATGGAGGGTAGTTAGTAGTATGGCAGCAAATACGACGCCAGGGGAGGATGGTCTTCTGGTTGAATTCTATAGAAAGATGTGGGACGTGGTAGGAACTGGTGTGGTAGCATTGAATAAGTTTATGTGGATGAATGGAAAAATGGCTGATAGTGTGCGGTCGGGGGTGATTAGCTTGATTCCGAAAAAAGGTGACTGTAAGGATTTAAGGAATTTGCGACCGACAACGTTACTTAATTGTGATAAGATTTACACAAAGATGTTTGCAAATAAAATGAAAGAAGTGCATGATAGAGTGATAGGGGAAGGACAGTGTTGTGCGATACCAGGATGGAGGATTCATGAATATATGTATGTTGAGAGATTGTTTGTGGGACTGTATGGAGAGGAAGAAGGTGTTTTTGTCAAGTTTGGATTTTGAAAAAGCATATGATAGGTTGTCTCATAAGTTTGTATATATAGTATTGTTAAGAATGGGATTTCCAGCTGAGTTTGTGTGGAAAGTGAGAAGTATGTATGATGGAATTTTTAGTCGAGTGTTGTTGAATGGTTGCATAGGTAGAAGAGTAAGTGTGTTTTCAGAGGTGAGGCAAGTGTGCCCATTGTCACCTATTGTATTCGTATGTGCGATTGAACCATTGTTGTGTTTGTTAAGGAAACATTAGGTGATTCTTAGAGTGCAAATACCAGGAGGTGGTGGGAGCGAATGGAATGTGAATGGTCATATGGATGATGTGTGTGTGTGTGTGTTATGTGATTCTGAGTGTTGAGTAGGACGGGTGAAATTGTTAGTGTCTATATTATGTGGAGCATCTGCTTTTCGTGTGAATTGGAATAAGAGTAATTGGGAGGGATGTGGGAGTTAGTGTGGTGGAAGGTCCGATTTAAGGTTTTAGTTGTGAAATTTAATTAGAAATTAGAAGGAAAGGATAATTGGGAAGAGGTGAAGGTGAGAGTTAAAAATAAGTTACACTTTTGGCGGATGAGGTATTTGTACTTTTTGGGCAAAATAATGATTGAAAGTGTCATCTTGACTATTTTTTGTATACTGCAATCGTCTTTCCACCAGGTTATATGATGTTGAGAAATCTGAATCAAATTTTGTTTGTGTTCCTATGGGGATCGAAGATGGAGAGAGCCAAGAGGAAAGTATTAGTTAAAAGGATAAGTAATGGGGGTTTGGAGTTTCCAAATTTGGAGGTATATTTTGGAGTTGCAGATGGAGGTCTATGGCTCAGACACCCATCATCTAAATTACCTCCAGGCCATAACCAACTCAAAGCCTGCATTACACAGTGGCCACCTACAGCCACAAGTACCATCTTCCAGATATTGGCCTAATTACCATGTAGACCCTAAAATATACTTTATTGCTCTGCTGGAAGCTACAGACACATCGCGTTATCAAGACTCCTTGTGGATGTTTCACACGCAGAGGCACACCAGCACAGAAAGGGTTAATCCTCCATCCTGGATCCGCGCCTTTTGTAAAGACAAGGGCAAAGCCTGACCCTGCAGTGTATGAGGTTGCCTGACTCCAGAAGCTGCCGTCTCACTGAGGTGCAGAGACCGAAGGCAGAGAAGACTCCCCACATGGTGCACTGACCTTTCCGCTGCTCGACCAGGGAGGAACCAAACCTAGGATCCTAACCCTGTGTACCCTGTATTGGAGCGGCATGGGACCGTGAAGTGGTTCTCTGTGGAGAGAGGTTTCAGCTTCCTGCTGGATGATGAGACACAAAATGAGTCCCTGTCAGTCTCAGGTCAGTAAAGAGGCTATATCTGCCCTCATCCCTCCACAGTCTGTACCAAGGGGACCAAGTGGAATATGCCTCCATGTCTGGTCCCTAGGGCCCCTTTGCTGCTGATGTGACACATCTAGGCAAGCCTTTGAATACGGCCCGATCACCTGAAGTTGGGCCTGAAAATCAGAAGGGGTTTTCATCACCACAAGGCCTGAGGGAGTCTATTGATGAAACTCTCTGCTATGGGCCTCTGCTACAGCAGCATTGCAAGTGTCCCCTAATGTACTGGGATGCCCTTTATACTCGGCTTTTTCCTGAGAGGCAGCTATCAGTGCCATTGCAACTGGAGGTCCTGCATCTTGGAGCTCTGCCCATTTCTTTTGAGCCCATGGGTCACCCACATCCAGAAGATGAGAGCCTGGCTGTTCCATCTGGGGCCTCTGGGGGACACCAATGAACCACAGGATCTCCAGCAAGAGATGTTGGACCAGAGGGACCCTTTGTTGATCTAGGAGAGGATGAGAGGTTTTCTCTCTGATCTGAAGGACATTGGAGCCATCTAAAGGGACATCACTGGGTGTGACCAATTGGCTCTGTTCCTCATTTGTCTTATTGGCCCTTCTCTGTCCATCCTCATGCCCTGCTATGCTTAAATGACCCCACCTTTCTGCAGAGAAAACACCCACATTGTACTTGTTGCACCTTTTCCTCCTCTTCTCAGGTTAAAAGAAGACCTACCTGGTTTTGCAATGTTTGAAGAGTTGTGCCCAAGGGATGGACTTAGTGTTGATTGAGCACTATAGTACTTGGGGGCTGGGGCCGAACACATCAGGATGCTCGGGTGCTCGGTAGAGTATAATGGAAGTCAATGGGAGAACCCGAGCATTAAACCAGGCAACCTCTGCTCTGAAGACGGGAGGGTGCCTGTTCATAGGAAAAGGTCAGAAATTGATGGAAATGTAGCTGGCCAGCTAAGACCTGTCCTAGGTTGCTAATATAGCTTGTGTGTTTATACAACTAGATCTGCCAATAACCTTAATACAGTTCCTATGTTTTGTGTGTTAAAGACAAAAGCAGAGTTATTTACAGTGACTTCATGTTTGGATGTCATATAACTGTTATATTTTGTGTTCACAGAAGCAAAAAAGAAAATATGCCTTTAAGATTCATTATATAATGTAAGGTAAGCTCAATGACACAGCAGACACAACAGAAAGCATAGAGTTAAACTGTTGTTGCTGGGCCTGAGTCTTGACCAATCACAGCCAGCCTCACACACAGTAGGAGTTTTAATCAATCACAGCCAGTCTCATACACAGCTTGTTAGGGAAATTCCCCTAGCAGGAGCTGCTGGAATCATTATTCACCAGAGAGAGAAGCTGAACAGACATTCACTCCACTAAGAGCTGTGTTTTATGGAAGCATAGAGGCTAAAATAGTTATGTAATGTTCCTACTGTTACCATAGTGATTAGAACTGTATACTGAACCAGTTATATGTGTGTTTGCTTACAGTTCCACCAATTGCAAACTACAAATTCAATTGTAAACTGCAAATTCAATTGCAAACTATAAAGTTCACAATCCAAATTCAAATTCCATATTGCAATCCAAATTGCATACAACCATACCAGGTCATACTCAACCAATCTGCAAATAGTTACTGCTAACTGCATATTGCAAATTGCGACCAAATTCAGCAAGTGAACTATTAGTTAGACCTCAGATATACCTCTCAGAGAGATCATAAAGTGCTTAAATAACTTAGTGAGAGTACAGATACTCAAGAGAGAAATATTGAACCACCATCTTATGCATACCGCCATTTTTAGATACTTTATTCAACACGTATTTTGTACATGGACTATCTGCTGCGGAGGGGGCAGTGTTATATATGAAGAAATGTAGAAGTTATTTCAAGCATTTGGTGTGCTCTTTATACCTACTGTTGCCATAGAACGGCGCTAGAGGAATTACAGAGTAATAGACAGTCTGGTTAGACTAAAAAGTGAGAGATATCAAAATTCGACTCTTAAAGTGGCAGAACGGCAAAGGCAAAATAGTCAGAGATAGAGCGCCAACCCTCCTGTGATCTCTAGAGAGAGAAAGAGATGCATGGTGGGAGGCCAAAGTCCAGAGCTAGAGTGCCTCACCGCTATACACGGAGAGACCACTTACTGCAGCCAGCTAGTTTCCCACCACTAGGCCCAAGGCCTGCAGCAGCGTGTCCAGGCCAGGGAATCAGCAAGTCATCACAGAGCATTGCAAGTCATCACAGAGCGTCGCAAGTCATCGCAGAGCATCGCATCATCAAGAAAAAACACGTCTCCTTCAAGACTGACATTTGTTCCTGCTCTTCAGAATAAGGTCAGAGCTTTTCTTTTATTACATATCATTGCACATAGTTTTAGTATAGAGACATTTTTGTGTTCAGGAATAAAAGACTTTAAAGTAAAACAAAGGACAGTTTGTAGTACACAGACTTTAAAGTATTTAAAGTGAACATCATTTATTTTTGCATTTTGTCACTATTGCATTTAAAGTGAAAGGCATCTTATTTTTTATTTTTTTATTGTGATAGCATTGAAAGTAAAATGTCTAAATGTAGTATTAACATGCCACTGTAAGAGAGTTCAAAGATAGATAGAGTTGAAGTGAAGAGCAAGGGAACCTGTCTGAGGTAGAAGAGTCTGATGCAGTATTAGTCTTGCCTCAAACAAATATAGCACAAGCAGATGAACTAAGACGTTCATCACGTGCCAGAAAACCGACCTCACAGATGCTGGAAAATTTGGAGCAAGAAGCAGCTTAAAAAAAAAAGTTTACCAGAATATATGATAACTGGAAATTATACATTAAAGACATTCGTAAAAAGCTAAAACAGGAAAGTATAAAAGGGAACTTGAGGATATGGTAGAGACGGTAGAAGAATCTGAATCAGAGCTTATGGCAGCATATGTCAACCTGCGGTCATTTACGAGACCTTCGCAGGATATTATAAGGAACATGGACACATGTACTGCAGTCACTAAAGATTTAGTAAAGCTCATGAGAGAACTTTTATCTGCAGCTAATTATGATGAAGTTTAAGTAAGAAGTAGAATGAATGAGCTTTTTATGAGAGACTATGCTAGGGGGAACCACAATCTCAAGAAATACTTCAGCCAAAAGAAAGGCTGTCAAGGGAGCAGAAATTGAAATTGAAGGCACAGCGCTGTCAAATGTAAGCACAGCGCCATCAAATGGAAGCTGAATTGAAAAGTCTGGAAAGGCAAAAAGATGTTACAATCATGGAAGCCAGATTTAGAGTACACGAAGAGGATATGAATCAGAGTAGTCAGAGGTTCAAATCTGTACTAAGTGAAGAAGCAGACTCCTACTTTTCTACATAATCACAGGAGAATAGAAGGAAATCTCCAGCACTTAGTGAGGAAATAAGTCATTATCCTTCCATCCCTGCTCATAAAGACAGAGAGGCCTAGTTCAGTGTTAGGAAAAAGATGTGCGGATTTACCCTCTATCTCTACCAGAAAAGATAAAGAAAGCGACTCACCTAATTCAGAACTAAGTGAGAAAATAGAACCGGGTGATTCTATCCCTAGATGTCACTGCAACGTTGAAGAAAATATTACAACTATTGTCCCAGCAAGACAACAGAGAACAGTCCTCACTAGACTTCCCATTCCGGAACCCACTGTATTTTCAGGAGACATACTGAAGTTCATAGAGTGGAAGGCAAGCTTTGAAATGATTATTGAGCATCATTGCTTCACTCCAGTTGACAAGTTATTCTACCTTCAGAGATATGTTGGTGGGGAAGCAAAATAAGTTATTGATGGTAACTTCTATAGAAAAAATGAAGAAGCCTACAAAAACTTTCATGTAGATGATGGTCTTATAAGTCTAGAATCCACAGAATCTGCAATCAAACTAGTGAAAGAAAGCCAAGCATTATGCGCAAGAGGAAACCTGCGCCTTCACAAATTCATCTTAAATAACAGAGGTACTGGAATTTATCAGTGATATGTGTAGATCTCAATTATGATCATCTTCCAGTCCAGAATGTACTTGGATTGGGATGGAATGTAGAGAATGACACATTTTTCCTTGAAGTTTCTGTTGAAGAGAAAGTTGCAATCGCAGCGCTCAGCTCATAGCCTGAGAGGCTTTTTTTCTCTCAGGCTATGAGCTGAGCACTGCGATTGGCCAGCGCTACAACATGGGAGAATGAGACGCCGGCAGGTTCCCCTGGGTGGAGCCTAACTATGAAGATACCGGAGGCTATACCTGGAGAACGGAGCGGCGCCCAGGTATAACAGTAAGTGCAGGGAGATCCCTGGGCGCCGCTCTGCATGTCTGTATAGTTAGTTTAGATTTTTTACACAGCCTTGAAATATTATGATTGATGGACTGCTGATCTGACCATCTAAAACATTAGGGGTGAGGGCCTGCTGACGCTTTCATGACCCTAGGTAACCTGGGGCCGATCGCACGTCCCCGTGACGGTGCCGATCCATTCGAATGTATGGCCTATCAACTTTCGATGTTATTGTCAGTGCAAACCATGGTGGCTACGGGTAACAGGGAATAAGGGTTCGATTCCCGAGAGGGAGCCTGAGAAACAGCTACGGCTAACACATCCAAGCAAGGCAGCATGCGCGCAAATTACCTATTAGGTATAATTAGGTGAGGGGCTGCTGGTGAGCTGACCCTGTAAAAGATTTTAGGTGCAGGCCTGCTGGTGAGCTGACCCTGTAAAAAAATATAGGTGAGGGCCTGCTGATGGGCTGACCCTGTAAAAAATGATATGCGAGGGCCTGCTGGTGAGCTGACCCTCTAAAAGGTTGTAGGTGAGGGCCTGCAGGTGAGCTGACCCTCTAAAACATTATATGCGAGGGCCTTCAGGTTAGCTGACCCTGTAAAAGATTGAAGGTGAAGGCCTGCTGGTGAGCTGAACTTGTAAAACATTATATTCGAGGCCCTGCTGGTGAGCTGACCATCTAAAAAATTATATGCGAGGGCCTGCTGGTGAGCTGACCCTGTAAAACATTATATGTGAGGGCCTGTTGGTGAGCTGAACCTTTAAAAAATTATATGCGAGGGCCTGCAGCTGAGCTGACCCTGTAAAACATTAAATGCGAAGGGCATATATGCAAGGGCATTTTATGCGATGAATAGGCATGTGTTGATATGATGGAAGAGGAGAAGCAGGATGGGAAAAGGAATATTCAACCATATACCCTTGTTTGTGGTGGAAAGGGTGCATGGGAATACAATGTATTCAGTACATTATAAACAACACATGTAAAGTGCCTTTATGTTCATCAGCTTTCCTCTGGTGGAGTTGAGAAGTCATGGTCAATCCAGGCCTTGTTCATTTTTATGAGTCAACCTGTCAGCATTTTCAGTTTACAGGCGGATACCCTTATCTGTTATAATGTCACCAGCAGCACTAAATACATGCTCAAACAAAATGCTGGCGGCAGGGCAGGTCAGCACCTCCAGGGCGTAGAGCGCCAGTTCGTGCCACGTGGTCACCCAGTAGTTGTAAGGCACTGAGGGATCATTGAGGACACTGACAAGGTTATGTACTCCTTCACCAGCTTCCAAAAATGTTCCCTCCTCGTGACAGTAGGCTGCGCATCAGAGTTAGGGTGCTGGTGGGGTGTCATGAAACAGTTCCAGACTTTGGAGAGTGTTGCCCTGCCTTTGTTGTAACTGCTGTGTGTTCCCCTTGTCTCACCTCCTTGGTTGGCCAAGGAACTACAGACTTTGCCGCCAGTGTTGTCAGATGGAAATTTTTGCAGCAATTTTTCAACAAGGATCTTCTGGTATTGCACCGTTTTGCTGGTCCTCTCCACTAGAGGAATGAGAGATGAGAAGTTCTCTTTGTAGCTGGGGCTGAGAAGGGTGAACAACCTGTAATCCGTGTTGTCTAAAATGCGTGTAACGCACGGGTCGTGGGAAAGGCAGCCTAACATGAAGTCAGCCATGTGTGGCAGAGTACCAACAGGCAAGACTTCGCTGTCGTCATCAGGAGGATCACTCTCAATCTCTTCTTCCTCCTCTTCTGCCCACCGTCTCCTGCTCCTTCTTCTCCTCCTCTTCATCATCCAATTTGCGCTGAGAAGACGAACTGAGGGTGGTCTGGCTGTCACCCTGTGTAATGTCTTCCCCAATTTTCACCTTTTCCACATGCAAAGCGTCGTCCTTAATTGTGAGCAGCGAGCGTTTGAGTAGACACAGAAGTGGGATGGTTACGCTGATAATAGCGTTATCGCCGCTCACCATCTGTGTTGATTCCTCAAAGTTTCTTAAAAGCTCACAGAGTTCAGACATCCATGCCCCCTCCTCCCTTGCAAATAGCGGAATTTGACTGGAAAGGCGACAACCATGTTGCAGCTGGTATTCCACTACTGCCCTCTGCTGCTCACAAAGCCTAGCCAACATGTGGAACGTGGAGTTCCAGCGCATGCTCATGTCGCATAACAGCTGGTGAGCTGGCAATTTCAAGCGCTGCTGCATTGACAGACCGGCTGAAGCTGTCGATGACTGACATGCGGAAATGTGTGCACACACACAGCGCACCTTCACCAGTAGCTCAGGCAAATTGGGGTAGGTTTTGAGAAACTGCTGAACCACAAGGTTGAACATGTGGGCTAGGCATGGGATGTTTCTGAGCTTGCCGAGCTCCAAAGCCGCCACCAAGTTACCACCATTATCAGACACAACCATGCCTGGTTGTAGGTTGAGTGGCGAGATCCACAGCTCAGTCTGGTCTCTTATCCCCTGCCTAAGCTCTGCGGCGGTGTGCTGTTTGTCCTCTAAGCATATCCGCTTCAGCACGGCCTGTTGCAGCTTCCCCACAGCAGTGCTATACTGCTTCCAGCTACTGACTGATGACTGACTGGTGCTGCACGCGGATAAATCGGAGGTGAAAGTGGAGGAGGAGGCAGAGGAGGAGAAGTGGGGTTTGGAGCCACTAACGTAGGAGCTGGCGGAAACCCTGATCGACGTATGTCCCGCAATCCTTGGCGTCGGTAGCACCTCTGCCATGCCAGGGTACTACTCGCTACCACCTTCTCCCTTTTGCCAGCCCACTGCCTCTTCCAGCCTGTTGGGTGCTGCAGATCCCTCCACCTCTGTACTGCTGTCCTCGCTTGGCTTTCCACCTTCCCAGGTTGGGTCAGTGGCCTCATTGTCCACCACCTCCTCTTCCACTTCCTCACTCTGATCATCCTCCTGATTTGTTGACCTAACCACAACCTCAGTGATTGACAACTGTGTCTCATCCTCTTTGTCAATCTCTTTAGACAGTAATTGCGGTTGACTCATTGGCAACTGTGTCTCATCATATTCCACCTCATTAAACACTAATTGCTGTTTCACACCGTCATGTTCTTGTGACTGTGGATGTTCAAGAGGTTGGGAATCAGGTGCACAAGATCTCATGTCACTCTTCAAGCGTGCTTGGCGAGAGGGACAAATCAAGTAATGGCGATTAAAAGAGGTCCTCGGAATATCAGAGTGTGGGATCAGACTGTACATGGTGGGAGGAAGGAGGATCAGGGTGAGGATTGTGTTGACCAGACTCCTGGCTACTGAGACTAGACTTGGTGAAAGACAGGGTGGAAGCATTATCCCCTGCAATCCCACCGATTACCTCGGTGGGATGCTTTTCTTGTGCTCTGGCAGCAGGCACAGTTTCTCTACTCGCAGGGCCACGGCCTCTGCTTGCACCATCAGCATCACGGCCACTTCCCTGTCCCTTACTGCTCGCCTTTTTCATTTTAAATGTGATATATGCTTCAAAGTATATCATTTGGAAGTGTATGCGCAAATTTTTTTACAAAGGTATTTGTGATTAGGAAGTGTAATACAGGACAGGTACCATAGGTACCATGTGTAAACACAATCTGCTGTTGGCAGGTAACTAATGAGTATGGGGAAGAGCAATGCAGTGGCGTAGCGTGTATTGCGCGCCCTCCCCCCTCCCATCCTGTGGACATGCCCCTTTTACAGATAATGAAGCAGTCCTATATAACACCACAGATAACATGGTGGTAACTCTCTAAGTACAGATGATGTAGTAAATGGGTATAAGGCCCCAGAATTCAGAACACACAGTGTGACCTGAAGTCTGGGGCCAGGATGCGGCAGGGTGGGACAAATTCTCAATCCACCCCCCAACCCTACCGTGAAACAAATATGTGTTTGGACATTACATACATCACTACAAAATATACAGGAGAATACAGCACCATATACCTCATCCATCCAGTGACATCTCCTGTGATGTAGACTTTCCTCAGCGTCTTCATTCACAGATAAGTCCGCCATGACACCTTCTTTCAGCCATGTCTCATCTATGCAGAGTTTTATTATTATTAGTTATACAGAGGGGGCCATTATATATAATAATATATAATGGCCCATCTGTAATATTAGGATATATAATGGGCCATTATTTAGCCTAATAATACAAAGGGGGCCATTATATATTATAATAATACAGGGGGGTCATTATATATAGTAATTATACAGAGGGTCCATTATATATCCTAATATTACAGAGGGGTCATTATATATAATAATTATACAGAGGGTCCATTATATATACAGTTGCAAGAAAAAGTATGTAAACCCTTTGGAATTATATGGATTTCTGCACAAATTGGTCATAAAATGTGATCTGATCTTCATCTAAGTCACAACAATAGACAATCACAGTCTGCTTAAACTAATAACACACAAATAATTAAATGTTACCATGTTTTTATTGAACACACCATGTAAACATTCACAGTGCAGGTGGAAAAAGTATGTGAACCCTTGGATTTAATAACTGGTTGAACCTCCTTTGGCAGCAATAACTTCAACCAAACATTTCCTGTAGTTGCAGATCAGACGTGCACAACGGTCAGGAGTAATTCTTGACCATTCCTCTTTACAGAACTGTTTCAGTTCAGCAATATTCTTGGTATGTCTGGTGTGAATCGCTTTCTTGAGGTCATGCCACAGCATCTCCTTCGGGTTGAGGTCAGGACTCTGACTGGGCCGTTCCAGAAGGTGTTTTTTCTTCTGTTTAAACCATTCTGTTGTTGATTTACTTCTATGCTTTGGGTCGTTGTCCTGTTGCAACACTCATCTTCTGTTGAGCTTCAGCTGGTGGACAGATGGCCTTAAGTTCTCCTGCAAAATGTCTTGATAAACTTGGGAATTCATTTTTCCTTTGATGATAGCAATCCGTCCAGGCCCTGACGCAGCCAAGCAGCCCCAAACCATGATGACCCCACCACCATACTTCACAGTTGGGATGAGGTTTTGAGGTTGGTGTGCTGTGCCTCTTTTTCTCCACACATAGTGTTGTGTGTTTCTTCCAAACTCAACTTTGGTTTCATCTGTCCACAGAATATTTTGCCAGTACTGCTGTGGAACATCCAGGTGCTCTTGTGCAAACTGTAAATGTGCAGCAATGTTTTTTTGGACAGCAGTGGCTTCCTCTGTGGTATCCTCCCATGAAATCCATTCTTGTTTAGTGTTTTACAGTATCGTAGATTCGCTAACAGGGATGTTAGCATATGCCAGAGACTTCTGTAAGTCTTTAGCTGACACTCTAGGATTCTTCTTCACCTCATTGAGCAGTCTGCGCTGTGCTCTTGCAGTCATCTTTACAGGACGGCCACTCCTAGGGAGAGTAGCAGCAGTGCTGAACTTTCTCCATTTATAGACAATTTGTCTTACCGTGGACTGATGAACCTCAAGGCTTTTGGAGATAATTTTATAACCCTTTCCAGCTTTATGCAAGTCAACAATTCTTAATCATAGGTCTTTTGAGAGCTCTTTTGTGCGAGGCATCATTCACATCAGGCAATGCTTCTTGTGAAAAGCAAACCCAGAACTGGTGTGTGTTTTTTATAGGGCAGGGCAGTTGTAACCAACACCTCCAATTCCATCTCATTGATTGGACCCCAGTTGGCTGACACCTCACTCCAATTAGCTCTTGAAGATGTCATTAGTCTAGGGGTTCACATACTTTTTCCACCTGCACTGTGAATGTTTACATGGTGTGTTCAAAAAAATCATGGTAACATTTAATTATTTGTGTGTTATTAGTTTAAGCAGACTGTGATTGTCTATTGTTGTGACTTAGATGAAGATCAGATCACATTTTATGACCAATTTGTGCAGAAATCTATATAATTCCAAAGGGTTCACATACTTTTTCTTGCAACTGTAACTGGACAGACATCATTATCTACATCCTATGGAGTAGTCCCCTTTGGGTTTGCCAGATCAAGCAAGAAAGGTAAGACCAACCCAGGTTGGATGTTTATCACCTATGGTATATTGAACTGTGGTTAGTATGGAGTATACCCAGTAGAATAGTGGATGGTGCTTTTATGTATACTAACTCAGTTAACAGAATTGGCCAATCATCTGTCTTGTGTGATGGTACAGCTTTCAGCATGTTCATGAGAGTTCATGATGCATTTTTCATTACCTTATAGGTGGTAGTCCGTGGTTCTTAGTTTTTGGCAGCTGTACAATGAACATCGTTTTCTGTCCCCCTAGGCACTTTGGTTACTCTTGTTGGGCAGTAGCTTCCAATGATTATGCAGCTCTTTTCCACTGCCTCTCATGCTTGGTGGGGCGGAACCACAGTAGTGATGATGCAGATTCAATTCGGGTAGTTAACCCTTTGTGGGTTGATATTTAGCTTATGATGTGGTTCATTTCAGTGACGGCAAGCAGTGTGATTGACAGTATACCTCAGCACAGTGAATCCACACTACAGTAACTTTTAGCTACTTTTAGCACAATAAAGTCTTTTTAGGAACCTTAATGGCATACAATCTGCAGCAGCTGCCTGAGATGAACAAGTGGAGGATGGGAGTGGTAGTGGGGCTGGAAGGAAAAGTGTGCATGCAGATCACATTCATCACACCGGTATCCTCCTAGGACCAAGCAGTGACAGAAGGGCTCACCCTTTATTCCCTCAGGGCACACCTTTGGGGCATGTGCCTAGTGGTAGCTGGGCTGCCCTTAAAGGGGTTGTCCAGGTTTAGAGCTGAACCTGTACATATCCCCATTTTAACCCAGGTAGCCCCTCTGATGCTCTCCCTGCACTGAATCGCGCAGGACAAAGGGATTTTCTAGAGATCTGGTGACATACAGGGCTCTCCATGGGGAAAGCTATGAAGAGGGTGACATCACCGGCATTAATAGGTGGGCTTTCGTGCTGCCCTAGCCTGTAAAACGGCTAGGGAAGTGATAAAACCCGCCCAACAGAGCCAGTGACATCACCGGCAACACTGCTCGGTAGAAGCCTCCTAAATATCAGTTAAAAAGCCCTTGCCCTGCACAATACAGCTCATGGCAAGGGAGAGCATAGAAGCTCTGAACCCGGACAACTCCTTCAAGGGTTTCAGGGAGAGCATAGAAGCTCTGAACCCGGACAACTCCTTCAAGGGTTTCAGCGGTGTAAGGCAGGAGTATGGATACAGGTGCAATGGCTGGCGTACGGCAATGGAGTCAGCAATTTGTAAAGTGGTAGGACTATGTCCTCATCACGGGCATCTATGCCCCTTTTGATGCAGCCCATTATCTTATTGGCCTTGGCAGCAGCCAATGACGTTAATACTTTTGCTCCCTGCCTCTCCTTCTAAGGACACTTGGCAGTCTTTCCAAAAAAACACATGCATGCTATTTTGTTCTTAACTCTTTCTGCAATTCCTGGTCTGAGGGGTGCAGAATTTAGATCTGGATGACTAGTATGGTGGGTGGGTGCCGGAGGCAACAAACCCATTTCACATCAGTAAAGACTCTTGCATAAACAAACAGTACCTTACTGATGTTACCTTGCATGGACTTTATGGTTGTGGACCTTCTAAGATGGCTGGTGTCTTTCCTTTAGGGGTACTTTGATAAAGGATCTTCACTGGCAGCTGTAGCCTCAGTGATAAAGGTTCTCTGGGCTCTGAGTTTTTTTGCACATGTAAGTCTCAATTGTAGTTCTACTCTGATAAGACTCCGAAACTAACCAGAGGCTGGACACGATCCACCAATCCGGTAACCTAACCAGGATATTTTGAATACATTGCTATTAGGTATAAACAGTACAAAAAATAAGTGTTTTAACAATAAGTAACAACATTTTACTCAGCAACATTAAATTAACCCTTTTAGTGGTAATTTATGGGCGGGGTGTGAGGGTGTCCATTAGACCAGGCACATTTATCATAATTTATGCAAGTTTTCTTGTGGAAATGATGACTGAAACCCACGCCAGCTACAATTTGGTGTAGATATTTCGATCTTGGTGCATGGACTGCTAGATGACGAGCTACGTTTATGAGTTGTGTGCAGGATAATATCAAGACCAGCGTACAAACATGACTCCCTAAATGTATAACTTAGGTCTCCAAATCAGGGTCAGCATAGCTGTATATAACATACCAATGTAAAGATCTTTGTACCATTTTACAATTGTTTTCAATAAAATGATATTTAAAACAAAAAAAAAATTAAAAAAAAATAAACCGATTTTATTACAGAGCAGTGTCGTCTGGATGAAAAAAATAATAATAATTAGAAGTAAACATTACTGGAGAGTACTTTGTTCACATACTGTTTAATGTGCACACATAAAATGTTTTCTTCTTTTATAACTTGTGCCCTTTGATCTCGACCATAGAATCTGTGATATACTGGCCAGCTTTGTCAGAATAGCTGCACATATTATTTGGGCAATCATTTCCCTGTAATGTTTCCAGCTGAAAGATTAGCCTTTCAATCCTATTGAAATAACCTTGTAGCATATTCATTTAACACCATTATTGAGTGGAATGGCGTATTTTTGGCATCTATTTTTTCAGTGTACATGCTTATGGGGAGATACTCTTTTCTTCCCCAGTCTTTTGAATTTCCATAGATTTTGGCATAAAAAAAAGTTGCAAGGACCTTTTTTGTGACTTTCTAAATGTTGCACCAGCATTTTTGCTCTGAATTCCACATTTAGGAGTGGCATGGGCTGGATCCTGACAAATTTATGGCGTAAATGTTGGTGAAACAGTACTCCATCCAGGGGGTGGAGTAGTTTCCACTGGATTTTCAGTAAATGTTTGAACTCGACTTCCAGGTAACTGCACACAACTGGAATTGTGTGTGGTTTTGCGAGGAAAAAACATAGCGTAATACACTACCAGAAAAGTGATTATGATTTGATAAACCCCATGCACCCGTTGCTTTTTCTTCCCTAAGGAAATAGACCTGTTGTGCGTATTTCAAAATCCACAGCATGTCAATTGTTTGTGTGATTCCTTACCTTCTGTAGAATGTTTTTTTCTTATAGGCTTTAATGAGGTTGAAACAGAAAATCTTCAAGAAAAGCTACAACAAAAATGCACCAAAGCAGCAATAAATAGTGCAGACTTTTGCATTCCGCAAATCACGGATCCGCAAAATACGGATGGCATCCGTGCCCGTTCCGCAATTTGCGGAATGGCACGGACAGCCTTCAATATAAATGCCTATTCTTGTCCCCAAAGCGAGGACAAGAATAGGACATGTTATATTCTTTTAGCGGAGCCACGGAACGGAGCAATGGATGCGGACAGCACATGGAGTGCTGTCCGCATCTTTTGCGGCCTCATTGAAGTAAATGGGTCCGCATCCGAGCCGCGGACCCAAACAACGGCCGTGTGGCATGAGGCCATTGTGAGACAAAACCATAAACGGAGCCTACACAGGGATAAGTTATAATGGAAAGATTTGCATTTGTTCTTTGTTTTTGACCCACACCTGATTTTGGCTCAAAATCACTGATAGAAATCACTGATCAAACACTGATGGGGTCATTTATCAAACTGGTGTAAAGTAGAACTGGTTTATTTGCCTATAGCAACCAATCAGATTCCACCTTTCATTTTCCAAAGGAACTGTCCAAAATAAAAAATCTGATAAGTTGCCTTGGGTAACTAAGCCAGTTCTACTTTACACCAGTTTGATAAATGACCCCGTGAGTGTGTGAAAGTGGCCTAATGCAGAGTATATTGTGGGAAACATTATTCAGTCATGGATGCTATTTCTTGGACTTTTTTGTGCTTTTAGGGAGGAATACAGTCCGAGTAACAGCACCTACAATTAAAATGCAGTCCAAGATACAGCATTAAATGGAGCAGGCTGCAATTTTTTTGAATATGGACACAAAATGTGCTGCTACAAGTTCTGCCACTTAAATGCATTAATTGCCAGTTTTGCAATGTTCAAGAAATGGTTGCATATTTAGACCATTGGCCCACAAACTGCAGTGCAGCCTCCCATTGAAAACAATAGGGTGCAGAAGCGGGCGCCGTTACAGTTTTGTGGCGGTGTCTATGCCAACATTCTGCCAGCAAATTCTGCAGTGTGAATGGGCCCTAAGGCCGGATGCAACTGCCAAATAAAGATGGTTATTGAAAGTTGCAAGTGCAATTACAATTAAACTCATGCAAATTTTGTCCTATGTTTTTTTCAAATGAATAAAGACAATGCATCCAACAAAAAATGACAATTTTAGGCCCCTTGCAGACAAGCGTGTCCGGATTAGGTCTGGATGCGTTGCGTCTGCGATCAGGGAAAATCATGCGAGTAGGTATGCAATTGCAGTTAGTTTTGACTGAGATTGCGTTCCGATGTTCAGTTTTTATCGTGTGGGTGCAATGCGTTTTGCACGTGCTTGATAAAAAACTTTCTCACTGAAGTTCCGGTTTGGGTTAGGTGTTCTGTATATTTTATTATTGTTCCCTTATAACATGGTTATAAGGGAAAATAATAGCATTCTTAATACAGAATGCTTAGTAAAATGTGAATTGAGGTGTTAAAAAATAAAAAATAAATGTTCGACTTGATCGGGCAGCCGGCATCCTCTTCTTGCCTCTTCTTTCAGGACCTGCAAAAGGACCTTTGGTGATGTAATCTTCTATCTTCATTCAGCAGGACCTACGCTGACGTCACCGCATTCACCACGTGGTAAGTGCAATGACGCTAACGAAGGTCCCTTTCCAGCCACGTCCTGCAAGAAGAAGAAGACTAGCCCGGCTGCGTGATCAAGTGGATGAGGTGAGTTACATATATATTTTTTTTTAACCCCACAATGGACCTTTTACTTAGTATTCTGAATTAAAGAAAATAATGGAAAATAATAAAGTAAATTGGGTACCGGGTAACTCATCCCTCATCTCCTTAGCAACTAATGCGTTAAAAAATCGCATTGCATCTGCACTTGCTTGCGGATGCTTGCTATTTTCACGCATCCCCATTCATTTCTATGAGGCCTGCGTTGCGTGAAAAACGCAGAATATAGAACATGCTGTGACTTTTCACACAATGCACAAGTGATGCATGAAAATCATCGCTCATCTGAACAGCCCCATTGAAGTGAATGGGTCCGGATTCAGTGCGGGTGCAACATCCATGCGGAATTCCCCCCCCCCCCCCTTTTGAAAGGGGCCTTACTATTCCTTTTTGAGATTCTTTAGCTGTTTTGTGAGAAAATCTCCAAAAGATTCTTCAATATTGCTTTCCTTATGCAATTCCATATCCTAATGCAACTCAGTACTCGAGATCTCACTATATTGTATTTGTTGCACATGTTTCAGAACAATTGAGGACGTCTTCTATTCTCCAAAACCTTAACTGTGACACAATGGCCATTCTGCATACTGTCCTATGGAATATGCTGTCATTATATGAATAAAGGAGGAAGATAAATGACATATACACTATAGAGACATTGTAGTAGGTATATACTTTTCTATGTACTTTGTTCACTGTAAACATAGTCAGAATGTAGGGTTTCCAACATTTACAGGATATGTTATCTGTAAAACAGCATATCACATATTAGCAGTAAATGATACATGGAATTATTGCGGTTGCCATCTGGATAACTTTTCTCTTTCTAGTACTAAAATAGTAAGAAAGATACCTTTGTTCTTCTATCAAAGCACATCAGTCACGTAGCAGTGTACATGAAGACACCTTGGCAGAACTCAACAGTGTGAAGTAATGTTAGAGAATCATTGCAATTACTTATTATTTTACTATTTATTATATTTTTATTACAGCAATACTGATATGTTTTAGCATATTCATACAGACACTAATAAGCACTGCATATTATATATCACTTAAGTGATATATTATAACCTGCTTGGCTGCTAAAGTGGTGGTTTGTCACTATGGGCAAGCTAAAACAGCTGAGAACCTACAAAGAATTTTACAGGCACATACACAATTTTCACAATTTTATTTTCAATTTAATCCCTAATTTTTTTTATTTATTAGGTCTTATTCTCACAACTATATCCGTTTTGAGATCCACATAAGGCCTAATGCTTCTTTCACACTAGCTCTATTGATTTCCATTGTTCTGCTCCATTACGATATCTGCACACGAAGCTGATTATGTGCAGGTAAATACAGTACCAGCAAAGTGTACGAAATTAGACAAATCTCACATACACTTTGCTTCTTTCTTCCATGCAGAAATTGAACTGATGTGCGGATTTACCCTGCTTTCACACCTGAGCGTTTCTCAAACGCGCGTTTTAATGCGCGTTTTTTGTAATAGTAAACGCGCGTTTGACGCGCGTTTGTGTGATTGACTGCAGTGTCCTATGGCCACAAACGCGCCCCAAAGAAGCTCAAGAACTTGATTATGCGTCGGGCGTTTTACAGCACGATCGTACGTGCTGTAAAACGCCCAGGTGATAACCATTCCCATAGGGAAGCATTGGTTTTCATGTGTTGAGCGTTTTACAGCGCGTTTGAACGCGCTGTAAAACGCTCAGGTGTGAACTTAGGGTTAGAGATCCACAGTGTGTCAATTGTTTGTGCAATTTGTGGGCCGTTTTAACCCTTTTCAATAGAAGGCAAACCCAGATCAAATCCGCACAAAAAAAAACAAGTAACAAATGCGAATTTGGTGTGGATCTAAATCAGAAACACATAGAAATCTGCACAAAAAACCATGCAGATTTTCTGTTTTGAAATCTGCACTGGTGTCCATATACCCTAACAGAAAAATAAATGTGTGATCTGCATGGAAAAAAAAGCTATGAAAGTGTTTGTCCGGCACATACAGTGTCTTGAAAAAGTATTCATACCCGTTGAACTATTCCACATTTTTCCACGTTACACCCACAAACTTAAATGAAGTTTATTGGGATTTATGTGATAGACCAACAGAAAGAAGCAAGTATGCTTCAAGCAAAAATAAAATTTTATATGGTTTCCAAAGGTTTTAATAAATACATATCTGGAAAGTGTGGTGTGCATTTGTATTCAGCCCCTTGTACTCTGATACCCTAAATAAAATCCATTGTGACCAGTTGCCTTCAGAAGTCCCCTAATTAGTTAATAGAGTCTATTTTTGTGTAATTTATTCTCAGTATAACTACAGCCCTGCTGTGAAGGCCTAAGAGGTTTGTAAGAGAACATTAGTTATCAAACAGCTTCATGAAAACCAAGGAACACACCAGACAGGTCAGGGATAAAGATGTGGAGAAGTGTAAAGCAGGGTTAGGTTCTAAAGAAATATCCCAGGCTCTGAACATATCACGGAGCACTGTTTAATCCATGATTTGAAAATGAAAGTTGTATGGCACAACTGCATGGCCATCCACCTAAACTGACAGCCCAAGCAAGGAGAACACTAATTAGAGAAGTAGCCAAGAGGCTTATGTTCAGCCGGGAACAGCTGTAGAGATCGACAGCTTAGGTGGGAGAATCTGTCCACAGGACAATTATTAGTTGTATACTCCACAAATCTGGCCTTTATGGAAGAGTGGCAAGAAGAAAGCCATTTTTGAAAGCAAGCCATAAGAAGTCCCATTTGCAGTTTGCTACAAGCCATGTAGGGGATACAGTAAAAATGTGGAAGAGGGTGCTCTGGTCAGATGAGACCAAAGTTGACCTTTTTGGATCTAAATGCAAAACGTTATATGTGGCGGAAAAATAACACTGCAATCACCCTGAACACACCATTCCCAACGTGGCAGCATCATTCTGTGGGGATGCTTTTCTTCAGCAGGGACAAAGAAGCTGGTCAGACTTGATGGGAAGATGGATGGAGCTAAATACAGGGCAATCCTGGAGGAAAACCTGGTAGAGGCTGCAAAAGACTTGAGACTGGGGCAGAGTTTCACCTTCCAGCAGGAAAACGACCCTAAGGCTGGGTTCACACCTGAGCGTTTTACAGCGCGTTCCTACGTACATAGAATTTAGCGGGAACGTGCGACAATGGGCGTTCGCTTGTCTCTGTATGCGTGATTGCAAACGCCCGTACAATCGCGCATACAGAGCGCTCCATCGCGAACGCTCAGGTCTGAACCCAGCGTAAACATACAGCCAGAGCTACAATGAAATGGTTTAGATCAAAGCATATTCATGTGTTAGAATGGCCCAAAGTCCAGACCTAAATCCCATTGAATCTGTGGCAAGACTTGAAAATTGCTGTTTACAGATGCTCTCCATCCAATCTGACTGAGCTTGAGCTATTGTGCAAAAAAGAATGGGCAACATTTCAGCCTCTAGATGTGCAAAGCTGGTAGAGACATAGCCAAATAGATTTGCAGCTGTAATTGCAGTGAAAGGTGATCCTACAAAGTATTGACTCAGGGGGACTGAATACAAATGCACTCGCACACTTTCTTGATTTTTATTTATTAACACTTTTGAGAACCATGTATTATTTGTTTTTCACTTCACACATACTTGCTACTTTGTGTTGGTCTATAACATAAAATCTCCTTAAAATACATATGTTTGTGGGTGTAACGTGAAAAATTGTGGAAAAGTTCAAGGGGCATGAATACTTTTTCAAGTGAACCCAGAGTACCCCATTGACTATAATGGGATATGTTGAGTTTCTGTCTAATATTTATTTTTTATAAAATCTGCAACGAAGATCTTGAACTGAGTCCAAAACAGATATGAACTTAACCTAAGAAGAAAATATAAATTACCAATAAAGGCAAAGTATTAAAGGGGTTGTCCAGCCTGGAAGCTGACAACTCCTGGGGTCTTTATTTGTGCCTGTTAACATAAAAAATGGATGTGGGACCGCAGAGCAGTGATTAGGGTTTTTGATGTTAATGGGGCAAAGGTTAAGACCCCAGAGGTTATTGGATCCAAGGCTGAAAAACCCCTTTAATATTTTGGTTAAAGTTCAAGAACTTTCTCATAGCTGTGGTCAAGTTTATAATATATATATATATATATATATATATATATATATAAATGAATCCAGAAAAAGGACGGCACTCCGGTCTTGAAAAGGTGAAAGTGGTTTTTAATCAACCTTAACGTTTCGGCTCCAATACTGAGCCTTTCTCAAGCACAAATACAAATCAAGTGTGAGCAGTTATATAGGTGAATCAATTAAGTTACAAATCATGTGATCACTACACGTCCCACCCCAAGGGGCGTGTTCGAAGCTAGCCAATGCATAAACATAATTGCAAAAAATACAAGTGCAAAAATAAAACAAATGTCATCAGTTACATATATCTGATGTTAATACAATGTGAAACATCATTCAAGTGCATGTATCAGACATTTGTAAACTTATGGTGAATAAAAGAAGGAAGAGGGCAGACCCATCGGCTGCACTTATACTAGTACACAGCCGGTGGATGTGTCCAAAGCGTGTAAACATACTGAGGGAGGAGCTGAGAAATGAATCAAAGGACACTTTCGAAAACTTATAGCTATGCAATTACTTGATCCTATGTAAGTTGAACGCCGCAGCTGTACGATCGCTGGGTCCCATTACCGACTCACTGTTATCCCGGTCCGGCACCAGGAAGGGGATATCGCCTGTTGTCAGTCGCCTTGCGTCATCAGAGGCCGCCCTCTGCTGCGTCACCACTACGTCATCACATCCGGCCTAGGTGCTTCACGGCGCATGTCCCATTCACGTCCCATGCCGGGACGCCATCTTGGAAACTGGAAAGATGCCCTTAACCCATATTGTGGTACTTCAGAGTATAGCGAACCAGACCGACACAGACAGCCCGGAAAACAGATTGTCCTCATGCCATGCCTGGATAGGAGCCCACCATCACAACGAAAACCGTTGTATGTAGGGGGTTACCCATCACTGGTGTCCGGTCGCTTACATACCCATGAGGGTTCTCCTCAAGTCTGTACCCAGGTGTTACAGGGGGCAAATCTAAACCAGATAGATGATAGAACAGCCGTGACACCATATCGGCCCAATTGTAGTGCCCCTGGTGTGTGCCTGATCGGACAGTGAGAAATACCAAAAAAAGAAAAAGAGAAAGAAAAAAAGCATAGCTCTCAGAGGTGTTAACCTCCTGTGTATAAAATTGTGTCAATTTCATTCTCAGGCATATATATC